>NC_053035.3:52309134-52623013 GCF_002575655.3 Aegilops tauschii subsp. strangulata | reverse complement strand
GGTGTCTAGCGATATCGTCGCAAATCTTCTGGGGATGCTACCCGGTACCAATCCTGGTGATTACCTGCCCGATGATGCACATTTTGATACAATGGAGGTGGTTGAATTCCGATAAAAGTACGGGAAGCCTCTCGTCAAAGATGGAAGTCTTCCTCTAACAACGATGATGCGAAGATTCCATCACTGGTACATGAAAAGCTGCAGCGAGTCTGGGAAGGATGCTTTGACGATGAGAATTAAACATGACCACAACTTCATTGGACAAGAACTGTCAACTGTTGAGTTTGACGAGTTTTTCCAGTTCTACAATCTAAAGGCCCTCGACAAATCACTCATGGTTTGCTACTGTCTATAAGTACTACTTTCTGTAATTAAGTCTCTATATATATAGCTCAGCTCCTTCATTGCATGTATATATAATTATCCTCACTATATTATGTAGATTGAAGATCGTCAAATGGAGAAAAGCACAAATCTATGACAAATCTATGACGGTTAAACACAATGTCTTAGAAACCGAGGACAACTTGCTACAACCATTGCTCAAAAATCAAAGGAAAGATAAAATACTCTTTCCTTACAACTTCAAGTGAGTGTTACTGTCTTGTGCACATTCGGTTTCCCTTATTACTCGAGGTTATAGTAATGTAACTGATGAGTTATGCATGCGTGCGCAGGTACCACTTTATTCTCCTAGAGATTAAGATTGAGCAGGGAGAAGTAACTGTCTTAGACTCCAGACGAAAAGATCCCGAGGAGTATGCGGACATGACTCAAATGCTCGAGAAGTAAGTCCAATTGATCATTATCATACCATATCGGCAACTTTCTTCACTTCCTGATATCAAGTAATTATTTTCAATTTCTCCGGGACTGCCAACCGAGCTGCGATTTAAACACCCGAAAGTAAGTACTACTACCTAGTTCTGCGCATCTCCCATTGATTCTAGCTAGTTTCGTCAATACCATTTAGCATGCTTGCTTATCAATTTGATTGACCTCTATTTCTCGTAAAGTGCTTGTGGCAGGAAGCCGGGAATGATTTATGTGGATACTACGTTTGCGAGTTCATCTACAACACGACGACCTCTAATAAGCGGAGCTACTGTGAAAAAACAATATGAAGTGCGCAAGCAAAAATATTCACAATTTTATTTTATTGCCATCATTTGTGTTGAGTTTCATTCATACACATGTATTAACCCCCTTCTTTAAATTAGCTCTGGTAGCTGCGGGGTGAACTCCTACCACATGATCGCATAAAGGCAATTCAAGAGGAATTGGCAGGATTCTTTCTTGACCACGTCATCAATAAAGCCGGAGAATACCATGTGGCACTTGACTTCAGATGTTAGGGATTGTAAGAGATCTTATATTGTATATATGTAGCTAGTAGCGTCGGATAGATATACGAAAACTTCTTGTTCGACCAATCTCCCGGAGAAGGAGGTGGTCGATCACTTCTCTCTGCATATGTTCATGACGATCTTGTGTACTTAATGGTTTCCTTTATTTGCTTACTAGCTACCGTGTCGAGTCCTCTCTATACGTATAGTACGTAGCGTCGACCAAGCACGGAGATAAGACAGGTCACTTCTCTCTATTTGGTAGCTAACCCAATATATGAAACCCCTAAATTAACCCTCCAAAACCCCCAAACCCTCCCCCCCTTTCAAAAAAAACCCCAGCTCCTGAGCTGCTGATGCGTGGATGCTCTTTGGTCCCGGTTGGTGTTAGCAACCGGGACTAAAGGCCCTCCTACCTGGCCAACCTTCGTCCTCTTGAGGAAGACTTCAATATTGTACCGTGGGTGTTGCATGAATACATTCCTGGCCTCTTGACCATGCAGGTGGTCTGAGAGGTAATCATCGGTGAACTGCTTTGGAAAGGACTGAAAACAAAGATATGCACAGATATTTGTTCTAAATTTTGAGATGGCACCAAAGGAAAAAACAAGGTAAAAGAGTTAGTACCAACCTATAATTGACTGATGTCTTGTTCATTGTGCAAACAAAGATCTTGCTATTATTCGTTGCTAATTTCTTTATCCTAACAGTCTTTTCGAGTTTCTTAACTTGACTAATATTCATGGACATCTCATTTCCCCATATGCAAAATGGGTCGAACAGTGGGTCTAAACCTCTGACAGCAAGACCTACATGTGCAAGACCAAATTGTTAAAAACCTAAATATTAGAATGGTTTCTACAATTGCACAATAATGTGTTGTTAGCTGTAGGACGATGCATGTGCAAACCTCAATGGTAAACCTCATCAGTGCCTCCCATTGTTTCCCTGTAACACATATAAGCCATATATTGACTAGGTTAAGTAAGAGTTGGCATATTATATATATCAGTAGAATATGTTAATGAAAAAAATAAACAAACAAATTGTAGATCTAGCAGATTAATCCGAGCCACATGGAAAAACTTGTTAACCAAACAAAGTGTGCTACACAACTCAGAAATATAGCAATTGTATATGTTTCTCCTGTATTTAGTACAGCCAAATTCGATTTATTTCTCACATCCATAACAATACAAAATTGTACCCACAACAAATGAACATCACATTGCAGAATTGAACCAAACAGTTAACTAGACAACACAACAAATGAACCAAACAGTTAACTGAGCACCACATTGCAGAATAGAACGTATACTAGAAGATCATACAGTTAACCAAACCAAGCATTCTTAAGACTACTAGGAAATATAGCAATTGTTGAACCAAACTGTTAACTGAACACCACATTTCAGAAGATCAGATTGCATATTAACATTACGGAAGACAATTCACTAGAAGGCACCTGCGGTGTCCTCGAGAAAACACCACGAACTGTTGTTTTAAGCAGCCAACCACGTGGCGGTGTCCGCGCGCGAGGCGTCGACGGTGGCCTCGACGGCGAGGTGCTCCTCTAAGATCTGGCGGTCGGCACGCATGGCAGCCATCACGACCTCATCCGCGCGCACGGCAGTGATTTGCTTCTCCGCTGCCAGATGCTCATTGAGCTCTTGGCTATACTATGTGCAAAATGGCTATGGGCAACGCTTATTTGGAGGATGAGGCTGTGATTTGGGTGGAAGGTGTCGCACCGGCGGTTGGGGCATGTGGGATGGAGAAGGAGGAGGAGGATGGGGGTGGGGTGTGGGTTACCTGACTATATCGACGAGGCCTCATAGCATGAAGGAGCGTCGTCAGTGAGGAGGCAGCGCTACAAGCAAGCAGTGAAAGTTTGGACTTGTAAAGGGAGGAGGAAACAACAAAAATGTGGTTTTGGTTGGGGGGGCGGGGAGCTAGATATTTCCGCGGTTGTTGAAATATTTTCGCTCGGTGCATGATACGTCTCCAATGTATCTATAATTTTTTATTGTTCCATGCTATTATATTATCTATCTTGGATGTTTTATATGCATTTATAAGCTATTTTTATATGATTTTTGGGACTAACACATTAACCTAGAGCCCAGTGCCAGTTTCTGTTTTCCCCTTGTTTTTGAGTTTCACAGAAAAGGAATATCAAACGGAGTCCAAATGAGCTGAAAATTTACGGTGATTTTTTATGGACCAGAAGAAGCCCTCGAAGCAAAAGAGTTGGGCCAGAAGAGCCACGAAGCCTCCACAAGGGTGGAGGGAGTGCCCTGCCCCCCCCCCCCCGGGCGCGCCCTCCGACCTTGTGGGTTCCTCGTGGACCCCCCCTGACGTGAAACCGACGCCAAAAATTCCAATAAATACAGAAACCCCCGAAAAGAAACCTAGATCGGGAATTCCGCCGCCGCAAGCCTCTGTAGCCACCAAAAACTAATCAGGACCCTGTTCCGGCACCCTGCCGGAGGGGGAAATCATCACCGGTGGCCATCTTCATCTTCCCGGTGCTCTCCACGATGAGGAGGGAGTAGTTCACCCTCGGGGCTGAGGGTATGTACCAGTAGCTATGTGTTTGATCTCTCTCTCTCTCTCTCGTGTTCTTGATTTGGCACGATCTTGATGTACTGCGAGCTTTGCTATTATAGTTGGATTTTGTGATGCTTCTCCCCCTCTACCTTCTTGTAATGGATTGAGTTTTCCTGTAAAGTTATCTTATCGGATTGAGTCTTTAAGGATTTGAGAACACTTGATGTATGTCTTGCATGTGCTTATCTGTGGTGACAATGGGATATTCACATGATCCACTTGATGTATGTTTTGGCGATCAACTTGCGGGTTCTGTGACCTTGTGAACTTATGCATAGGGGTTGGGACACGTTTTCGTCTTGACTCTTTGGTAGAAACTTTGGGGCACTCTTTGAAGTTCTTTGTGTTGGTTTGAATAGATGAATCTGAGATTGTGTGATGCATATCGTATAATCAAACCCACGGATACTTGTGGTGACATTGGAGTATCGAGGTGACATTAGGGTTTTGGTTGATGTGTGGCTTAAGGTGTTATTTTAGTATGAACTCTAGGGCTGTTTGTGACACTTATAGGAATAGCCCAATAGATCAATCAGAAAGAACAACTTTGAGGTGGTTTCGTACCCTACTATAATATCTTTGTTTCTTCTCCGCTATTAGTGACTTTGGAGTGACTCTTTGTTGCACATTGAGGGATTGTTATATGATCTAATTATGTTATCATTGTTGAGAGAACTTGCACTAGCGAAAGTATGAACCCTAGGCGTTGTTTCCAAGCATTGCAATATCATTTTCGCTCACTTTTACCACTTGCTACCTTGCTGTTTTTATATTTTCAGATTACAAAAACCTATTTCTACCATCCATATTGCACTTGTATCACCATCTCTTCGCCGTTACCATTGTATTGGGTGTGTTGGGGACACAAGAGACTCTTTGTTATTTGGTTGCAGGGTTGTTTGAGAGAGACCATCTTCATCCTACGCCTCCCACGGATTGATAAACCTTAGGTCATCCACTTGAGGGAAATTTGCTAATGTCCTACAAAACTCTGCGCTTGGAGGCCCAACACGAGTCTACAAGAAGAAGGTTGCGTAGTAGACATCAAGCTCTTTTCTGGCGCCATTTCCAAGGAGGCTAGGTAAGCGCCACTCACACCACGTCAACTAAGCTCTTTTGTGGCGCCGTTGCGAGGGAGGTTAGTGCTTGAAGGTATATCTTTAGATCTTGCAATCGAATCTTTTAGTTTCTTGTTTTATCACTAGTTTAGTCTATAAAAGAAAACTACAAAAAATGGAATTGAGGTTGCCTCGTATGCTTCATCTTTTTAATGTCTTTTGTGAAAATAAGGATTCCAATAATTGTGCTCAATTGCTAGAGGAAGAATGCAATAAAATGTTTGACATACAATCTTTGCATGATGAGCATGATTGCGATGTTTTTAGTATGAATTCCTTGAATATGCATGATGCTAATGATATGCAAAGCCACAAGCTTGGTGATGCTATGTTTGATGAAGATGATATTTTTTGTCCCCCATGTTTTGATGAGCAAATATATAATGATGATAGAATGCCTCCTATTTATGATGATTATTGATGAAAGTGGATTTGGAGAGGTCATGACTTTATTTAGTGATGTATCCACTCTTTCGGAAGAGATTCCAATTGATTATGAGAACAAAGTTGCTATCTATGATGATTATTGCGATGACTTGTATGCTATGAAGAGTAATGATAACCATGAAACGTGTTATCATGATTTTAATTTTCAATTGGATTATGCCTCACATGATAGTTATTTCGTTGAGTTTGCTCCCACTACTATGAATGAGAAGAATTTTGCTTATGTGGTGAGTACAAAAATTTCTATGCTTGTGCATCATGAAAATAATGCTTTATGTGATGGTTATATTGTTGAATTCATTCATGATGCTACTAAAAATTATTATTAGGGAGGAACATATGCTTTTACATATCTCAATAATATCAAGTTTCCTCTCTATGTGTTGAAAATCTTGAAGTCATGCTTGTTTTGCCCTACTATGCTAGATGATTCTTGTTCCCATAAACTGTTTGCTCATAAAATCCCTATGCATAGGAAGTGGGTTAGACTTAAATATGCTTGTCATATGCTTCATGATGCTCTCTTTGTGTTTCAATTCTTATCTTTCATGTGAGCATCATCGAAATCATCATGCCTAGCTAGAAAGGCATTAAAGAAAAGCGCTTGTTGGGAGACAACCCAACATTTACCCCTACTTTTTGTGTGTGTTCACATCATTAGGCTACTGTATTAATCATGTTTTTTGTTGGGGAACGCAGTAATTTCAAAGAAATTACTACGCACACGCAAGATCTATCTAGGTGATGCATAGCAACGAGACGGGAGAGTGTTGTCCATGTACCCTCGTTGACCGTAAGCGGAAGCATTGTGACAACGCGGTTGATGTACTCGTACGTCTTCACGTTCCGACCGGTCCTAGCACCAAAGGTACGGCACCTCCGTGATCTGCACACGTTCAGCTCGGTGACGTCCCACGAACTCTAGATCCTGCTGAGGTCGAGGGTGAGTTTCGTCAGCACCACGGCGTGATCACGGTGATGATGAAGTTACCGGCGCAGGGCTTCGCCTAAGCACTACGAAAATATGACCGAGGTCGAATGTGATGGAGGGGGCACCGCACACGGCTAAACAATCAACTTGTGTGTCTATGGGGTGCCCCCTCCCCCGTATAAAGGAGTGGAGGAGGGGAAGGCCGGCCCTCTCTATGGCGCGCCCTAGGGGGAGTCCTACTCCCACCGGAGTAGGATTCCCCCTTCCCTAGTTGGAGTAGGAGAGGAAGGAAGGAGGAGAGAGGGAGAAGGAAAGCGGGGGCCGGCCCCCCACCCAATTCGGATTGGGCTTGGGGGGGCGCCCTCCACGTGGGCGGCTCCTCCTCTCTCCCACTAAGGCCCAATAAGGCCCATACACTCCCCAGGGGTTCCGGTAACCCCCTAGTACTCACGTAAATGCCCGAACTCACCCGGAACCATTCCGATGTCCAAACATAGTCATCCAATATATCGATCTTTATGTCTCGACCATTTCAAGACTCCTCGTCATGTCCGTGATCATATCCGGGACTCCAAACTATCTTCGATACATCAAAACACATAAACTCATAATACCGATCGTCACCGAATGTTAAGCGTGCAGACCCGGGTTCAAGAACTATGTAGACATGACCGAGACTCATCTCCGATCAATAACCAATAGCGGAACCTGGATGCTCATATTGGTTCCTACATATTCTACAAAGATCTTTATCGGTTAAACCGCATAACAACATACGTTGTTCCCTTTGTCATCGGTATGTTACTTGCCCGAGATTCGATCGTCGGTATCTCAATACCTAGTTCAATCTCATTACCGGCAAGTCTCTTTACTCATTCCGTAATGCATCATCCCGTAACTAACTCATTAGTCACATTGCTTGCAAGATTTATAGTGATGTGCATTACTGAGAGGGCCCACAGATACCTCTCCGAAACACGGAGTGACAAATCCTAATCTCGATCTATGCCAACCCAACAAACACCATCGGAGACACCTATAGAGCATCTTTATAATCACCCAGTTACGTTGTGACATTTGATAGCACACTAAGCGTTCCTCCGGTATTCGGGAGTTGCATAATCTCATAGTCATAGGAACATGTATGAGTTATGGAGAAAGCAATAACAATAAACTAAACGATCATAGTGCTAAGCTAACGGGTGGGTCAAGTCAATCACATCATTCTCTAATGATGTGATCCCGTTTATCAAATGACAACTCTTTGTCTATGGCTAGGAAACTTAACCATCTTTGATTAATGAGCTAATCAAGTAGAGGCATACTAGTGACACTCTGTTTGTCTATGTATTCACACATGTACTAAGTTTCCGGTTAATACAATTCTAGCATGAATAATAAACATTTATCATGATATAAGGAAATATAAATAACAACTTTATTATTGCCTCTAGGGCATATTTTCCTTCAGTCTCCCACTTGCACTAGAGTCAATAATCTAGAATACATTATAATGATTCTAACACCCATGGAGTCTTGGTGCTGATCATGTTTTGCTCATGAGAGAGGTTTAGTCAACGGGTCTGCAACATTCAGATCCGTATGTATCTTGCAAATCTCTATGTCCCCTTCCGACACTTGATGATGGATGGAACTGAAGCGTCTCTTGATGTGCTTGGTTCTTTTGTGAAATCTGGATTCCTTCGCCAAGGCAATTGCTCCAGTATTGTCACAAAAGATCTTCATTGGACCCGATGCACTAGGTATGACACCTAGATCGGATATGAACTCCTTCATCCAGACTCCTTCATTTGCTGCTTCCGAAGCAGCTATGTATTCCGCTTCACACGCAGATCCCGCCACGACAGCTTTGCTTAGAACTGCACCAACTGACAGCTCCACCATTCAATATAAACACATATCCGGTTTGTGACTTAGAGTCATCCGGATTAGTGTCAAAGGTTGCATCGACGTAACCATTTACGATGAGCTCTTTGTCACCTCCATAAATGAGAAACATATCCTTAGTCCTTTTCAGGTATTTCAGGATGTTCTTGACCGCTGTCCAGTGATCCACTCCTGGATTACTTTGGTACCTCCCTACTATACTTATAGCAAGGCACACATTAGGTCTGGTACACAGCATTGCATACATGATAGAACCTATGGCTGAAGCATAGGGAATGACTTTCATTTTCTCTCTATCTTCTGCAGTGGTCGGGCATTGAGTCTCACTCAACTTCACACTTTGTAACATACGCAAGAAACCTTTCTTTGACTGGTCCATTTTGAACTTCTTCAAAATCTTATCAAGGTATGTGCTTTGTGAAAGTCCAATTAAGCGTCTTGATCTATCTCTATAGATCTTGATGCCCAATATATAAGCAGCTTCACCGAGGTCTTTCATTGAAATTTTTTTATTCAAGTATCCTTTTATGCTATCCAGAAATTCTATATCATTTCCAATCAACAATATGTCATCCACATATAATATTAGAAATGCTACGGAGCTCCCACTCACTTTCTTCTAAATACAGGCTTCTCCAAAAGTCTGTATAAAACCATATGCTTTGATCACACTATCAAAACGTTTATTCCAACTCCGAGAGGCTTGCACCAGTCCATAAATGGATCGCTGGAGCTTGCACACTATGTTAGCATCCTTTGGATGGACAAAACCTTCTGGTTGCATCATATACAACTCTTCTTCCAGAAATCCATTCAAGAATGCAGTTTTGACATCCATTTGCCAAATTTCATAATCATAAAATGTGGCAATTGCTAACATGATTCGGACAGACTTAAGCATCGCTACGGGTGAGAAAGTCTCATCGTAGTCAACTCCTTGAACTTGTCGAAAACCTTTTGCAACAAGTCGAGCTTTGTAGACGGTAACTTTACCGTCAGCGTCAGTCTTCTTCTTGAAGATCCATTTATTCTCGATGGCTTGCCGATCATCAGGCAAGTCAACCAAAGTCCACACTTTGTTCTCATACATGGATCCCATCTCAGATTTCATGGCCTCAAGCCATTTCGCGGAATCAGGGCTAATCATCGCTTCCTCATAGTTCGTAGGTTCATCATGGTCAAGTAACATAATGTCCAGAACAGGATTACCGTACCACTCTGGTGCGGATCTTACTCCGGTTGACCTACGAGGTTCGGTAGTAACTTGATCAGAAGTTTCATGATCATCATCATTAGCTTCCTCACTTATTGGTGTAGGAATCACTGGAACTGATTTCTGTGATGAACTATCTTCCAATAAGGGAGTAGGTCCAATTACCTCGTCAAGTTCTACTTTCCTCCCACTCACTTCTTTCGAGAGAAACACCTTCTCTAGAAAGGATCCATTCTAAGCAACGAATATCCGGCCTTCGGATCTGTGATAGAAGGTGTACCCAACAGTCTCCTTTGGGTATCCTATGAAGACACATTTCTCCGATTTGGGTTCGAGCTTATTAGGTTGAAGCTTTTTCACACAAGCATCGCAGCCCCAAACTTTAAGAAACGACAACTTGGGTTTCTTGCCAAACCACAGTTCATAAGGTGTCATCTCGACGGATTTAGATGGTGCCCTATTTAACGTGAATGCAGCCGTCTCTAAAGCATAACCCCAAAATGATAGCAGTAAATCGGTGAGAGACATCATAGATCGCACCATATCAAGTAAAGTACGATTACGACGTTCGGACACACCATTACGATGTGGTGTTCCGGGTGGTGTGAGTTGCGAAACTATTCCGCATTGTTTCAAATGAAGACCAAACTCGTAACTCAAATATTCTCCTCCATGATCTGATCACAAAAACTTTATTTTCTTGTTATGATGATTTTCCACTTCACTCTGAAATTCTTTGAACTTTTCAAATGTTTCAGACTTATGTTTCATCAAGTATATATACCCATATCTGCTCAAATCATCTGTGAAGGTAAGAAAATAGCGATACCCGCCGCGAGCATCAACACTCATCGGACTGCATACATCAGTATGTATTATTTCCAACAAGTCTGTTGCTCGCTCCATTGTTCCTGAGAACGGAGTCTTAGTCATCTTGCCCATGAGGCATGGTTTGCAAGCATCAAGTGATTCGTAATCAAGTGATTCCAAAAGTCCATCAGCATGGAGTTTCTTCATGCGCTTTACACCAATATGACCTAAACGGCAGTGCCACAAATAAGTTGCACTATCATTATTAAACTTATATCTTTTGGCTTCAATACTATGAACATGTGTATCACTACTATCAAGATTTAGTAAAAATAGACTACTCATCAAGGGTGCATGACCATAAAACATATTATTCATATAAATAGAACAACCATTATTCTCTGATTTAAATGAATAACCGTCTCGCATCAAACAAGATCCAGATATAATGTTCATGCTTAACGCTGGCACCAAATAACAATTATTCAGGTCTAAAACTAATCCCGAAGGTAGATGTAGAGGTAGCATGCCGACCGCGATCACATCGACTTTGGAACCATTTCCCACGCGCATCGTCACCTCGTCCTTAGCCAATCTTCGCTTAATCTGTAGTCCCTGTTTCAAGTTGCAAATATTAGCAACAGAACCAGTATCAAATACCCAGGTGCTACTGCGAGCATTAGTAAGGTACACATCAATAACATGTATATCACATATACCTTTGTTCACCTTGCCATCCTTCTTATCCGCCAAATACTTGGGGCAGTTCCGCTTCCAGTGACCAGTCCCTTTGCAGTAGAAGCACTCAGTCTCAGGCTTAGGTCCATACTTGGGCTTCTTCACTTGAGCAGCAACTTGCTTGCCGTTCTTCTTAAAGTTCCCCTTCTTCCCTTTCCCTTTTTCTTGAAACTGGTGGTCTTGTTGACCATCAACACTTGATGCTCCTTCTTGATTTCTACCTCCGCAGCCTTTAGCATTGTGAAGAGCTCGGGAATCGTCTTATCCATCCCTTGTATATTATAGTTCATCACGAAGCTCTTGTAGCTTGGTGGCAGTCATTGAAGAACTCTGTCAATGGAACTATCATCAGGAAGATTAACTCCCAGTTGAGTCAAGTGGTTGTGGTACCCAGACATTCTGAGTATATGTTCACTGACAGAACTATTCTCCTCCATCTTGCAGCTGTAGAACTTATTGGAGACTTCGTATCTCTCAATCCAGGCATTTGCTTGAAATATTAACTTCAACTCCTAGAACATCTCATATGCTCCATGACGTTCAAAACATTGTTGAAGTCCCAATTCTAAGACGTAAAGCATGGCACACTGAACTATCGAGTACTCATCAGCTTTGCTCTGCCAGACGTTCATAACATCTGGCTTGCTCCTGCAGCGGGTTTATCACCTAGCGGTGCATCCAGGACGTAATTCTTCTGTGCAGCAATGAGGATAATCCTCAAGTTACGGACCCAGTCCGTGTAATTGCTACCGTCATCTTTCAACTTAGCTTTCTCTAGGAACGCGTTAAAATTCAATGGAACGACAGCACAGGCCATTTATCTACAACAACATAGACATGCAAAATACTATCAGGTACTAAGTTCATGATAAATTAAAGTTCAATTAATCATATTACTTAAGAACTCCCACTTAGATAGGCATCCCTCTAATCATCTAAGTGATCATGTGATACATATCAACTAAACCATGTCCGATCATCACATGAGATGGAGTAGTTTTCAATGGTGAACATCACTATGTTGATCATATCTACTATATGATTCACGCTCGACCTTTCGGTCTCAGTGTTCCGAGGCCATATCTGCATATGCTAGGCTCGTCAAGTTTAACCTGAGTATTCTGCATGTGCAAAACTGGCTTGCACCCGCTGTATGTGAACGTAGAGCTTATCACACCCGATCATCACGTGGTGTCTCGGCACGACGAACTATAGCAATGGTGCATACTCAGGGAGAACACTTATACCTTGAAATTTGGTGAGAGATCATCTTATAATGCTACCGCCAAACTAAGCAAAAGAAGATGCATAAAGGATAAACATCACATGCAATCAATATAAGTGATATGATATGGCCATCATCATCTTGTGCCTTTGATCTCCATCTCCAAAGCACCGTCATGATCACCATCGTCTCCGGCTTGACACCTTGATCTCCATCGAAGCATCATTGTCGTCTCACCAACAATTGCTTCTACGACTATCGCTACCGCTTAGTGATAAAGTAAAAACAATTACAAGGCGATTGCATTGCATACAATAAAGTGACAACCATATGGCTCCTGCCAGTTGCCGATAACTCTGTTACAAAACATGATCATCTCATACAATAAAATATAGCATCATGTATGGACCATATCACATCACAACATGCCCTGCAAAAACAAGTTAGACGTCCTCTACTTTGGTGTTGCAAGTTTTACGTGGCTGCTACGGGCTTAGCAAGAACCGTTCTTACCTACGCCTCAAAAACCACAACGATCTTTCGTCAAGTGTGCTGTTTTAACCTTCAACAAGGACCGGGCATAGCCACACTCAATTCAACTAAAGTTGGAGAAACAGACACCCACTAGCCACATGTGTGCGAAGCACGTCGGTAGAACCAATCCCGCGTGAGCGTACGCGTAATGTCGGTCTGAGCCGCTTCATCAAACAATAACACCGAATCAAAGTATGACATGCTGGTAAGCAGTATGACTATTATCACCCACAACTCTTTGTGTTCTACTCGTGCATATAACATCTACGCATAAACCTGGCTCGGATGCCACTGTTGGGCAACGCAGTAATTTCAAAAAAATTCCTACGCACACGCAAGATCTATCTAGGTGATGCATAGCAACGAGAGGGGAGAGTGTTGTCTACGTACCCTCGTAGACCGTAAGCGGAAGCGTTATGACAACGCGGTTTATGTAGTCGTACGTCTTCGCAATCCGACCGATCCTAGCACCAAAGGTACGGCAACTCCGCGATCTGCACACGTTCAGCTCGGTGACGTCCCACGAACTCTAGATCCAGCTGAGGTCGACGGAGAGTTTCGTCAGCACGACGGCGTGATGATGGTGATGATGAAGTTACCGGCACAGGGCTTCGCCTAAGCACTACGACGATATGACCGAGGTGGAATATGGTGGAGGCGGGCACCGCCCACAGCTAAACAATCAACTTGTGTGTCTATGGGGTGCCCCCCTCCCCCGTATATAAAGGAGTGGAGGAGGGGAGGGCCGACCCTCTCTATGGCGCGCCCTAGGGGGAGTCCTACTCCCACCGGGAGTAGGATTCCCCCCTTACCTAGTTGGAGTAGGAGAGGAAGGAAGGAGGAGAGAGAGGGAGAAGCAAAGGGGGGCCGGCCCCCCAACCAATTCGGATTGGGCTTGGGGGCGCGCCCTCCACCTGGCCGCCTCCTCCTCTCTCCCACTAAGGCCCAATAAGGCCCATACACTCCCCGGGGGGTTCCGGTAACCCCCCGGTACTCCGGTAAATGCCCGAACTCACCCGGAACCATTCCGATGTCCAGACATAGTCATCCAATATATCGATCTTTATGTCTCGACCACTTTGAGACTCCTCGTCATGTTCGTGATCATATCCGGGACTCCGAACTATCTTCAGTACATCAAAACACATAAACTCATAATACCGATCGTCACCGAACGTTAAGCGTGCGGACCCTATGGGTTCGAGAACTATGTAGAGATGACCGAGACTCATCTCCGGTCAATAACCAATAGCAGAACCTGGATTCTCATATTGGTTCCTACATATTCTACGAAGATCTTTATCGGTCAAACCGCATAACAACATACGTTATTCCCTTTGTCATCGGTATGTTACTTGCCCGAGATTCGATCGTCGGTATCTCAATACCTATTTCAATCTCATTACCGGCAAGTCTCTTTACTCGTTCCGTAATGCATCATCCCGTAACTAACTCATTAGTCACATTGCTTGCAAGGCTTATAGTGATGTGCATTACCGAGAGGGCCCAGAGATACCTCTCCGAAACACGGAGTGACAAATCCTAATCTCTATCTATGCCAACCCAACAAACACCATCGGAGACACCTGTAGAGCATCTTTATAATCACCCAGTTACGTTGTGACATTTGATAGCACACTAAGTGTTCCTCTGGTATTCGGGAGTTGCATAATCTTATAGTCATAGGAACATGTATAAGTTATGGAGAAAGCAATAGCAATAAACTAAACGATCATAGTGCTAAGCTAACGGATGGGTCAAGTCAATCACATCATTCTCTAATGATGTGATCCCGTTTATCAAATGACAACTCTTTGTCTATGGCTAGGAAACATAACCATCTTTGATTAACGAGCTAGTCAAGTAGAGGCATACTAGTGACACTCTGTTTGTCTATGTATTCACACATGTACTAAGTTTCCGGTTAATACAATTCTAGCATGAATAATAAATATTTATCCTAATATAAGGAAATATAAATAACAACTTTATTATTGCCTCTAGGGCATATTTCCTTCAGTTTTATAACTTTTGTTTCAATAAAGTGCCAAGTAAGACCTTTGGGATGGCTTACGGTGATAGTTGTTTTGATCTTGCTGAGAAACGGAAACTTTTGCGCCCAAGAAAATAATTTTCATAATTAAGAGAAGCGTGCTTTTGATCTGATTCTTTTTTCATCTGATTGGTACACAAATTACCCAGCTTGTCCTAATTTTTTATAGTTTTTGGAGTTATAGAAGTATTTGAGAGTTACATAAAATACAGACTGTTCTGTTTTTGACAGATTCTGTTTTCTATGTGTTGTTTGCTTATTTTGATGAATCTATGAGTAGTATCGGAGGGTATGAACCATGGAGAAGTTGGAATACAGTAGATATTACACCAATATAAATTTAGAATGATTTCACAACAGTACCTAAGTGGTGATTTGCTTTATTATACTAACGGAGCTTATGAGTTTTCTGTTAAGTTTTGTGTTGTGAAGTTTTCAAGTTTTGGGTAAAGTTTTGATGGACTAAGGAATAAGGAGTGACAAGAGCCTAAGCTTGGGGATGCCCAAGGCACCCCAAGGTAATATTCAAGGACAACCAAGAGCCTAAGCTTGGGGATGCCCCGGATGGCATCCCCTCTTTCGTCTTCGTTCATCAGTGACCTTACTTGGAGCTATATTTTTATTCACCACATGATATGTGTTTTGCTTGGAGCGTCAATTTATTTTAGTTTGATTTGCTTACTGCTATTTAGAATAAGTTTTTGTATCTTTTATTTCAATAAAAGGGTCAAGGATGGCCTTCACCATGCACAATTTGCAAGTATATGAGTTGCTGTTTCAAAACAGAAAGTTTGTCGCTATTGCAAAAATATTCCTAGAAAAGGCAGAATGCGATAAAATGTTGAAAGTTTTTGCAGAATAAGCTATGATAAAATCTCTACAGTGTGGTAAATTTTCAGAATTGTTTTAGTTAAATAAGTATGGTTCCTCTTGCATTCTTTACACACTGTTTTGTTTAGACATATTGCTATTATCTTTGCATTGTTTGCATAAGTTTGCTTGTTTAATGATTCTATTTGAGGATAGGAGTGTTAAATATGCAGAGGCATTTAGTAGGCAATATCAAATAATAATTTTAGTGATTTTATACATTATAGAATGATAAGGTTTTGCATGGATTTATACTAACTTATCTCACGAGTTCTTGTTGAGTTTTGTGTGGATGAAGCTTTTAATATTCCGGGAAACTATGATATGAAAGGAATTAAGGAGACACAAAAGCTCAAGGTTGGGGATGACCAAGGCATCCTAATTAATATTTCAAGAAGTCTCAAGCATCTAAGCTTGGGGATGCCCCGGTTGGCATCCCACCTTTCTTCATCAACAATCATCGGTTAGCCTCGGTTGAGCCTAAGTTTTTGCCTCTTCACATGATATGTGCTATCCTTGGAATGTCATTTCATTTTGTTTTGCTTGCTATATGAATAAAATATTAAGATCTGAAAAAACTTAAATGAGAGAGAGTCTTCACATAGCTACTAAATTATTTGATTACTCATTGATCTTCACTTATATCTTTTTGGAGGAGTTTGTCATTTACTCGTGTGCTTCACTTATATCCTATGAGTAAATGGTTGAATGAATTGAACATCATAAATCTGAAATTATATATGTTTCATATGCTTATCCCATGGGGAGTAATGACTTTACATATATGAAGTAGAGGTGGTAAATTTATTGGAAGTTAGCAAACATTGTATTGGTCACTTGAACAATTCATGAAATAATATTGAAGGAAGAGAGATTTCACATATAAATATACTATCTTGGACATCTTCTATGATTGTGAGCCCCATTAATTATTTTCAAACTTGAGAAAATTAGTTGAAGTTGGACAAGGAAGACAACATAATGAGTTATGTTTGGGTATATTCGTATAGAAGTTATATTGTTATGGATCCTCCAACATGTGGCGCTTGCTATTTAGAATCTTTTGCTAGCCTAAATTTTTGTACTAAGCGGGAATACTGATTGTGCATCCAAAATCCTTGAACCAAGTTTCTTCCATGAGTGTCCACCATATCTACCTATATGCGGTATTTACCTGCCATTGCAAGTAAATTTGCATGTGCCAAACTCTAAACCTTCAAATAATAATCTGTTTTGTATGCCCGAATCGCTCATGTGGCGACTAGGGGTTGTCAGTATCTTCCATGCTAGGTGGGTTATTCTCACGATGAGTGGACTCCGCTCATCATTCACGAGAAAATGCCTGGTAATTGGGATGCCCGGTCCTATGACCAAAGATCAAAAATAAAATCGCAAATAATTTAAACAAAACTCCCCCAGGATTGTTGATAGTTGGACATCACCCGTTGTTTCGGACCAGCTGTGGAGTGTGATTGTTGGTGGAGGGGGAGTAAAATCTTTACCTTTCTGTTTGGGAACTGCCTATAATGTATCTAGTATGGAAGATATTGGGAACTCTCGGTTGTTATGTTGACAATGAAAGCATACCTCTAAAAGTTATTTTCATCTCTGTTTTAAAAGCTTCAAGCTCTGGCACCTCTGCAAATCCCTGCTTCCCTCTACGAAGGGCCTATCTTTTACTTTTATGCAAGAGTCAGTAGTATTCCTTCTCATTCCAACCTACTCTTTAGTTGGCAAGAATCATGTGATGGGGAAATATCTAAGCATATATGGCCATTCAAATATATTTGATCACGAATTATTATTATTGACAATTATCTATATGATAAATAAGTTGGGAGGCGAAACATTAAGCCCCTATCTTTCTCTGTGTTCGATGGATGTCATTTATTCTAAAAATATGCTTTGAGTGGTAGCAATCATGGAAGACTATATGATAGTTGAGTATGTGGGATTTGCTAAATCAAAGCTCTTACATAGACCCTTCCTGAAAATAAGATGAATTGCAATTGTTTGATGACTGAGAACATAGTTTGTTAGTTTTCAAGAAAGCTTATGATCTATGCTTTAACATGTGAATAGCTTGCTACTTGATCATGAGAAGCTTTATGATATGAGCTACTACTATCATATATAATGATGCTAGAAAACTGATTGAATTTGTCATTCATCAAACTTGTGCACTTGATAGCATTCCACATCAAAAATTCCGTTTTTATCATTTACCTAGTCGAGGACGAGCAGGAATTGAGCTTGGGGATGCTTGATACGTCTCCAACGTATCTATAATTTTTGATTGTTCCATGCTATTATATTATCTATCTTGGATGTTTTATATGCATTTATATGCTATTTTATATGATTTTTGGGACTAACCTATTAACCTAGAGCCCAGTGCGAGTTTCTGTTTTTCCCTTGTTTTTGAGTTTCGCAGAAAAGGAATATCAAACGGAGTCCAAATGAGCTGAAAATTTATGGTGATTTTTTATGGACCAGAAGAAGCCCCCGAAGCAAAAGAGTTGGGCCAGAAGAGCCACGAGGCTTCCACAAGGGTGGAGGGCGCGCCCTACCCCCCCCCCCCCCGGCGCACCCTCCGACCTTGTGGGCTCCTCGTGGACCCCCCTAACGTGAAACTGACGCCAAAAATTCCTATAACTACAGAAACCCCTGAAAAGAAACCTAGATCGGGAGTTCCGCCACCGCAAGCCTCTGTATCCACCAAAAACCAATCGGGGCCCTGTTCCGGCACCCTGTCGGAGGGGGAAATCATCACCGGTGGCCATCTTCATCATCCCGGCGCTCTCCATGACGAGGAGGGAGTAGTTCACCCTCGGGGCTGAGGGTATGTACTAGTAGCTATGTGTTTGATCTCTCTCTCTCCTGTTCTTGATTTGGCAATCTTGATGTACCGCGAGCTTTGCTATTATAGTTGGATCTTATGATGCTTCTCCCCTTCTACCTTCTTGTAATGGATTGAGTTTTCCCTTTGAAGTTATCTTATCAGATTGAGTCTTTAAGGATTTGAGAACACTTGATGTATGTCTTGCATGTGCTTACCTGTGGTAACAATGGGATATTCACGTGATCCACTTGATGTATGTTTTGCTGATCAACTTCCGGGTTCTGTGACCTTGTGAACTTATGCATAGGGGTTGGAACACGTTTTTGTCTTGACTCTCCGGTAGAGACTTTGGGGCACTCTTTGAAGTTCTTTGTGATGGTTTGAATACACTACAAAAAAAGACACATCCGTGACATTTTGGGCCGAATGAAAAAAAAATCTGTCATACTTATTACACTTCTATGACAATAATTGTTACAAAACCCGGTATCATCATAGATGTGCTGGGGTCCTACTTCCATGGCAAAAAATCATGACAGAAAATGGGCTTTTCGTCCTGGGCGGGCCGGAGACGCAGCTGCATGACATTCTTTGGGCCGTCCATGACGGAAAAAACATGGTAGAAGCAAGGGCGAGGAAAATATCGGGGAGTTCCCGGTTACGGTGGCTGGTCGAGGACCGGGCGATGCGTGTTTCTCTCGTACGTACGCGCATGTGTGCGAGGCGTTGGGCTCTAACTGAACCCGAGCGATTGCACTGCAGGCTACGCGTTACTGAACCCGAGCGATCGATTGATGGCTGTTAACTGAACCCGATCGAGCGATTCCATCGCTACTGCTGCTAACTGAAGCCGATCGATGCTGCCTCTGGATGAACAGTGAGCGTTGTTGGGGGGTTTGGATGAACAGTGAGCGTTGTTGGGGGGTTTGGATGAACAGTTCCCGGTGGGGGTTGGATGAACAGGAACCCGTGGTAGTAGAGGCCGTTGCCGCTGGATGAACAGTACCCCGATCGGTCGAGCCGGTGGATGAATAGGACCCCGTGGAGGGCTGGATGAATAGGACCCCGTGGAGGGCTGGTTGAACAGGAGCCGATGGAGGGCTGGTTGAACAGTAGCCGGTGGAGGGCTGGATGAACAGTATCCCGTGGAGGGGTGGTTGAACAGGACCCCCGTGGAGAGGGCTGGTTGAACAGTAGCCGGTGGAGGAGCGCGCGGTGGAGGCTGGATGAACAGGAGCCCGTGGATGAACAGTCGCAGGTGGAGGCTGGAGGAGGTCGACGGTGGATGAACAATAGCCCGTGGAGGCTGGAGGAGGTCGACGGTGGAGATGAACAGTATCCTGTGGGGTGCCGTTTTGTGGTACGCCACACCCCTCCGATGAACAGGACCTCCGTTTCGACCGTAGCACTCCAACACAAGTCTGTTTCCTCCGTTTTGTGGTACGCCACACCCCTCCCGATCAACAGGACCCCGTTTCGACCGTAGGAAGTCCAACAGAAGTCCGTTTCCTCCATTTTGCGGTACGCAAGACCCCTCCCGATGAACAGGATCCTGTTTCAACCGTGGCCGGTCGAACACAAGGCCGTTTCCTCCGTTCTGCGGTACGCTAGGCCTCGTTTCCATCGGATGTTCCGTCCAAGCCGGTTGGATCCCGATGAACACGACGACGCATTCTATTCCGACCCAGCCGGTTGGCTCCCCATGAACACGACGACGACGAAGTTTCTCCGTTCCGACCCAGCCATGTACATGAGCTCTGGCCGTACGTATGCGCGAGTAGGCGTTCGATACCCCGCCGGTATGTACGTACGTGGCTGTATTTACTTTCTTGCACCCTGGCCGCTGTACGTACGTGCACATGCTACGTGCGTGCCTCTACTATGACATGTGCGCGCCTCTACTACGACACGTGCGCGCCTCTACATCGACCAGTATGCACGTGCACGTTCGCGACCAGAATGACAACGCTACATACGCTTCGACCGGGTGGGTCCCGACTGTCAAGCACTTCCTTGCATGCGAAGATGCAGCTGGTGGGTCCCAGCGGTAGGGGGGAACGTTTATTTTCACGAAATATGGTGGCCCGTCCGGTGGGTCCCTGCTGTCAGGTGGAGGAATAATTATTTTGCGCGTAATAAGGAGCACTTCCTTGCTGCGGCCGTGGACCCAGTTGTCAGCCTCTCCACGTACAGTACTCTTCCGATGGAAGTCGTTCCTTGACCACGTTTAACACGCCGCGCTGAGAGCACCACGGCGGTGGACGACGGCGAGGCCTAGGAAGGGGATGATGCAGAGCCGGGGAAGACGCGGCAGTGGAAGCCCACGCGGAGAGGAGTACGAGGGTTCACTGGTTCGGCTGCGGTGTGAGGCTATCGTCGCCGCAGAATAACAGGGGGTGTGGGTGAGTAGAGTCAGATGGCCTGGCCAGCGGTGGGAGTAGTCGGGAGTTGTGAGGCCTCCGCGGCATCACAGCCGACCACGGGAGGCAGGAGCACGCGGCACGACCGACGCTGGTTTGGGCGGCTGGAGCAAGAAGACTAGAGGTTGAAGAAGCACTACGGCCGTTGGATGAACATCGTACTGTCACTGGAGCTAGAATCGTTCATATTGACTAAGTTGACAAAGCCCTCCGTCCCCATCAACTTAGTAGGCCCACAAGTCAGCCTCCCACACAGGGGGGTATTCATTTTTTGTGCGTAATAAGGAGGCACTTCCTTGCGTGCGAAGATATAGCTGGTGAGTCTGAGCTGTCAGCGGGGGGAACATTTTTTCACGAAATACAGAGGCCCTTCCGGTGGGTCCTAGATGTCAGGTGGAGGAATCATTATTTTGCGCATAATAAGGAGGCATTTCCTTATGTGCGGCCGTGGACCCAGCTGTCAGCCTCTCCACGTACAGTCCACGTCCGATGGATGTCGTTCGTTGACCACATTGACCACGTCGCGCCGAGAGCACCAGGGCGGTGGACGATGGCGAGGCCTAGGAAGGGAACGACACGGAGCCGGGGAAGACTCGGCAGTGGTTGCCCACGCGGTGGGGAGTACAAGGGTTTACTGGTCCGGCTGCCGTCGCCGGAAAATAACAGGAGGTGTGGGTGAGTAGAGGAATGGCCTGGCTAGCAATGGAGTAGGGTGGGGCGGTGCGGCCTATGCAGCTGCACAGCCGGCCACAGGAGGCGGGAGCAGGCAGTCCCACCGGCGCTGGTTTGGGCGACTGGAGCAGGAAGATCAGAGACTGAAGAAGCACGATTGTCGTTAGATTGACATCTAACGGTCTGACGCTGGTAGAGTCGATTGTTGACTAAGTTTCTTTTTTTGAGAAACCTTGTATACGCATGAACTTAGTAGGCCCACAAGTCAGCCTCCAAATCTGTGGCAGACAACATAGAGCCCATTTGCTAAAAATATATAATTTGCAGCCCATTTGCTAATTCTTAAGTAATTTATTACAACTCATTTTCTGCCCAGGACCACGCTCAAAAACTTCAACCTTATTTTGCATATTTCGGTGGAGTCCGAACTGTTGTAATCCTGAAATGGTAAACATTTTTTAAGAACTAATTGATTTGCCAAAAAATCGTTTTGTTTTTGTAAGCAAATAAGACGTGGGACAATTGAGTTGGTTTAAGGGAAAACCAGTGGTAAAAAATCAGTGCTAGGAGGGAAAACAACAACAAAAATAAGGATGTAAATATGAAAAGGGAAATTTATGTATTTTCAATATAATGATACGTGTATATGAACTAGTAAAACTATAGGTAGAGATTAGAAAACGGATGTAGGACATGGCGTTTCAAGAGGAAAATAGAACTGGGCTATGTGTTTGATTTAGTAAAAAAACTACCTGCGGATGTTGTAAGACAAAATATAACTAATGCTGGCGGGCCAGAGGCCAGTAGATACCTGCTGGATCTTTGTGCCCCGTTGTCGTTATGGGCTGGGCCTGTTAAAAACAAAACCAAGTCTGGGCAGTCTACAACCCAGTTCAAACTTGCTCGACCTGAAAAACAATATACCTGCTCAACAAATGAGAGAATTCTGCAAGTACAGACTGATAACTGGGATGCAGCAGGTATATTGTTTTTTCATCGTGATAATAAGTGCATGCACTTGTTTCGAAAAATTTGGAGAACTGGGAATTCGAATGGCAGGTGCTTATGCTACCCATCAAATAAAAATCAGGTGCCTGAAAATTCGTTTCGAAACAAATGATTCAACTTTATATCCACGTCGACCCTCGGCATGATGGTTGGAAGCAAATGCCAAGTTCATACTGAAAGATCGTTAAGAACAATACCAACTTGCGGACGACAAGGTAGTACAAGTACCAATACCAAACTAACTTATAATCTTTTTACTCCTGGCCCTAGTGTTCGTCTAGTAGAAAATCTTGCAGAGGACCAGCTCCCGCTCCTTCTCTTGCTCCAGGTCCCCGAGGTGGTACTGGTGCATCACCCAGTTGGTCCTCTGCTGGTCAAAGTCCTTGTTGGTGTGCAGCACCAGAACCTTTTGCTGCCCGTCTGCCGGCCGTTGACCACCACCGTCAAGGTATTGCCGGTCTTGTGCCACATCGCGTGCATGCCGCACTCTTACTGTATCTTGCAACGCGTCCACGTGCCCCTTTTGAATGCCCTGGAATTGCGCTGGAAGAAATGCTTGCTTAGGCCACTCAGTGTGATACCTGCAGTATTGTCGAATACAGGTTTTAGTGTACGTGGTTGGCATTTCCATAACATCTTTGGCATGTTGCAGTCACTTGTTTCACTTTTTATTAACTGTCAAATTGTAATTGCTTCACTAGGTCTGCGTCTAAAAAGAAAAATAGAGCTATAAACAAAGGAATATGTTTGTGCAAGTAGACGGCTGATCGGTGTCTTACCTGGAAGTTTCTCAGGATGGGTGTAGCATATGCCATGCTCGTTGTCGATGGTTGGTATGAACAAATCGATGAGAGGGTGAGGTCTCGCGCTGTCAGCAGTCACTTTGGCCTCAAGGTGCTCGATCAGCTCCTGATCCATGGAATCAAACTTGACGCCAGCCGGCAGCACCGGCCAATCCTTCTTGGACTTGCATCGGTTAATTCCAGTTATATGGTACTCAATGATTGATCAATCGACTGTTTTAAGTGAATGATGAAAGATTTTGACAGATAAGTGGTACTCCAAATCTGAGGTCCACAATACCCGAAGACGCCGCCAGGATTCTTGTGTCACCTCACGCGCAGCGTGTTGTCACGTCAATTCAATGTGTGGACATGATGAATAATTTGACCGACGTATACTAGTCCTGCTACTGTACTACTTACTAGTCGTATTTAGTGTCACATTTTAACCATAGGTTTAACTAACAAGTACGCACTTGAAGCCTAATTGATACAGTGTATATATATATATATATGGCTTCTGCACAGCATCTCCATCATCATTATCAGTACATCCTACGCCGGTGAGTTAGGGTGCACTTGATCCCAGAAAGGTATCTATCCTTCAAACCAGAGGAGTGCTTCAAACTAACAACAGTACATAATATCCAAGAAAAGAGGGTCGTGCTACAGCAGCGGAATACATGGCTCAGTCTAGATATCAGTACGAATCAAGTTGTGCATATTTGCTGTTGGCATGAACCACATCGCCGCATGTCGGGTTTGCAAAAGCCATCCATCACATGGAAGCTTGATGCCTTTCACACACTGAAGATTATCTGGCAACAAGCTGTGTCGACGAATCTCTGGATATGGTGATTCATGAAACCCATGGTATGATGTGTAAACACAGTCCCCCCTTGCGAATGGAAGTTGCATAGCACGGTAATCATCGCCGGTGATATGATCGATGATTGGTTGGATGATCGGAAAATTGAGCCCGAGGAACATGGAGTGGTTACCGAGGCTGTAAACCCGCCTCCAGTTGAATACGTCTGGCCCAACGGGGCTGGAATATTTCTCAAACACGAAGCAGCCATAGCCATCAATGTCACGAACGCACCAGGCATTGTACTGCATGTGGTTTGATGTAATGGTTTGGTCAATTTGGTACGTGTGAATGAGCATCAAATGACCGTCGTCAGCTGAACGAGCGATAAACTACCACCCATCGGCTGGTATGATTCCAGGTCCTGGAATCATGAAGGCCAGCGCATTTGCATCTGCTGCAGCAATTCAAATTGGAGACCAAAAGGACAAAAATAAACAATCATGTTCAGAGTATGTGTGGAATTAAGATTATTATAACAGTGAGACATATCATAGACAGAGAATTGCAATGTCGTGGTCATAATCATACCCAAGTAAACAAATTAGCCAATGGCTTTCATATTCTAGCAATATGTCATGGTTCAAACATCATGTAACAATGAGAGGAAAACAGTTATGACAGGGCCTACTCATATTCTACCATAGCACTTACTACTGTTCTCATATCAACTCTAAGCAACAACATGCGTTGCTATAAAAATCTTGGAAATGAGAGTAACATATAGCAATCATGAGGTTATGCTCATAATATATATTCTAATAATCATTAGATGCCAATTGTTCCCATATCAACTCTAACAATAACATGTGTGGTCATAAAAATCTAGGAAATGAGAGGAACATATAGCAATGATGTGGTTATAGACATACTATCTATTCTAAATTTGTAACAATGAACAGGCAGTCGTATTCATAAGGTAAAGATGAGATGAGATAGAACAATTACAGGACGATAGATTCCACCAGTATAGGCAGCCAATCTGTGCATCGACCGCATAAACGATGCCATCGTGCACTATAGCATCAGACAGAAATGTTGCCTCAACAGGATTGATGATGAGCCATAACAATGTATGGCAACCGGATTCGAGATAGACTAATCCCATGTTGAACAAGGCAATGAGCTTGTAATCCATGTAGTCTTCTGATGCTGTGGGCACTTCACAGATTACAACTTTCAGCAAACAGAGGTCGAGCCAAAAGCTTGACGCGTCTCGTGCGTAGTAGGCAGGAGTGTTAGGCGGGCCACGAGGCTCGATGGCGGCGGTATCTAATGATGGAAGGGTGATCTCTCGCTGGGTGTAGATATCCACGAGACGCCACAGACTACTAGATTGGTGGATGAGGACGATCCAGTTGGCCTTCATGCCCGCCCAGTAGTGGCTGCGCATGAAGGATAGGTGGACGGGTAGTGGTAGCATGTCGAGGGGCACCACGGCAACCTCCGTAGGATCGTCAAGTCGGTGTCTGGGCCAACTGCGAGGATCGGGCATCAGCAAGCAGGGTGTCTTGAAAAGAGTCGGCCGGTTGTAGACGAGTAGATGGTACAATGACACCGATCATGCGGCCAGACGGACGGTGCTGAGTAGGTCCATACGATTACAGATCTGCTCCAAGAGAACATCGGGGAGGGAATTCCAATCGCGGCTCTACGCGTCAGTCGGTTCTTCCATATGTTTTTTAGGGCACTGAGTGATTGGGGTTTTCGGTGCCTGCGAGCCAGCGGGGAAGTGGATTCGGGCGGGCGAGCGAAGAAGATGGCGTGTGTGGCCGAGTAGTGAGCGGGGGGATATGCGCGCGAGCTACCAAGGTAGATGGCGCAGGCGAGCGAGCAGTGAGCGGGGGGAAATGGTGTGCGGCCGACGATGGGGAAGAGAGGAGGAAGAAGAGTGAAAGACGGGGAAGAAAGTGCATTAAATCTCAATTCTATTAGTACTACTACCAGGATATACCGTCCTTCGGAGTGTAAATAGTTATGCCGATGACATGTGGGTCTACCTCAAGAGGGCCCATATGTCAGTTAATGGAGGAGAGAGGTGCGTAGGCGTATTTGACGAAGCGTGCTCTACTAGCAAACATGATGGCGGTACTGGGTAAGGCTGATTTAGTAACACCAACACGCGTGTGTCCCATCTGCTGTAGCGTGTATTGTCACTTCACTGCGAAGACTAGTTGAATAGTTCTCTCTGACCGGGATGGGGAATAAGGGATCGTGAAGACTTCCTATCTACAGTATCCCTATGCCTCTACGCTCACTTCACTCATTTTGCTTCGTACGTAGTCACTTGTTGAAATCTCTAGAAAGACAAATACTCCGTATTTGGGAACAGAGGGAGGCTTTTACTCCGTATTTGGGAACAAAGGGAGTATCACCATATGGAGGGAACAGAGGAAGCTTGAAATATGAACATGTCAATGGGAGGGAGTAAAAGCCTCATGCATGCATGCATGCAACATCCAACACTCACACATACACATGGACGCACGCAACACTCACGCACCCATGCGGCACACAGCACATGATACGTCCATTTTGCATCATACATTTATATCGATATTTATTGCATTATGGGCTGTTATTACACGTTATGCCACAATACTTATGCCTATTCTCTCTTATTTTACAAGGTTTACATGAAGAGGGAGAATGCTGGCAGCTGGAATTCTGGGCTGGAAAAGGAGAAAATATTAGAGACCTATTCTACACAGCTCCAAAAGTCCTAAAACTTCAGGGAAGTCATTTTTGGAATTAATAAAAAATACTGAGCGAAGAAAATACCAGAGGGGGCCCACACCCTGGCCACGAGGGTGGGGGCGCGCCCCCTACCTCGTGGGCCCCCTGGCAGGCCTCCGGTGCCCATCTTCTGCTATATGAAGTCTTTCGTCCGAGAAAAAATCATAAGCAAGCTTTTGGGAAGAAACTCCGCCGCCACGAGGCGGAACCTTGGCGAAACCAATCTAGGGCTCCGACAGAGCTGTTCTGCCGGGGAAACTTCCCTCCGGGAGGGGGAAATCATCGCCATCATCATCACCAACGATCCTCTTATCGGGAGGGGGTCAATCTCCATCAACATCTTCACCAGCACCATCTCCTCTAAAACCCTAGTTCATCTATTGTATCCAATCTTTGTCCCAAAGCCTAAGATTGGTACCTGTGGGTTGCTAGTAGTGTTGATTACTCCTTGTAGTTGATGCTAGTTGGTTTATTTGGTGGAAGATTATATGTTCAGATCCATTATGCATATTAATACCCCTCTGATTATGAACATGAATATGATTTCTGAGTAGTTACGTTAGTTCCTGAGGACATGGGAGAAGTCTTGCTATTAGTAGTCATGTGAATTTGGTATTCATTCGATATTTTGATGAGATGTATGTTGTCTCTCCTCTAGTGGTGTTATGTGAATGTCGACTACATGACACTTCACCATTGTTTGGGCCTAGAGGAAGGCATTGGGAAGTAATAAGTAGATGATGGGTTGCTAGAGTGACAGAAGCATAAACCCTAGTTTATGATTTGCTTCGTAAGGGGCTGATTTGGATCCATATGTTTCATGCTATGGTTAGGTTTACCTTAATACTTCTTTTGTAGTTGCGGATGCTTGCAATAGGGGTTAATCATAAGTGGGATGCTTGTCCAAGAAACAACAGCACCCAAACACCAGTCCACCCACATACCAAATTATCAAAGTAACGAACGCGAATCATATGAGCGTGATGAAAACTAGCTTGACGATAATTCCCATGTGTCCTCAGGAGCGCTTTTCTCTATATAAGAGTTTGTCCAGGCTTGTACTTTGCTACAAAAAGGTTTGGGCCATCTTGCTGCACCTTATTTACTTTCATTACTTGTTACTTGTTGCCAATTACCTTATCACAAAACTATCTGTTACCGATAATTTCAATGCTTGCAGATAATACCTTGCTGAAAACCGCTTATCATTTCCTTCTGCTCCTCGTTGGGTTTGACACTCTTACTTATCAAAAGGACTACGATAGATCCCCTATACTTGTGGTTCATCAAGACTCTTTTCTGGCGCCGCTGCCGGGGAGTGAAGCGCCTTTGGTAGGTGGAATTTGGTAAGGAAAATTTTATATAGTGTGCTGAAATTTACTGTCACTTGTTACTATGGAAAACAATCCTTTGAGGGGTTTGTTCAGGGTATCTTCACCCCGTTCGGAACCACAATTAGCTACCCCTCAACCTACTGAACCTACTGAAAATGTTCACTTTGAAATTCCTTCGGGTATGATAGAGAAACTGCTAGCTAATCCTTTTGCAGGAGATGGAACATTGCATCCCGATTTACACTTAATCTATGTGGATGAAGTTTGTGGATTATTTAAGCTTATAGGTATGCCCGAGGATGTCATCAAGAAGAAGGTTTTCCCTTTATCTTTGAAGGGAGATGCATTGACATGGTTTAGGCTATGTGATGATATGGGATCATGGAACTACAAATGAATGAAATTGGAATTTCATCAGAAGTTTTATCCTATGCATCTTGTTCATCGTGATCGTAATTTTATATATATATATATACACTAGTAGGAAAAGGGGCTTTTACCCCGGTTTGTAAGGACCTTTTGTCCCGTTTTTCGAACCGGGACTAAAGGGTCGTTACTAAAGCCCTAACCCTTTAGTCCCGGTTCTTACACGAACCAGGACAGAAGGTCCTCCACGTGGCCGCTGCTGCCAGCCCAGGCAGGGGGGCCTTTGGTCCCGGTTGGTGCCACCAACCGGGACCAATAGGCAGGGCCTTTTTTCTCGGTTGGTGTCACCAACCGGGACCAATAGGCAGGGCCTTTTGTCCCGGTTGGTGGCACCAACCGGGACCAATAGGCATCCACACGTCAGCATTTCTGGGGCTGGGGTTTTTTTTTGAAAGGGTGGGTTGGGGGTTAATTTAGGTGTTTCATATATTGTGTTAGCTAGCTAATTAATAGAGAGAAGTGTCCTCTCTTATCTCCGTGCTTGGTCGACGCTACGTACTATATACGTATGGAGAGGACTAGACACGCTAGCTAGTAATCAAATGAAGGAAACAGAAGATCGTCATGAACATATGCATACAGAGAGAAGTGATGTCGACCACCTCTCCTTCTCCGAGAGATTGGTCGAACAACAAGTTCTCGTATATCTATCCGACACTACCGGCTACATATATACAATAATTATCTCTTACAATACAATCTCCTAATTAAATTGTAAGAACACAGGGTCCACATAGTATTCTCCGTTTTCAGCGATCACGTGGTCAAGGAAGAATGCCGCCAATTCCTCTTGAATTGCTCGCATACGATCTGGTGCTAGGAGTTCATCCCGCTTCCGAAACATCTAACTTGAAGAAGGGGGTCAATACATATATATATATGAATAAATGAAACTCAACACAAATGATGGTAATAAAATAAAATTGTGAATATTATTGCTTACGCACTTCATATTGTTTGTCAGAGTAGCCCCGCTCACAGGTCGTGTAGCGGATGGACTCGCAAACGTAGTATCCACAATAATTATTCCCGGGTTCCTGCCACAACCACTTTACAAGAAATAGAGGTCAATCAAACTGATAAGCAAGCATGCTAAATGGTATTGATGAAACTAGCGCTTGAATCACTAGGAGATGCGCGGAACATGCTACTATAGTACTTACTTTCGGGTGTTTAAATTGCAGCTTCTTCGGCAGTCCCGGAGCTTTTGTGGTGAATTTTCTCCAAACCCTGCCAGACAAAGAAAACAATTACTTGATATCAGGAAATGAACAAAGTTGCTGATATGGTGGATAATGATCGATTTAACTTACTTCTCGAGCATTTGAGTCATGTTTGCATAGTCCTGGGGATCTTTTCGTCTCGAGTCTAAGACGGTTACTACTCCCTGCTCAAGCTTAATCTCTAGGAGAATATAGTGGAAGCTGTGCATGCATGCATAAGTCATCAATTACATTACCATAACCTGGACTAATAAGGGAAACCGAATATGCACAAGACAGTAACACTCACTTGAAGTTGTAAGGAAAGAGTATTATATCTTTGTTTTGATTTAATACCAACGATCGTAGCAAGTTGGCCTCGGCTTCTTTGGCATGTTTTTCAACCGTATATGCATCTATGAGATTTGTGTTAATGAACCCAATATCACCGATTTGTCTTTTCTTCAATTCGGCGATCTTCAATCTGCATAATATAGTGAGGATTATTATAAATACATGCAATGAAAGAGCTAACCTATATAGAGAGACTTAATGACAGAAGTAGTACTACTTACAGACAGTAGCAAGTGATCGTTGTCTTATCGAGGGCCTTTTGATTGTAAAATTGGAAGAAATCCTCAAATGGAACATTGTGCAGTTCAATTCCAACGAGGTCATGCTCCGGTTTAACTCTCAGCGTCAAAGTACTCGTCCCATCAGACTCTCTGCAGGTTTTCATGTACCAATCATGTAATCTTCGCATCATCAATGTTAGAGATCTTTCATCTTTGACGAGAGGCTTCCCGTAATGGTATTTGTGTTCGTCCACCTCCATGATTTCATAATGTACATCATCGGGCAGGTAATCTCCAAGATTTCTATAACCGGCCACCATCCTCGGATCATTAGCGACGATGTCTTTTGACACCTTGAGCGGGGGGCACGATTGGTTCGCTTGTTCGCCCAGCTGGGCAATTTTTTCCCAGCTCGTCGTTCTTTTAACCTTTGATCACTGACAGTACTTCCCGACCGCTCTGCTTCGGCATATGTCTTTGCAAGAATGCGCTCATAGTTGCCTCTCGGCGGAGACTTTGGTGGTTTTGTCAGGGTAGCCAGAGTGCGCTTTGCTTTCACCGGATCTACCTTCTCCTCCGGAGGTGGATGTTTCTTTGCTTTCACCCCTTCAAAGAAGTTTGTCACTTCGGCTCGCACGATCTTCCTGGTTTCCTCCTCGGTCCTCTCGTATGGTAACTTCTCTGGAGTCTTCAGAGAAGGACCGAATCTGTATTGCCTCCCGCCTCTAGCAGCTGTACTGCTAGACGCCGGCAGAGCAGACGGAGCGGCTGCGGCTGTCTTCTTTCCTTGCTTACAAGGCAGAGGAGAAGGACTACGACGCGCCGGAGTAGCCGGAGCGGCGGCGGGTCTCTTCCGCCCTTGCTGACGAGGCGGAGAAGGAGGAGGCTGGCTGCTCTGGCGCGCCGGCGCAGGCGGAGAAGGAAGCGGAGTGCCGCCACGCGCCGGAGAAGGAGGCTGAGTGCCCTGATCACTCGCCGGAGGAGGAGGCGGAGGAGGAGGCGGAGTGCCGCCACGCACCGGAGAAGGAGGCTGAGTGCCCTGATCACTCGCCGGAGGAGGAGGCGGAGTGCCCTTACTCGCCGGAGCCATCCAGTTCGGAAGGTTGATGAGCTCCTTCCGCCATAGGCACGGAGTCTTCAGAGCTAAACCCAGCCGAGTCTCCCCTTCACCGGTAGGGTGGTCAAGCTGGAGGTCCTCAAATCCCTCCATTATTTCATCCACCATCACCCTAGCATATCCTTCTGGAATTGGCCGGCAGTGGTAGGTTGCGCCGGGTTCAGGAGGTAAAACAGAGCCAACAGCCGCCTTGACTTTGAAGTTCTGCCATTGCGCCATAAGGTGGCAATGTTGAGACTTCGTGATAGCATCCACGGGGTAGCTAGCAGGAGCTGTCAAGACATGCTCCAGCTAAAGCAGCTCGGTGGAAGCCACGCTGCTTCTCCGCTGAGATGGCGGGGTAGCTTCAGGGGTAGTTTCGGCATGTCGATTGCTGTCTCGTTCCTCTAGCACTTGAACCCTTTCGTGCAGCTTCTGAATTTGGGTCTGCTCCATTTTTTCCTCCTCTCCTGGCTTTTGTAACCGCCTGCGTCCGGAAAACGAGCCTTCCACGGAACGGAGCCTGGCGTGCCTTGTGTCCGTCCAGGGTGCTCAGGATTCCCGAGGGCCATTGTGAGCTCGTCGTTCTCTCGGTCTGGAACGAACGTCCCTTCCTGCGCTGCATCGATATATTGCTGAATATTCTTCACTGGTATTCTCAAAAGCTCGTTCGTCCAAACGCACCTCCCTGATACAGGGTCCAAGGTTCCGCCAGCCCCGAAGAACCAAGTCCGGCAATGGTCTGTCCAGTTCATTGTCTGTGGTTCGATCCCTTTTTCAAGCAGATCATTCTCAGCCTTGGCCCACTTAGGCCGGGCTTTGAGGTAGCCACCTGACCCCGTGCGATGGTGAAGCTTCTTCTTCGGAGCATTCTTCTTGTTTGTCGCTGACATCTTCTTACTCTTTTCCGATGTCTTGTGGGCCACAAATGCGGGCCAGTGATCTCTGATCTTCTCATACCGGCCGATGAATTCTGGTGTCTCTTCTTTGTCGACAAACGTTTTCAGCTCATTCTTCCACCTCCTGAATAGGTCTGCCATCTTCTTAAGAGCATGAGACTTGATTAATTGCTCTTTAACTGGCTTCTCCGGATCCTCCTCTGGCGGTATGGTGAAATTTCCCTTCAGCTCAGTCCAAAGATCATCTTTCTGCATATCATTGACATAAGACACCTCAGGGTCTTCCTTCTTAGGCTTATACCATTGGTGGATGCTGATCGGGATCTTGTCCCTAACTAGAACCCCGCACTGAGCAGCAAATGCATCCTTTGTCCGGATGGGTTCAATCGGTTGGCCGTCGCGCGCGATTGCTGTGATCTCAAACCTTTCATCTGAGCGCAACTTTCTCTTCGGGCCTCGTCTCTTTACCGCAGTTGTGCTCGATCCGGAGGGCTAGAAAAAAGAAGAAAGACGAGTGTTAATTAATATGTGTACATACCAAAACAATGAATGCATCAATTAGCTAGTCAGCACAGGCTTAACTAATATATTTACCTGGCCGGACTCTGTTCGGTCACCGGAGCCGTCACCACGGGCTCCTTCTTGCACCAGCATTGGGTCACCGGAGCCATCATAATCATGTCTTTCCTCCTCCACTCTTCGATCACCGTAGCCTGCTTCTTCACCCTGTTCTTCCAGACCATCATTGTCGTTAAGATACGACAAGATATCACCTCCGGCTAAGATTATGTCCCCCAACACCTCTTCTGCTTGCTCGTCTCGTCCGTGCTCCATTGTTTCTGCAAATATTACAACATGGCAATTATTACACAAACATGACAGCAGGTGGTTAGTGCAAAAGTAGACCTAGCTTATTCCGGGTTTGGGGTGGCCTCGGCAACGCTTCAAGGGTAGGGGCGCGGCGGGAGGGGGTAGGAGACCAACATCGTTTTTTCTAGGGTTTGGGTGTCCTCGAGAGTTTTGGTCGAGCGAGAGGGCCGGGGGGTGCTCCCGTGGTATAAGTTATCACGGTCGAGAGGGGGTATAAATATCGACCGTCCATCATGTCGAAGTTATCTGGGAGGGAGTTATATATATCGACAACGACGACATACATACATGGGAAAATAGTGTTATCGGGGAGGGGGTATATCGACCCCCCCCCACGTGTTGAAGTTATCGGGAGGGGGTTATATCGACAACGACGACATACGTACATGGGAAAATAATATTATCGGGGAGGGGGTATATCGACCCCCCCCCCTCGTGTTGAAGTTATCGGGAGAGGGGTATATCGACGACGACAGACCCGATAAAACATAGGAAAATGAAGAAGAAATAAAAAGAGGAGAAGAAGAAAAGGAATAGAGGAGAAGATCGAAGAAAAAAAAAGAGGAGAGAAGAAAGGAATAGAGGAGAGAAGAAGAAAAAATAGAATTTTTTCTTTTTTTTCTTCTTCTCTTCTATTCCTTTCTTCTTCTCCTCTTCTTTTTCTTCTTTTTTACTCTTCTTATTTATTTCTCCTCTTCTTATTTTCCTTTTTCCTCTCATTCATAAAAAAATGTTCAAATAGAAAATTTTGAAAAAAAGTAAAAGTTTTGCCTAATGCATTGTTCATATGAATATACAAACATGTGTCATTTCCCCTCTCGGTTGCTGCATCAAAGCGGACACCGCTGTTTTGGTTGGTGCTCTTTTGATCTTGGGTGATCGTGTAAAATGTATTCCCATTTATCTCGTATCCTTTGTAAGTCAATACAGTCGAAGATGGTCCCCTGGACAACAAGTACAACTCATCAGAAACAGTGGTGTCACCTCTGAGACATGTTTCCAACCAACTGTTGAAAGTCCTGATGTGTTCACATGTAATCCAGTCGTCACACTGCTCCGGGTGTTTGGAGTGCAGACTGTTCTTGTGTTCATCGACATACGGGGTCACCAAGGTAGAGTTCTGTAGAACTGTGTAGTGTGCTTGAGACCAAGAATATCCGTCCCTACATATTATTGAGTCCCCTCCAAGCGTGCCTTTTCCAGCCAGTCTCCCCTCATACCGCGATTTAGGGAGACCTATCTTCTTAAGGCCAGGAATGAAGTCAACACAAAACCCAATGACATCCTCTGTTTGATGGCCCGTGGAGATGCTTCCTTCTGGCCTAGCGCGGTTACGGACATATTTCTTTAGGACTCCCATGAACCTCTCAAAGGGGAACATATTGTGTAGAAATACAGGCCCCAGAATGACAATCTCGTCGACTAGATGAACTAGGACGTGCGTCATGATATTGAAGAAGGATGGTGGGAACACCAGCTCGAAACTGACAAGACATTGTGCCACATCACTCCTTAGCCTTGGTATGATTTCTGGATCGATCACCTTCTGAGAGATTGCATTGAGGAATGCACATAGCTTCACAATGGCTAATCGGACGTTTTTCGGTAGAAGCCCCCTCAATGCAACCGGAAGCAGTTGCGTCATAATCACGTGGCAGTCATGAGACTTTAGGTTCTGGAACTTTTTCTCTGGCATATTTATTATTCCCTTTATATTCGACGAGAAGCCAGTCGGGACCTTCATACTGAGCAGGCATTCAAAGAAGATTTCTTTCGTAAGAGCGTAGCTGGCAGGACCTTCATACTGCTTCGGAGGCATGCCGTCTTTTTCGTAAAACATTGCAGGTCCTCCCGTGCCTCAGGTGTATCTTTTGTCTTCCCATACACGCCCAAGAAGCCTAGTAGGTTCACGCAAAGGTTCTTCGTCACGTGCATCACGTCGATTGAAGAGCGGACCTCTAGCTCTTTCCAGTAGGGTAGGTCCCAAAATATAGATTTCTTCTTCCACATGGGTGCGTGTCCCTCAGCGTCATTCGGAACAGCTAGTCCGCCAGGACCCTTTCCAAAGATTACGTGTAAATCATTGACCATAGCAAGTACGTGATCACCGGTACGCATGGCGGGCTTCTTCCGGTGATCTGCCTCGCCTTTGAAATGCTTGCCTTTCTTTCGACATTGATGGTTGGTCGGAAGAAATCGACGATGGCCCAGGTACACATTCTTCCTGCATTTGTCCAGGTATATACTTTCAGTGTCATCTAAACAGTGCGTGCATGTGTGGTATCCCTTGTTTGTCTGTCCTGAAAGGTTACTGAGAGCGGGCCAATCGTTGATGGTTACAAACAGCAACGCGTGCAGGTTAAATTCCTCCTGTTTGTGCTCATCCCACGTACGTACACCGTTTCCATTCCACAGCTGTAAAAGTTCTTCAACTAATGGCTTTAGGTACACATCAATGTTGTTGCCGGGTTGCTTAGGGCCTTGGATGAGAACTGGCATCATAATGAACTTCCGCTTCATGCACATCCAAGGAGGAAGGTTATACATACATAGAGTCACGGGCCAGGTGCTGTGATTGCTGCTCTACTCCCTGAAAGGATTAATGCCATCCGCGCTTAAACCAAACCATACGTTCCTTGGGTCAGCTGCAAACTCAGCCCAGTACTTTGTCTCAATTTTTCTCCACTGCGACCCGTCAGCGGGTGCTCTCAACTTCCCGTCTTTCTTACGGTCCTCACTCTGCCATTGCATCAACTTGGCATGCTCTTCGTTTCTGAACAGACGTTTCAGCCGTGGTATTATAGGAGCATACCACATCACCTTCGCAGGAACCCTCTTCCTGGGGGGCTTGCCGTCAACATCACCAGGGTCATCTCGTCTGATCTTATACCGCAATGCACCGCATACCGGGCATGCGTTCAAATCCTTGTATGCACCGCGGTAGAGGATGCAGTCATTAGGGCATGCATGTATCTTCTGCACCTCCAATCCTAGAGGGAATACGACCTTCTTTGTTGCGTATGTACTGTCGGGCAATTCGTTATACTTTGGAAGCTTCTTCTTCAATATTTTCAATAGCTTCTCAAATCCTTTGTCAGGCACAGCATTCTCTGCCTTCCACTGCAGCAATTCCAGTACGGTACCGAGCTTTGTGTTGCCATCTTCGCAATTGGGGTACAACCCTTTTTTGTGATCCTCTAACATGCGATCGAACTTCAGCTTCTCCTTTTGACTTTTGCATTGCGTCCTTGCATCGACAATGACCCGGCGGAGATCATCATCATCGGGCACTGGTTCCTCTTGATCTTCAGCAGCTTCCCCCCTTGCAGCATCATTGGGCACATCGTCTGGTTCCTCTTAATCTTCAGCAGCTTCCCCCGTTGCAGCATCACCGTATTCAGTGGGCACATAGTTGCCATCGTCCTCTTCTTCTTCGCCGTCTTCCATCATAACCCATATTTCTCCGTGCCTCGTCCAAACATTATAGTGTGGCATGAAACCCTTCTAAAGCAGGTGGGTGTGAAGGATTTTTCGGTCAGAGTAAGACTTCGTATTCCCACATATAGGGCATGGACAACACATAAAACCATTCTGCTTGTTTGCCTCAGCCACTTCGAGAAAATCATGCACGCCCTTAATGTACTCGGAGGTGTGTCTGTCACCGTACATCCATTGCCGGTTCATCTGCGTGCATTATATATAATTAAGTGTGTCAAAAACCATTACAGAACATCATGAATAGATAATTAAGTGACCAAATTAATAGAAGTTCATCATCACATTAAAACCAAAGTACATACATAGTTCTCATCTAACAACATATATATAGCTCTCCAAAGCATCTAATTAATTAAACCATACATTGAAACTATGTAAAACATTTCAATGCGAAAACAAATGCGATCATAATCGCAACCAAGGTAACAATTGATCCAACGGCATAATGATACCAAGCCTCGGTATGAATGGCATATTTTCTAATCTTCAAGCGCATTGCATCCATCTTGATCTTGTGATCATCGACGACATCGGCAACATGCAACTCCAATATCATCTTCTCCTCCTCAATTTTTTTTAATTTTTCCTTCAAGTAATTGTTTTCTTCTTCAACTAAATTTAACCTCTCGACAATAGGGTCGGTTAGAATTTCCGGTTCAACCACCTCCTAGATAAATAAAATCTATGTCACGTTGGTCGGTATATTTGTCATAAACAATAAATGAACCAAATAGTTATAAAAAGATAATATATACCACATCCGAATCATAGACAGGACAAGGGCCGACGGGGGCAGATACCAAAACCATCGCACTATTTAATAAGAAGGAATAATAAAAGTAACAAAATTAGACAAGTAACTATCTAAAGTAAGAATTTTTTTTCCTATCAGAAAGAAGATAAGAACAAGAGGCTCACCACGGTGGTGCTGGAGACGAGATCGGCGCGGGCGATCGACGGCGGTGAAGACGGGGACGGGACGTGACGGACCGCTAAACCTAGACAAATCTCGAGGAAAATGGAGCTCGGAGGTCGAGTTTCGAGAGGAGAAATATTAACTAGTGTGGCTCAGACATTTCATCGAACACCTCATGTGCATAGGAGGTGAGCTAGAGCACCCAAATGCCCTCCCCTCGCCGGCCAGAAAAAACAGAGCAATGTGGAGTGCTCTGCTGTGGCGATGGGGTATATATAGGGAACTCATTGGTCCCGGTTCGTGGCACCAACCGGGACTAAAGGCCTTTGGTCCCGGTTGGTGCCATGAACCGGGACCAATGACCACCTTTAGTCCCGGTTGGTGGCACCAACCGGGACCAAAGGCCTTGTGCTGCCCCGCGTCAAAAGTTTAGTCCCACCTCGCTAGTTGAGAGGGCTCGAGAGTGGTTTATAAGTGCTGCTGCGCCCACCCTCTCGAGCTCCTCTCAACTGCAGGCTTTCGGGCCTAACCATTCTCTTTGCCTGTGGGGCCTACTGGGCCTTCTGCGGGCCTGAATCCTGGCCCACGGATGGGTTTCAAGTCGTATTCAGGCCGTGGTGGCCCAGTAGGTGGCATAATTTTTTTGCTCTGTTTTTTGTTTTCTCTTTTGCTTTATTTGTTTTGTTTTGTTTCTACTTACAACAAAAAACTTATTTATTTTATTTGTAATTACTTATGTATTTTACTTTATTTATTTTATTTTTATTTATTTTACTACTGCTATTTTTATTTATTTTACTGGTGCTATTTTTATTTAATTTATTAAGGTTTATTTATTTTAGTTACTATAGTTTATTTTATTTTATTTTATTAAGGTTTATTTATTTTTATTTATTTTATTAAGGTTTATTTATTTTATTTACTATAAAAAATGAACATAGATGCGCCTATAGAGAAAATTCAACCTAAATTCATAATAAATTTCTATGAAATTCAAAGAAATTTACTGTGAATTTAGGTCAAATTCCCTGTATAAGGGCATCTATTTTCACTTTGAGAGGAGCTCAACAAGGCAGAGAGGGACGGTCTTATAAACTGGTGTGAGCGCCCTTCGGTTGGCGAGGTGGGACTAAACACTGGCCGCAACTAGGACCAGCCCTTTAGTCCCGGTTTGTGGTATGAACCAGGACTAAAGGGTGGTGGGCCAGGAGCGTGGCCCATTGGTCCCGGTTTGTCCCACCAACCGGGACCAAAGGGGCCGGACGAACCGGGACCAATGCCCCCACGAGGCCCGGCAGGCCCCTGGCCGCACGAACCGGGACCAATGCTCGCATTAGTCCCGGTTCGTGACTGAACCGGGACTAATGTGAATATTGCCCTGTGAACAAAGCCCAGTTTTCTACTAGTGATATATATATATATATTGGCCTCGAGAAGGAGAAAGCATCGCTCAAACTTGGGGGAGGCTTAATTCAATGTTATATTCATGCCCCAATCATGAGCTCTCAAGAGAAATGATTATTCAAAAAATTTATGCTCGGCTCTCTCTCAATAATCGCTCCATGCTCGAAACTTCTTGTACTGGCTCTTTTATGATGAAGACTATTGAATTCAAATGGGATTTATTGGAAAGAATTAAACACAACTCTGAAGATTGGGATCTCGACGAAGGTAAGGAGTCAGGTACAACACCTAAGTTTGATTGTGTTAAATCTTTTATGGATACCGATGTTTTCCGTGAATTTAGCACTAAATATGGACTTGACTCTGAGATAGTAGCTTCTTTCTATGAATCATTTGCTACTCATGTTGATCTCCCTAAGGAGAAGTGGTTTAAATATAATCCTCCCATTGAAGTAAAAGTAGTTGCACCTATTAAAGTTGAAGAAAATACTATCACTTATAATGATCCTATTGTTCCTACTACTTATGTTGAGAAACCACCTTTCCCTATTAGAATAAAGGATCGTGCTAAAGCTTCAACTGTAGTCAACAAAAGTAATATTAGGACACACAAACTCCCTGAGAGCAAGTTAAAGTTGAACCTAAAATTGCTATGGTTAAAGATCTATTGACTAATAATATCGATGGGCATGTTATTTACTTCTGTGATGAGACTGCTAGAATTGCTAAACTTGGTGCTAAAGATAAACATAGACCTGTGGTAGGCATGCCTGTTATTTCTGTTAAAATAGGAGATTTATCATGGCTTGTGTGATATGGGTGCTAGTGCTAGGGCAATACCTCATTCTTTATACCAAGAAATTATGCATGATATTGCACTTGCTGAGATAGAAGATATCGATGTTACCATTAAGCTTGCCAATAGAGATACTATTTCACCGATTGGGATTGTTAGAGATGTTGAAGTCTTGTGTGGGAAGGTTAAATATCCTACTGATTTTCTTGTTCTTGGTTCCCCACAAGATAGCTTTTGTCCCATTATATTTGGTAGACCCTTCTTGAACACAGTTAATGCTAGGATAGACTGCGAAAAGGATGTTGTTACTATTGGTTTGGGTGATATGTCTCATGAGTTTAATTTTGCTAAATTTAGTAGACAACACCGTGATGAGGAATTGCCTAGTAAAGATGAAATTATTGGTCTTGCTTCTATTGTCATGCCTCCTAGTGATCCTTTAGAACAATATTTGCTAGACCATGAAAATGATACGTTTATGAATGAAAGAAGGGAAATAGATGATATTCTTTAAACAGGAACCTATTCTGAAACACAACTTGCCTGTTGAAATACTAGGGGATCCTCCTCCACCCAAGGGTGATCCAGTGTTTGATCTTAAACCGTTACCTGATACTCTTAAATATGCTTATATTGATGAAAAGAAGATATATCCTGTTATTATTAGTGCTAACCTTTCAGAGCATGAAGAAAAGAAATTATTGAAAACTATGAGGAAGCACCGTGCTGCTATTGGATATACTCTTGATGATCTTAAGGGCATTAGTCCCACTCTATGTCAACACAAAATAAATTTGGAGAAAGACGCCAAACCAGTTATTGATCACCAACGACGGCTAAATCCTAAGATGAAAGAAGTGGTAAGAAAGGAAATATTAAAGCTCCTTGAGGCAGGTATAATTTATCTCGTTGCTGATAGTCAATGGGTAAGTCCTGTCCATTGTGTCCCTAAGAAGGGAGGTATTACTGTCGTTCCTAATGATAAAGATGAATTGATCCCACAAAGAATTATTACAGGTTATAGGATGGTAATTGATTTCCGCAAACTAAATAAAGCTACTAAAAAACATCATTACCCTTTGCCTTTTATTGATCAAATGCTAGAAAGATTATCCAAACATACACATTTTTGCTTTCTAGATGGTTACTCTGGTTTCTCTCAAATACCTGTGTCAGCTGAGGATCAAGAAAAGACCACTTTTACTTGCCCTTTCAGTACTTTTGCTTATAGACGTATGCCTTTTGGTTTATGTAATGCACCTGCTACCTTTCAACGATGCATGATGGCTATATTCTATGACTTTTGTGAAAAGATTTGTGAGGTTTTCATGGATGATTTCTCCGTTTATGGATCCTCTTTTGATGATTGCTTGAGCAACCTTGATCTAGTTTTACAAAGATGTGAAGAAACTAATCTTGTCTTGAATTGGGAGAAATGCCACTTTATGGTTAATGAAGGCATTGTCTTGGGGCATAAAATTTCTGAAAGAGGCATTGAAGTTGATAAAGCTAAAGTTGATGCTATTGAAAAGATGTTGTGTCCTAAGGACATCAAAGGTATAAGAAGTTTTCTGGGTCATGCTGGTTTTTATGGGAGGTTCACTAAGGACTTATCAAAAATTTCTCGGCCTCCGACTAATCTATTACAAAAAGATATTCCTTTTGTCTTCGATGATGATTGTGTAGAGGCATTTGAAATACTTAAGAAAGCTTTGATTTCTGCACCTATTGTTCAGCCACCTGATTGGAATTTACATTTTGAAATTATGAGTGATGCTAGTGATTATGTTGTAGGTGTTGTTCTAGGGCAAAGAGTTGATAAGAAATTAAATGTTATTCAATATGCTAGTAAAACTCTAGACAATGCCTAGAGAAATTATGCTACTACTGAAAAAGAATTTTTTAGCAATTGTTTTTGCTTGTGATAAGTTCAGACCTTATATTGTTGATTCTAAAGTAACTATTCACACTGATCATGCTGCTATTAAATACCTTATGGAAAAGAAAGATGCTAAGCCTAGACTTATTAGATGGGTTCTCTTGCTACAAGAATTTGATTTGCATATTATTGATAGAAAGGGAGCTGAGAACCCCGTTGCAGACAACTTGTCTAGGTTAGAGAATGTTCTTGATGACCCACTACCTATTGATGATAGCTTTCCCGATGAACAATTAGCTGTCATAAATGCTTCTAGTACTGCTCCATGGTATGTTGATTATGCTAATTACATTGTTGCTAAATTTATACCACCTAGTTTCACATACCAGCAAAAGAAAAAGTTTTTCTATGATTTAAGACATTACTTCTGGGATGACTCACACCTTTATAAAGAAGGAGTAGATGGTGTTATTAGACATTGTATACCTGAGCATGAACAGGAACAGATCCTACGCAAGTGTCACTCTGAAGCTTATGGAGGACACCACCCTGGAGATAGAACTGCACATAAGGTATTGCAATCCGTTTTTTATTGGCCTACTCTCTTCAAAGATGCCCGTAAGTTTGAATTAACTTGTGATGAATGTCAAAGAATTGGTAATATTAGTAGACGTCAAGAAATGCCTATGAATTATTCACTTGTTATTGAACCATTTGATGTTTGGGGCTTTGATTACATGGGACCATTTCCTTCCTCTAATGGGTATACACATATTTTAGTTGTTGTTGATTACGTTACTAACTGGGTAGAGGCTATTCCAACTAGTAGTGCTGATCATAACACCTCTATTAAGATGCTTAAAGAAGTCATTTTTCCGAGGTTTGGAGTCCCTAGATATTTAATGACTGATGGTGGTTCACATTTTATTCATGGTGCTTTTCGTAAAATGCTTGACAAGTATGATGTTAATCATAGAATTGCATCCCCTTATCACCCACAGTCTAGTGGTCAAGTATATTGAGTAATAGAGAGCTCAAATTAATTTTGCAAAAGACTGTTAATAGATCTAGAAAGAATTGGTCCAAGAAACTTGATGATGCACTATGGGGCTATAGAACTGCATATAAAAATCCTATGGGTATGTCTCCGTATAAAATGGTTTATGGAAAAGCATGTCACTTACCTCTTGAACTAGAACATAAGGCATATTGGGCTATTAAAGAGCTCAATTATGATTTCAAACTTGCCGGTGAAAAGAGGCTATTTGACATTAGCTCACTTGATGAATGGAGAACCCAGGCCTATGCGAATGCCAAACTGTTCAAGGAAAAGGTTAAAAGATGGCATGACAAAAGGATACAAAAGCGTGAGTTTAATATAGGTGATTATGTGTTGCTATACAACTCTCGTTTAAGATTTTTTTGCAAGAAAACTTCTCTCTAAATGGGAAGGTCCTTACGTTATCGAGGAGGTCTATCGTTCCGGTGCCATAAAAATCAACAACTCCGAAGGCACAAATCCGAAGGTGGTGAACGGTCAAAGAGTCAAACATTATATCTCAGGTAATCCTATAAATGTTGAAACTAATGTTATTGAAACCGTAACCCCGGAGGAATACATAAGAGACACTTTCCAGAACGTTTCAGACTCCGAAAAGGAATAGGTACGTGGTACGGTAAGTAAACCGACTCCAAAACAGTTCAAATGGCAATTTTTCTCCGTTTTGGAATATTTAAGAAAATAGGAAAAAAAAGAAGTAGTCCGAGAAGGACACGAGGCTTCCACGAGGGTGGGAGGCGTGCCCTACCCCCCTGGGCGCGCCCCCAGCCTCGTGTGCCCTCTGGACTCTTTTTTCTTGCACGGTACTTTTTTTGGTCGGTAAAAATTCATTATATAATCTCCTGAAGGTTTTGACCACAGTATCACGCAAATATCCTATGTTTTTGTTTCGAGCTGTTTTTCTGACAGATCTAGATCGCCATGACGTCTCCATGTGCCCCCAAGGACAAGTTCTTCGAGAAGGTCATCAACCCCTACCTTGCGGAGGTGCTGCAACACCCTCAAACCATTGAGATGCATGAGGGGGTGCTGCACATCCGCGATGTTGAGGGACCAAGGAGGACCAGAAGCATGGAGACAAGGCTCGAGGCAATGGAGCAACAAGTTTTCAAGTGTCAGGAGATGGTGGAGCGCGGACTTGACTCCAATCACATAATGATCACGGAGTTCACCAACAACCACAAGCTGGACACCAAGGACATCGGGGAGGCCATCTTCAAGCTTCACGAGAAAATTGAGCACCTCCAAGCCCAGATCTATGACCTGCAAAACCAAAACTGTGAGTATGAATATAGATTCAAGAGGATGAGTTTGGCTGCAGATTTAAGGATCCCGGAGACTCGATCATCCTTCTATGATGGAGAGCCTATGCCTTGGAAGATGGACGACAAGCCTACATCATCAACAATTCATTTACCAGCAAAAGAGACATAATCACATGGGTATGGGCACTCCCCTTGGCAACTGCCAAGCTTGGGGGAGGTGCCCCGGTATTGTATCACCATCACACTCCTATCTTTACCGTTTTTCTTAGTTTGAGCCTTTTAGTAATATCTTGATCTAGTAGAATAAAGTTTTAGTGTGATTTAGTTTTCAGTTTTGCTTTATGATCCTTCTATGTAATCGAGTCCGTGAGCTATATATGATAAAGATTAGTGTTGAGTCAAGGGCTTGATTATCTTGCTATGATCTCGAAGGAACAAAAGAAAAGAGAAAGAATAAAAAGAATAAATAGATCATGTTGATCTTATGGAGAGTAATGACTTCACATACAAAGGGTATGATGAATAAAAGTTGTTGAGAGTTGACAAACCCAGTTTTGGTCATCGTTGCAATTAATAGGAAGTAATAAAGAAAGAGAGGTTTTCACACATAAATACACTATCTTGGACATCATTTATGATTGTGAGCACTCATTAAAATATGAAATGTTAAAGAGTTGATGTTGGACAAGGAAGACAACGTAATGGGTTATGTTTTCTTATATCTAAAATAAAGTATATTGTCATGGATCATCCAACATGTTGAGCTTGCCTTTCCCTCTCATGCTAGCCAAATTCTTTGCACCAAGTAGAGATACTACTTGTGCTTCCGAATACCCTCAAAACCAGTTTTGCCATGAGTGTCCACCATATCAACCTATGGATTGAGTAAGATCCTTCAAGTAAGTTGTCATCGGTGCAAGCAATAAAAATTGCTCTCTAAATATGTATGATTTATTAGTGTGGAGAAAATAAGCTTTATATGATCTTGTGATGTGGAAGAAATAAAAGCGACGGACTGCATAATAAAGGTCCATATCACAAGTGGCAGTATAAAGTGATGTTCTTTTGCATTAAGATTTCATGCATCCAACCATGAAAGCGCATGACAACCTCTGCTTCCCTCTGCAAAGGGCCTATTTTTTACTTTTGTCTTATTCCTTATGCAAGATTCATGGTGATCTTCACCTTTCCTTTTTACATTTTATCCTTTCGCAAGCACCTTGTGTTGGAAAGATCCTGATATATATATCCAATTGGATGTGAGTTAGCATGAACTATTATTGTTGACATTACCCTTGAGGTAAAAAGTTGGGAGGCAACCCTATAAGCCCTTATATTTCTCTGTGTCCGATTAAAACTCCAAACCCATAAGTATTGCGTGAGTGTTAGCAATTGTGAAGACTAAATGATAGTTGAGTATGTGGACTTGCTGAAAAGCTCTTATATTGACTCTTTCCGATGTTATGATAAATTGCAATTGCTTCAATGACCGAGATTATAATTTGTTAGTTCTCAATGAAGTTTCTGATTCATACTTGACGCTGTGAATAGATTATTACTTGAGCATAATAAATCATATGACAATATTCATAAATGTTGCTGTTATAAGAATGATCATGATGCCCTCATGTCCGTATTTTATTTTATCGACGCCTCTATCTCTAAACATGTGGACATATTTATCGTTATCGGCTTCTGCTTGAGGACAAGCGAGGTCTAAGCTTGGGGAGTTGATACGTCCGTTTTGCATCATGCTTTTATATCGATATTTATTGCATTATGGGCTGTTATTACACGTTATGCCACAATACTTATGCCTATTCTCTCTTATTTTACAAGGTTTACATGAAGAGGGAGAATGCCGGCAGCTGGAATTCTGGGCTGGAAAAGGAGCAAATATTAGAGACCTATTCTGCACAGCTCCAAAGGTCCTGAAACTTCATGGAAGTCTTTTTTGGAATTAATAAAAAATAGTGAGCGAAGAAAATACCTGTAACATCACAAATTTTCAATTTGGAATGTTATACATAGATCATCATTGCATATCATGTTTTATTGCATTTTGACAAATCCTCGATAAATCCTAAGCAACTCAAGGACCCTCGGAGAGAGTTGGGGATTTTCTCGAATTTTCTTATTTGATTTTTCAAACGAGGATTGGGATTTTAATTATTTTTCTCTCCAAAAAAATATTTCATTTTTAAAATAAACGAGAGGAGAAAATATGACTTCTCCAAAACAATTGAAATACTGGAGGAAAAATGTTAAAATCATTATTTGGAATTTATTGGATTTTATTTGCAATTTTTATTGCATTTAAAAATATGCATGTTTTCAAAATGTCTATTTTTGATTTTAAAAATGTTCACCCTATTCTAGATTTTCTAACTAGACGGGGAAAATTTATTTCATATTTTTCTGATTTTTATTTATTTTTCTATGCAATTTTCTTCGCGAAACTTTAAAAAAAAAAGACGCCCGCGCCGACTGGGCCAAAGGCCCAGCCGACGGCCCGCCCCGCCGCGACCTCTCCTTCTTCCCCACGCCGCCGGAGTCCGGCCACGCCACGGGAGCTCGCCTCCGCCTCGGTGCCCCCTTCCCCAAGCCTCTAGCCCCCCCCCCTCTTCATATATAGCCCCCCCCTCTCCGTTTTCGCCATCACCGCCGCCGGAGAAGCCCCGCCGCCGCCGCATCTAGCCCCGCCGCCGCCCGCCGTTTTGCCTCGCCGCCCGTCGCCGGGAGCCGCGCCCGAGCCCCGCCCTCACCGCCGGAGCCTCCGCCCCCGAGCCCCGCACCCCCGCCGCCGAGCCGCGCCCGCCGGAGCCCTCGCCGGAGCGAGCCCCGTCGAGGTACTGCCGCCGCCGTTCCCGTCGTGTTGACCGGTTTTCTGGAAAAAAAAACCTTTTGTTAAAAAAAACCCTAGATCGGTTTTTTTCGGTTTTTCTTATTTCACGAGCGTTCACCGAACCGTTCGTTTTGACGAACGCGTTCGTCGGTTTTTCTCTGTTAACGAACGTCTGTTCTTTAACCGTTCGTCCGTTTTTCTTTTTCAGTTTCTCGTTATTTTCTCAGATTCGATTTCTGATCGAATCTTCGTTTCTGTTTAACTTCTCGCTCGTTTATCGGAATCAGGTGATTCAAGCGCCTAGAGTTTCGTCTCGAAATTCTCTTTCCATTTAACCTACTCAAACAAGTTTTTGCTACAGTAAAATTTGACCTAGATCCAAATTAGCAAACGAAGTTTCTTTCTTCCGCCATTTGACTTTCGTTGCTTCTTTCGAGTTGATTCTTTTTGCAAACCGGAGTTCTTAAGTTGAACTTTCTGGTTGGATCTTTCATTCGAGTTTTACCTGTACATTAGTTGAGTACTGATTGTATGCTTGTTTGTTTGCGATAGAGTACCCGGAGTGTGCCGCTTGTTACTTCGAATCGCTAGGTTTTGCGGATCATCAGCAAGGCAAGTAACACTTTGACCATACCCCGTTCATACCCAGTTTTATTGCATTAGATCTATTCCTTCAAACACATTGCATGATTAGGATCTAATAAACTGTGGGTATTGGGAAGTAGTTGAGGTAGTACCTATTACCTGTTTTTCTATCAAACCCTTGGGAGTTACTTCTACGTTGCTTTTATTATTGCCATGCTATGCTCGTAGACGTGGATTGGGTTTGAGTGAAATTCATGACAGATGTGAGATTGTTAATTAATGGTTTACTTAAGGTGGCAACTTAAACTCACATCTGGGTGGATTGAGGTACCTGGGTATTCCAGGATTGCCTGTTTTTCTTTTGGACCGCCACCCAGGTTCAAAGGGATCATGAGATTTTTCATGCTAGAAACTTCCGTGTGCAGCCGCAAGCTATTATGGGCTCTAGCATAGTTGATTAAGTTGTGTGAACTCTTACAGTGGTAGACTAGCAGATGTAGGGGAAAGTAGTGTAACGGTCTACCCATACGTAAGGTGCAAACACTTCTGAAAGACTGTGTCTTGGTCATCCGTTACTCAAACACCATGTAGTGCGAGTAATCCAATGGAGGAGATCAAGTCTTGTGGGAAAAGTGCACAAACCTCTGCAGAGTGTACAAACTGATCATGATTAGCCGTGTCCCCGGTTATGGACAACTTGAGTATCTAGTACTTGGATTATCATGTGAATCTCAACACTATGTTACTTCTAATTAATTTTGTTGGGTTATTGATGACTTTTTAATTGGGATTGAGATGCTATCAACCATCTCAATGTTTCACAACCACCATGATAGTTAAATAAAATTTATTCCTTTGAAGTAGGATAAAATTGGCTTTTCGCAAAACTGTAACCATAGAGCTTTCCCCCAGCCACATATGCATGTAGTATAGCATTATTATTGTTCATTGCTCTCTATGTGCTACATTGCCAGCATATCCTATGTGCTGACCCGTTTTCGGGCTGCAACGTTTCATGTTGCAGACTTTTCAGACGACGAGTAAGGTGCCTTAGGTCGTGGTCTTATACTCAGTGATGCCGCTGGAGTTGATGGACTCACTTCTCTTCCAAGTCTTCCGCTGTTATCGTTATTAGATGGCCTTAAGCCATGTTTATTATACTTAGTCTCTATGGAGATATCCGATGTAATAAGTGTGTGATTGCTACTCTGTTATAAATCCTCCATTTGTACTGTGCGTGTCAGCATTACTGATCCAGGGATGACACTGGTGCACAGCAGCACAGGCCATTTGAGGTCTGGTCGCTACAATACCTGAGGGGGCCCACACCCTGGCCACGAGGGTGGGGGCGCACCCTACCCCCTGGGCGCGCGCCCCTGCCTCGTGGGCCCCCTGGCAGGCCTCCGATGCCCATCTTCTGCTATATGAAGTCTTTCGTCCGAGAAAAAAAATCATAAGCAAGCTTTCGGGAAGAAACTCCGCCGCCACAAGGCGGAACCTTCGCGGAACCAATCTAGGGCTCCGGCAGAGCTGTTCTGCCGGGGAAACTTCCCTCCGGGAGGGGGAAATCATCGCCATCGTCATCACCAATGATCCTCTTATCGGGAGGGGGTCAATATCCATCAACATCTTCACCAGCACCATCTCCTCTAAAACCCTAGTTCATCTCTTGTATCCAATCTTTGTCCCAAAGCCTCAGATTGGTACCTGTGGGTTGCTAGTAGTGTTGATTACTCCTTGTAGTTGATGCTAGTTGGTTTATTTGGTGGAAGATTATATGTTCAGATCCATTATGCATATTAATACCCCTCTGATTATGAACATGAATATGATTTGTGAGTAGTTACGTTTGTTCCTGAGGACATGGGAGAAGTCTTGCTATTAGTAGTCATGTGAATTTGGTATTCGTTCGATATTTTGATGAGATGTATGTTGTCTTTCCTCTAGTGGTGTTATGTGAACGTCGACTACATGACACTTCACAATTGTTTGGGCCTAGAGGAAGGCATTGGGAAGTAATAAGTAGATGATGGGTTGCTAGAGTGACAGAAGCTTAAACCCTGGTTTATGAGTCTCTTCGTAAGGGGCTGATTTGGATCCATATGTTTCATGCTATGGTTAGGTTTACCTTAATACTTATTTTGTAGTTGTGAATGCTTGCAATAGGGGTTAATCATAAGTGGGATGCTTGTCCAAGAAAGGACAGCACCCAAGCACCGGTCCACCCACATACAAAATTATCAAAGTAACGAACGCGAATCATATGAGCGTGATGAAAACTAGCTTGATGATAATTCCCATGTGTCCTCGGGAGCGCTTTTCTCTATATAAGAGGTTGTCCAGGCTTGTCCTTTGCTACAAAAGGATTGGGCCATCTTGATGCACCTTATTTACTTTCATTACTTGTTACTTGTTACCAATTACCTTATCACAAAACTATCTGTTACCGATAATTTCAGTGCTTGCAGAGAATACCTTGCTGAAAACCGCTTATCATTTCCTTCTGCTCCTCGTTGGGTTCAACACTCTTACTTATCGAAAGTACTATGATAGATCCCCTATACTTGTGGGTCATCAGCACACGACGCAACACACACGCTCACGCTCAAGTGCTCAACCTACTCCCTACGCCCGTGAAAGATTGTACATTCAGAGATTTACACATTGACCAGGGCATAATTAACGCCCAAAAGTAGCAGACTTATGTGTGCATGCGACCATTGAGAGAAGAAGATTAAATGAAGGTTGTTGCATGCTGTAATTAAGGATAGACATGTAGCCTATACCTAGAGCACAAGTTGGTGCATTAGTCAATCAATATCGATTTAGATTAGGCTAGTCATAGTGGGGAGTAACTTAGACTTGTAACATACATATGTTACTAGTCTATTTTACTACATTCATAGTGGGAAGTAACATATAGTTGGTATCATGCAAGCCAACATTTATTAAGATGTAGACTCATTTTGCCTTGGTATGTGTTATGTTACAGTAACATATTATGTTACTCCAACCATCTCTCCCCTCATTAACTACATGCCATGTAAGCAAATTTTTCTTGGGATGTGTTATGTTACTTGCTATAAGTTACTCCCACTATGACCAGCCTTAAAGGCTAAATGCATTGGAAGTATAGATGTACACTCTTTGTTTTTTAGCCGATGTACACTCTTTATTGGAAGACTGAGGGAGTACACGTGCATGCACTCACATACACAGCCAGGGTGGCTCGCGCGCAAGGGTTGGACTCCTGTCGCGCCTATGTAAAGTTTTGTTTAACTAATTTCTTTGCTCTGCCAACTGACAGGTTGGACCCAGAAACCAGGTGACAATTTAATCAGTCAACAAAGTGCCACGTCGACTATGTGGCCGGTCAGTAGGGTGCAATACGGTGCTCTACGATGAGCTAGTGATCTTATAATCACCGCAAAACTATATATAGTGACCATAAAGAGCGTATTGTTACATACGTTGACCGCCAGTGTATTTTTCTCGTTTCAAATTAAGCCATATTAACCAGAAAGGACACAGTATGGACTAGTACTAGTACTGCTTTGATGTGTCCCATCAACTCACCGAACGAGGAGAAGCTTGCTTACTACACCTCTCCCTCGCCCACGCGTGCGGTGGCTCGCAGGACGAGGAGAGGGTTTTGACTACAGCGCCCTCTCCCTCTCCCTCTCCCTCTCCCTCGCCCTCGCCCTCGCGGTGGACGTGCAGCAGTTCAATCGGTGTCAGATTGCCAGAAGCATATTGTACTGTAGTATCATCATTGTTGGACCTTCCGAAGAGGCGAAGAGCCAAGTGCAAGGTTCACACGACTATGAACTGTTGAACCTCCCGAAGAGGCAAAGAGCCAAGCGCAAGGTTTTATAGTAGTTGTCGTCCTAGTAGGAGTATACTAATCCCTCTGTTCCTAAATATAAGGCTTTTTAGACATTTCAAATTGACTACAACATACGGATGTATGTAGACATATTTTAGAGTGTAGATTCACTCATTTTGCTCCGTATGTAGTCACTTGTTGGAATCTCTAGAAAGACTTATATTTAGGAACGGAGGGAGTACAACTATAGCGAACGATGCTACTGTATGATGCCGCCACGTCACCTGTATCCAAAGTTGTGCCGCCTTTTTTTCTCAAAGAGCGTGTTGGAGCCGGTGCAACAACCACACAAGTTGCACGTACACATAACACATTTACTAGTAATAAATTATAAAGGACAAATGCCAGTATGCCACACAAGTTCATCTCCAATTCATGTGATAAATTTGTGCACAACTAGTCTACATATATTCACAGCGCTTCCGTTCACAATTTACCATACTCCACTTACACGTTATAGATGGGCTACATGTCCTCCTCCAGGTTCCAGTCCCAGGTGTTCTTCATGGATGCCATGATTCGTAGCGGTGGGCAACAGGAATCATTGTCGCTGCTTTCTAGTCCGGTTCCACACGATGGAGACTCACCCAAGCTGAAGCGGCATAAATCAGGGATAGCGTGTCCCAGCATGTCGTTCATCCGGCGGTGCGCACTGAAGACACAACCATGCTTCATGAACGGCAGGCCTTCGGTGTCGTGCACAGAAGGTGGCATCCGCTTCACAATGGGGTAGCTGTCCCCAATGAAAAGCAAGTACTCTCCAAGAGTGTTCCTCGGCACCCACGTAGCATTACGGGGGTCGAACTCGGCGCCGTCCATCTGGTAGACGCGGCATCTCAGATCTGGACACATGGTGACGTATATAGTCAAGGTCCATGCATAATAATGTTGTGCTCAAATATGGCGGTCAGTAATACTGTGCAGCAAATAGTACTACTCTGGTATAGAGGAAGTAAAATAGCCGGCTTATTATATATAGCCACTCTTGGCTACATGGATGAGATAGTAAGACATGGAAAAACAAAAATGGTGGCAGCTAGTGGGTTCAAGTCTTCAAGGGCCTAGCTAGCTACTCCAAGGTAAAAAGTACTCCTACTAGTACTACTAAGTAGGACAACAATGAAAGAGAAGGCCTGAGGGTTAAAACATATAATACTAAATGGAATACCTGGGTAGATGGTGTCGGTCCGATCGTGGTAGATTGTGTGACCATGTTGCACATCAGTGGTACCATGGGTAACAACTGCTAAGATAGTTGATCCCAATATGCCAAAGTCAACTACATGGTTCTAGGTTAGACCGAATCGCGGATGCAAATGCACATCCAGGATCGGCGATCTTATTTTGATTGGGGGATGACTGGTCCCTGCAAAATAATGGAGTACCGTTAGGGATGCAAATGATGGTTTGTGGCTTTGTGCATTCCGTTTGTAATCTCCCGTACCGTAGGATGGCAACCAGATGAAACAAGTCCCCTGGCTTGTCACCGCGAAGATGCGTCCTAGATGGCGCACGGCATCTTCGAACGTGTAGGGGTACAAATCTGTCGCGGCCAACATGCACCAGCCTCTGTCGTTACTGCCTCTTGCATTGATGGCAATCCTTATGTCGAACACCGCAATGAGATAGTAATCATCGTAGTCACGTCGCTTTGTCAGCAGGTCCGCAATTGCTATCTTCTTCAATCTCATGTAGGCATCATCATACGTATTCAAGCCCAGCCAGTCCGGAAGGCCGGTCCCAATGGTGGAGAAGGGGTCTACGGGAACGGCCGCACTGATGTAGATGTTGTGCAAAATGATGGTGGTATCCGGCCGGAGGTATGCAAGCCAATCTTTGTTGGCACCGACCCAGACCTATATATAAGACGGTGGGCAGCGGAGAAATTACGGGATGCAAATGGAATAACTAAGTACTACATGATCAAGCTCCATGACTGACCTGCTCATCGGACAAAATCCGACTACCTCTCAACATCGGTAACTCTAGCGGAGTCAACGTGCAACCATGGCCAGGGAGCGGTGGACTGTTCGAAGGATTGTCCCATAGAAGAACCTTCTCCTCGAGGACGCATGGAAGACCAACAAGCATGGCCTTTCCCAAGCCTGTTTTAGCACCGTCTTGAAAAAGTTGGTGCAGGAAGCACCGAGTCTTGCGGAGGTGAGGACGTCGGAGCGGCGTGCGATTTCTCCCAGAGGATCGCCGTCCAAGGTCTCCCAGCCCCGACGAGGAGGAGAACCGCCTGGCAAATCCATGGGAGCAGCGACGAATTGCCTTCTCTTCGGGGGGAGGGGAACTGGCGAGGAGGAGATAAGAGCGTAGTAACCGCAAGGCCTCGTCCCTTCCAACTGTAGCTCCTTGATCGTTCCTTCGCAAAGGGGTGAGGCTATTATTTACTACGTACTCGTACTGTAGCAGTACTAGTACTACTTTCTCAACTAGTAGTGCAATGTACTGTACTTCTAGTATAGTGCACCAGTTTTGAACTCTTGAATCTCAGGGCCAAGGAGCTACAGTTGGAAGTGGAGGTACTACTTTCTCTAGAACCATCGATGTACTATCAATGCAGGGAAAGTACACCTGCATAGTGGGTACTCTCGGTGCTCTATTCAAGCGCGTAGCTGGCCTACTCAGCCGCTCCTCTCACGCACACACTAGCAGCCTGTTTATCAACGACGGTTACTGCGGGGGCAGAACATTTGAGTTATTTGATACAGCGAGACTAGGCTTTTCGCTTCCATTTGTGGAGGTGTAATGGATCTCGTCGAACTTTGTTAGTAGTTCCTACTTTATGAATGAGATGAGGCAAAGCTTTTGCCTCCGTTTCAGAAAAACACGTCAAGAGGAATTTCTTTTATAGAGCCGATAATGGAGTGAAGTCCATGTGTGCAACGCCACAAGCTACAGAGTAGTAGAGTACTAGTAGCACTTTACGTACAGAGTTATATTGCACAGTTCCCAATGCCGCGCCAGGCTTTTCCGACTCCTCGGGCTTAATTGGGAGGCGCTAGTTTAAATATGCTACTAGCTGACGAGGAAGCTGCAAGCGAGGTGCGGCTAGGGCGAGCACGCGAGCCATGAGATGATGGGAAGGAAAACCCGTTCACGTGGCTAGGCTATCCAGTGCACCCAGATTGTGGTGCGGCACGTCCGTTCGACTTCAAAACTCAAACTACCCGATATTGGCTCGCAGCGAAGTTACTATATAAAAAAAGGCCGCTGTGCGTTCGGCCGGGATCGAACCCACAAAACAAGGTATACACTCCCGCGACCACTAGTAGTACTCGTTGGAGTACAACGCAACCTAGAATCGCCTTTTGTCGCTAGTAGTACATTGTTCCTTACAAGAAACCACTAATAATGCCAAGAAACTACTACCACTTGCATACGTGGCTGACTTAAGATAAGACTACCTTATCAACCATTGTACATGCCCTTACCAACCAGCCCTACCAAGAAATGACTACTCTAAAAGTGTCGTTATAGGCATGTTTCAACCCATGTCGCCCCTTAAGTCAACGCCTTCTATTCGACCAGCAAGTTGGCGTTATGACTTGTGGGACCTACATGTCAGTCTACACAAAAATCCCCGAGTGACCTCCTACCTCCGGCCCGTCCACCTAGTCATCCTCGGCCATGGGACGCAGCTACCGCCGCCAGCAGAAGGCGAGGTCAAAACCGTTGGCGGTGCGGAGCCCATCTTGCGGCTGCCCGGATGCCAGCTCCGTCCGGCACTCGCGGCCGCTAGCTAGCCAAGATAGCTCCATCCAGCTGCTTGTCTGCAAGGTTTGCTAGCTAGATTGGCACAGCGGCGCGGCGGCTTGCTCGCGCGCGCCGCGCTAAGGCCAGCCATCTGGCTCGAGCGAAGGCCAGTGCGGCGGCTTGCTCGCTCGTGAGTCACACTTGAGCCAGCCTGCCAACCCGTGCGGAGGCCAGCGCGGCGTCCGGCCCGTCCGGCGGAGCGGCGGCCAACTCGCTCATCACCGGCGCCACCGACGAACAGGCATCAGTACTGTCTGAAGTAATGTTCAGGGAAAATAATGATTTGAGGGGGAATAACAGGATAGAAGGTCAGATGTGGGTCCCTCGTGTCAACAGCCAAACAAAATGTGTTGGTTTAAGCTGCCTCGTTAGCACGGACGTGTGGGCCAACCCTGTCATAAACGGGTTTAAACGAGCCTAATCGGCACTAGGTAGTAGTTTTTGGCGCGGATTAAGAAATTTTGGGTATGTTTTTTCTATTTTTTGTACAATAGTTTCTTCCTAGGGGTGGTTGAAAGTGGTATTTTTTGTTAAATACTCTACATATTGTAAGTAGGAGTGAAGTTAAGCTTTGGAGGCCAATAAGCAAGGCTAGTTACATAGTGCATATGTGTACGTGATTGAAAGTAAATATCAACCATGAGTGACTAATATCTTGATGGAAAACTCGAAACTATGGAAATACTGCATTTTTTGCATGGTTGGAAATACTAGCAATGTTCACGTGCGTTGCAACGGATCATAATTAGAATAATACTTATTCACAAACTTGATACAATACACTCTAATTTTGATATACATATATCACTAGAGATATATTATGTTTTAATCAGAATATATTCCTTGGGCTGTTTTGGTGAGGTGAGGGAGGGATGTGGTTGGTTTAAAGATACTAATTATGGGTTTTTCTGCAAATTGGTAAAGTGGGATGTTGGTGAGAAAATGCAACAACTTACCTCCCAGTCGCTAGATGTAGATGTAATGGTCAGAAATGACGGATGGTAGACACACCATCATCACCAACTTAGTCTTCTGTAGGAGTACCAGCAAGATGTTCGTGCATTGCACGGAACGTCAAGATGCATTTTTTTATAAAACACTTGTTGTGATTGACCCATGCGGGAGTAATCCCATGTGTAAAAACTAATGATATCTCGAGAAATAGGAGATAAGGTGAAGAGGAGTGGGGCGTGGTGGTGATTGGTGGTCGGACTGAGCGGAGGCATGGGGATGGACGACGCCGGCAGCGGCCACCAGGCCAGTTTGTTCCAAAGTCTTCCTTTTTTAATTGTTCAACAATGAGGTTGTTGGAGATATGGATGAACGAGGGAAGGCCTTGTCTGCAAGTGTGGAGAGTGGTGCGGGTATCTTTTAGTTCAATTTCCATCGATCAGATATAGATCGGACGGTCTATATTGTAAGATGGCACGCGTACCATCATCACCAACTCGGTTTTTATAAGAGAAGAAATATAAGTATGGAGATACAAACGTATTATCGATACTTGTTTCCGTAAACTAGGATCTACATTCTATTCAATGCCTCAGCATGTGGGGCCTTAGCACAATGACTTCTCGACTATGTAATACAAAGGTTTTCCCGTCGCCGATAAGGAGGGGGTGACGGCGGCGCGTTTTCGGCTTGCTCTAGTCCTAGTAGTCATACTAGGTGGTCTACGCACGTGTAGATTTATTCTTTTTCACGTCTCGTGTTCACCGTACTGGCACAACTGTTGATGAATAGACGGTAAGTTGTTCACGAGGAAACCCTTGTTGGGCTTGTTTGCGAGAGAGAGAGAGAGAGAGAGAGAGAGAGAGAGAGACAGTGTGCGTGTGTGATATGTCTACAGACTGAGGCAATGATAAGAGATTCTTTGTGTCTATGTGTGTGGAGGATAGAGAGAGAGACATGTACATGGGGCTTTGTGTTGTATAACGTGGAGACACATAGACATAATCAGAGAGTGAGTGTGTGAGATACACATGCAGACATGGGGAGAGATGAGGATCCAGATAAATGGGTGTTTGTGCGTGTCTGTGTGTGTTTGTGCGCATTTGTGTGTGAGAGGGAGTGTGTGTATGTGGAGTAGAGAGACCACTAATGATGTAAACCTAGTATAAGGGAAGGGGAATGGTGTGACATGTGTGTCAGAGAGAGACAAAGGCATGTGTAGTAGTGGGATAGCATGGTGCGGCGGGGAGCAGACTATTTGGAAGAGACATCGAGTGTGTGTGTGAGAGGGGTGTGAGAGTGAGAGAGAGAGAGCGACAGAGAGAGAGAGGAAGAGAGGGGGGAGGGGTCGTTTGTGTCCATAAATGGCATATAGATAGGGAGACAATGTTGATGTTGTTCAAAATTGGCCTATGTATGGAGACGCAAGGGAAGCGAGTCATCGTGTGTGTGATAGGGACTTCATGAGAGATCTAGAATAAACGGTGTAGAGAACAGCGTGCAAGATTGAGAACGATGATACATTAGGGAGCTATGGAAAGAGTCACGGCATATATGTATACAGGGAAGGAGCTGGGGCGGGTCTGCATGTGGGAGAGATAGAAAGAGGAGAGTGGTGCACAAGGAGACAAAGTGTGCTTGTTTGCAGTGGGGGTGGTGGTGTGTGAGGTGAGTGTGCGAGAACCACATAACTAGGGAGATAGACGTTTGGGGCGACGTTTTGTGTGTATGGGAAAGATACACTCTACATAGTGCGTGTGCTTGGCAAAGAGAGATGCCGGGAGACCTAGAGAGTGGGGGAAGATATGTGTGCATGCTCGAGAGACAAAGTGATAGAGACCTATATTGGGGTCCGGACTTTAGAAGAGAGGGGGGTGTTAATGTGCTCGTGTGTTCGTGTCTGGGGAAGAGAACGACTTGTGTGTGTGGGGGGGGGGTCGGCTTGAGATAAAGAGTGAGGTGTCTATATTTGAGGGACTTTAGCGTAATTGAGATATATATGGTTAATAGTGTGTGCACTCATGGTTGATCAATTTGTTTCACAGTTTGGACTATGAGATAACGATACTTTTGAACATGCGTGATATACCTTGATGTACCAGAATTACAAACCTAAGATTGGAATTTTGGAATTCGACTCCATCATTAGCTTTTGTAATTCATTTAAACGGAAGTACATTTTTTAAGCCAGGATTTCGTGATTTCAAATTCATATATCAAACCTAGAGATATATACATACGGGCATGTTCAAACTTTATAATCATCCACTTTATTCATACACATACACATTTTTGCTTTTGTCATCATATTTAGGATAAACACATTTGGAATTTCATTTGAATTGGACCGTATGGTGGTATTTGCTTGTACTAGCTCAATGATCCATATTTGAATTGAATGGACAATCTAAGTTTCGAGTTGGAGGCATTGATTTTCAAAACAAATAAATTCTCGGTCATGAAATCATAGTCGGCCGTACAAGAGCAGAACACTTATAATTTCAGGCACCAAAAGCTTTGAAACTTCCCGCTCACATCGAAATATCTCGCGCCCAAAAGTTTAGCCCTGTGATATTCCTATTTTACCCCTGCCACATGAACGGAAAAGCGCTGCTTTGGTAACACCATTGTTTTCCCCTCTTTGCCCCCAATATTCTTCCCCAGAGCCCCTCCCCTTCCCCTCCCTGACCCCCCCCAACCATGGCAAGCCGCCGAATCTAGTCCTCCACCACTGTGGTGGATCTCACACCCCGCCGGATCTACCTTCCACACCTTGAACCCCCAACTGCCAACTCACCACTTCACCGGAGCCGCTTCAGCGACTGGCTTGTCCACCGCTCCAGATCTCCTTGACCGCCATCATGGTCCACCGCACCGGATCTGCTTAACCGACGCCCTCGTCCACCACAGTGTAGGCCCTTCACTGACTCCCTCGTCCGCCCCATCGCTGGCCCTTCATACAAGCCCTCGTCCGCCGCAACAGATCCGCCTCACCGAAAGCACTGCACACCGTGCCCGCCGAAACCTTCGTCCACTGCATCGGACCCGTTCCACGGACGCCATATTCAACTCCATCGGCCCTGCTTTACTGACGCCGCAGCCTCATCAGGTTATTTCGATTTGTACTCCTTATGCTTTTCTCTTCTTGATCGTCCAACTGTTCACTTACCACAGATGAGCTTTCTTGCATGTCGACAGGCGCCGCAACCAAAGCACCGGAGCCGCTTGAGCGGCGGCGACAGCCGGCCCAAACTCAACCGCAACACGAGCACCATCGACGATCCTTAGCTATCAAGTATGACAACGATACCCATACGCCGTCGAGAATCAGGTAGTATTATCCAATGGCCGGTGCCTACATTCACTTTCTTAGCATAAGCGCCGCACCTTTGAATTTCTTCAGGACATCATTCAATTTTTCATGAGACGCGTTATTCCGCTTGCACCTGTAGGGCCATACTTCTGGCTTACATGTGCTAAATTACATACCAGTGCACATATAGTTAATATGCTTTAGTTTTGTCCTAAGTATTATTGTACTTCCTAGATATCACTGCCTACTATTTTACTTCTTGCATGCTATATTTATGATAATGGTGTTGTTCTGATGCCACCTGTTGGTTCCATCAGACTGCTTCATGTTCTCTATGCTTAATTACACATAAGCAAACTAGCATGTGGTTCCGCTGCTTTTTGTTCATTTTACCTTACATTTTCTGATGCTAGCTATTACATCACTGCTCCGAGCCTCTGTTCATTACTTTTTTGTGTGTTCTTGATATTCCCAAGTTGCATGACTAATTTGATGCTTCTATTAATTATGGAGCTGCCAACCCCATCAAGCAAAATATTTGTTCTTTTGGGGCTGGCACCTCGAACAAGCATAAAAATAGAGGGAAGCAGATATATTGTCGTGTATGCACACACCCTTCTTTCATTAGTTTAGATGAACCGTTGATGATCAATTCGAACCAGTGCATGCGATTAAAATTAATTTTACCTAAATAGAGGGTGCAGAATAAACTACAACAACTAGATTTGCAACCACGGGATGCTGACGATATCTTCAAAGAACATTGCAATAGTAGCGAGGCTTCACAGCAACATATGGTAAGCCAGTGTGTTTTAGTACATGTGAAATGTAATGCGTGTGGGCTGCTTTCTTGGCTTGTGCCCTCAACCTGTAATCCTATAGATTTACAAATCGTTCAGTTGTCTGCTTTGCTGTTGTCGGTGTACAAAAGAAGGGGCGCACCTTTGTACCCCTTTACCTGTGCACGGACAGTCGGAGCCGCGCCCACGGCCGCACCGAGCGGAACAGGGGAGGTGAACCGAGGTAAAACCAAAGCTCAAGACAGCCAGAGCAACGCCAAGGCCAAGATCACAAAAGAATAGAGATACGAAGTAGGTTCCCCCGGCAAGGCCCTTGTCGGGGCGGCTCGTCCAACACCAGCGGAGTGAGCCACCCTCGATCCCACGGGTTCCAACTCAACCAACCACGTTGGAACTAGGGCTCAGGAGGCACCTCCATGGTGGCATGCAGATCTTTGTCAAGACCAAGGAATATTCAAGATTAGATGAGAACTAGAAGACGGCGACCCTCGGCAGGATCCTTGCCGAGGAAAGCCACAAGACCCCCGGCAAGATCCTTGCCGGGGACGACAGCGCACGACGGCAAGACCCTTGCCGGGCCACCCGGCAAGGCCCTCACCGAGGACGCCAGCAGGGCCACTGCCAGGCCTGCACCGGCCAAGTCTCCACCGCCGTTCGCATGCAGGTGCCAGCCCAACCAGCTGGGCTGGCACCTACGTGGCAACATGCAGCTCCCAGACCGGATCAGCAAGCACATGTGTGGCGGCATGCAGACCTTCATGAAGACCCTACCGCCGCGCCACCTCAGCTGCTTGCCTGCCTACATGGCGTCGCATGCAGCGCTGGCCAGGGCGCGTGTCGAAACGAGGGAGAGCGGCGACGGACGGGACGGGCCTCGCCCCCGTCCCCGATAAAGCAAGGGGACACCTAAGCGACGCATTAAATGTGTCTTGTCCTGTAATACGAGCGATAAGCTCGTAGCACTGTACGCCTTTCCACCTCCTGTGTGCCACTGTGGCAGCCCCTTTCGACTATTAAAGGAGGCCCATAGCGTACTGGAGAAGGACTCGGCTCTCTGGAACTACTCGGCCACCGTAGCTAGTTCGAGGGCTCAAGAACACTCAATACATCCACCAAAGCAGGACTAGGGTTTTACGCATCCTCGCGGCCCGAACCTGGGTAAACGATTCTTGTGCTGATTACTAATCCTGCTCTTCTTGCAACCCTGCGCTCCAGCAACCGTAGTAGGGATTCTTGTGATCCCATAGGTGTCGTTCCACACCGACATCTTTGGCGCGCCAGGTAGGGGGCGCAATTGTGAGAATCTAGTCTAGTAGTTAGCCTAGCGGTTCTCCATCGCCATGGCTCCCAAGAAGAAGACGGCCACGGCAATCGGCTCGTCGGGGACCGAACGGCCCGTGCCAGTGCGGGCGGGCAGCGGCCCGGTTGCGGACAGAACCCGGGCTGCGGTCCGCGAGCACCAGCATCGCCCTGGCAGTCAGAGCCTGGCGAGCGGCGCCGTCCGTGCGCCAGGCGACGGGCCGCACGCCACCAAATCCAAAGACAGGGCTGGGGCCCCGCAGGCGGCGCGGGGCCCTCCAGGAGTGTCGTTGTGCCACCCACGGGCGGCGCAGCAACCTCCAAGACGCCCACGCCGGCGACCACTGCGCGCTCTTCCCATGGTGTGCGCGACGAGCAGCGTCACCATGTCGGTGACCCTGGACACCGCTGTGGGAAGAGCCCTGTGCGTCGTCCGCGGGACGAAGGAGTTCAGCATGCCCGCCGAAGTGTTGGCGAAAATGGCGCGCAGCCGCTGGGTCGTGATAGAGCTCCTTCTAACGTGGTTAGAAGTCGAAGCGCGCCACAGTCCACGCAGCTATCGCCGCCACCCACGCCAGCAGAAGCTTTGGCACGCGCGCAGCTGCTCCTCGACTTCCCTCCTGCCGCGGGGAAGCTCGACGAGTGGAGGGCCACCATCCGGAGCCTCGTCACCGTCGCCAACAAAGATGATCCGCAACCGGCGGGACCCTCGGGCCGGCGCTCCACCGAGCCACCCCATACCAGCGCTGGGAGGACCGGCGGTGCTGCGGTCATGGTACACTCTCCTCCTCCTCGCCAGCCGCCGCGGGCGTCGCCTCGACGTGACGACGCTTGTGATAACATCTCTATAGCGTCGTCCGACCCGCGGACCCACCGTGACCAGCGCCAAGTAATTCGAGAATGAGCTCACGAAGATGCTCGAACCACTATCGAGCGCCGGCGTGATACACGCCACCAGTCGGACAAGCGGGCAGGACCCTCTATGGACCACCCAGCGCTAGGGGGCTCCGGCGGCCTACCTTACGAGGTGGGCTGCCCAGTCTTTACCCGCGAGCTGCGGCAGTTCCAGTGGCCGTCCCACCGCATGTTCAAGCCGACGTCGGCGATAAGTACACTGGCAAGACCCATCCGTCCGAGTTCCTCAGCATCTACACCATCGCGATGCAGGCTGCCGGAGCTCGCGACGACAAGGTGCTTGCCAATTACTTCCCGTTGGCACTGAAGCACAATGTTATGTCTTGGTTGATGCACTTGTCGGCGGATTCCATTTCTTCATGGTCGGATCTGTGCCATGAGTTCGTTGACGCCTTCACTGGAGGCCACCAAGCTCATGGCCAAGCCAGTGATCTGCATATCATTCCCTAGAAGGAAGGGGAAACCCTGCGCAAGTACATCCAGAGATTCAGCCGGGTACAGTACAACATCCCCGAATTTCATCCTGCCGCTGTGATCAGCGCGTTCCATCAGAACGTGCGCAACCGCAAGATTCCCGAAGAGCTGGCGATGACCAATGTTAAGGATGTGGCCAAACTCTATGTTCTGGCTGATAGGTGTGCCCGGGCTGAAGTGGGAAGGAAGTACCCCGGTGAGGACGCCGGCGCGGAAATCGACTCTACTGATGAAGACACCGCCGCCCCGACGAAGAAGGGCCGGCGTCGCAACAGAAAACACAAGGGCAAGGCCGTGCTTGCCGTTGAAGGGTCTGATGACACCGGCGCTGCCAAGAAGGTCAAGGCAGACGACCCCGGCAAGGAGATTGCCGGGTGCGTCGCCTGCCGGGCCTTAGCGGCTGCCGACAAGTTGGGGGGCTCCGGCAAGCAGTACTGCAAGATCCACCGCACCAAGGGCCATGACCTCCAGAACTGCCGGCAAGTCGAGCTGCTTGCTAAAAAGCAAAAGGCTGAGTATGAGAGGCGGGACAAGGAGAAGGGCCAGGACGGTGCTGAGGGATCCGGCAAGAAGCGTGGCGGCCAAGGAGGCCGCCGCGACAAGGACAGCCAGCAAGAGAGGCCTGCCCGGGGCCGTGACAAGAAACAAGAAGACGATGATCATGACGAGGACGACGAGTCCGGCGAGCAAGAGTTCCAGAAGGCTACAGAGGCCATGTGCGTCGACGGTGGCGCCTCGCTGCATACTTCTCACCGCCAGCTCAAGCAGTGGGTGCGGGAAATTATAGCAGCGGAGCCGTCGTTCGACGCTCAGAAGCCGCTAAAGTGGTCCAGCACGCCCCTCATCTTTGACGCCGAGGACCACCCTGACCGCATAACCGCGGTTGGGTGTTTGCCGTTGTTGGTCTCGCCAACGATACGCAACCTCAAGGTGAACAACATGTTGGTCGACGTTGGGGCCGGCCTGAACTTTATCTCGCCCGTCGTGATCAAAAGGTTGCAAATCCCTGATGGAGACCTCGAGGAAACGGGCACGTTTCAAGGGGTCAATCCGGGGAGGAGCCAGCCGAAGGGGAAGGTCAGGCTGCCCGTGACGTTTGGAGGGGAGTTGAACCACAGGATGGAGAGGATCGTCTTCGACGTGGCCAAGATCCCCTTGCCCTACAATGGGATCCTCAGCCGCCCGGCACTAGCCAAGTTCATGGCGGCGGCGCACTACACCTACAACATGCTAAAGATGCCCGGGCCGTTGACCATCATCTCCGTCCCCTCCGACAAGAAGGACGCGCTGATCTGCGCTGACCAACTCTACCGGGAAGCAGTTGTAGCAGCTGCCGCCAAGGCACTTGCTCCTGCCGCTGAAGCCCCGGGAGGGAAGAAGAAGCCCGGCAAGACCTCTCGCACCCACTCCGGCAAGCACACCTCCTCGGAGTGTTGTGCTACCGTCGAGGATGTGCCAGAGAGCTCTACCGGCAAGAGCAAGAAATCCAGAGTTGAGCCACCGCATACCAAGAAGGCGTCCGTCAGGGAGGATGGCATGGGAGGGGCTTTCACCATAGTCTCCACCCTCGACGGCAAATAGGAAGGCACGCTCGTCACCTTCTTGCGGGCGAATGTTGATGTGTTTGCGTGGCAAGCATCCGACATCCCCGGTGTTCCCAGGGAGGTGATTGACCACCACCTAGTTGTTTGTCCTCATGCGCGGCCCGTCAAGCAGAAGGTCAGAAAGAAGGCTCTGGAGAGGCGGGAGTTCATCACAGAGGAGATCAGGAAGTTGGAAGCGGCGGGTTTGGTGAGAGGAGTGCTCCATCCGACGTGGTTGGCCAATCCGGTAGTGGTGCGCAAGGCAAATGGGAAGTGGAGGCTGTGTATTGACTACACAGATATCAATAAGGCTTGTCTTAAGGACCCCTTCCCGTTGCCGCGCATCGACCAGATTGTCGACTCCACGGCCGGGTGTGATCTGCTGTCATTCCTCGACGCCTACTCGGGCTACCACCAAATCTTCATGACAAGAGAAGATGAAGAGAAGACCGCATTCATCACCCCATGTGGTACGTATTGCTTTTTACGGATGCCTTTTGGGTTGAAGAGTGCTGGCTCGACGTTTGCAAGAGCAGTCCAAATTGGTTTTGAACCCCAGCTCCATAGAAATATGGAAGCGTACATGGATGACATAGTGGTCAAAACCAAGGACGGGGCAACTCTTGTGCAAGATCTGGAAGAGACATTTGCCAACCTACGCAAGATCAACCTTAAGCTGAACCCTGAGAAGTGTGTCTTTGGTGTTCCCTCCGGCAAGCTTCTCGGATTCTTTGTGTCGCAGCGCGGGATCGAGGCAAACCCAGACAAAATCAAGGCTCCCTCCTGCAGGGGGCTAGGTCGAGGTACTCCGGTGTGCAGAAATTGCTCTTTGGCCTCCTTATGGCCTCGAGGAAGCTGCGTCATTACTTCCAAGACCACGAGATCACTGTCGTCACCCACCTCGCGTTACAACGGATATTGCACAACCCAGATGCAACCGGAAGGATTGTGGAATGGGCCTTGGAGTTGTCGAGCTTTGGGTTGAAGTTTGAAAGTACCTCAACAATCCAGAGCAGAATCTTGGCAGAGTTCATTGTGGAATGGACCTCAACACCTGACGAAGAAATCCAGGAGACCGCTCTCCCCGGCAAGGAAGCGGACCGCGACTGGGTCATGTACTTTGATGGGGCTTTCTAGCTGCAAGGCGCCGGTGTCGGTGTGCTGCTTGTCGCACCCACCGAAGAGCACCTCAAGTACGTGATCCAGATGCACTTTCCCAGGGAGATGTCCACAAACAACACTGCTGAATACGAGGGGCTGCTTGTCGGTCTCAGGATCGTGGCAGACCTTGGGGTGAAGAAGCTCATCGTCAGGGGTGACTCGCAGCTTGTCGTCAGACAAGTCAACAAGGATTACCAGAGCCCATTGATGGAGGCCTACGTAGATGAAGTGAGGAAGCTGGAGGAGCGCTTTGATGGTATCCAAGCAGAGCACGTTCCCCGAGCGGAGAATGACATCGTCGATTACCTGTCGAAGCATGCTGCATTCAAGCTACCTGTGGAACCAGGTACCTTTTTGCTCCGTTTAACTCAGCCATCCGTCGAACCGTCAATGGGGCGGAACAAGCGGAGGAAATCAGGTCCCGGCAAGTACTTTCCCGCCGAGCCCCCTGGGGCTGCCGGCAAGGATGATGCCGTGGACGCTGAGCCGGCCAAAGAGCAACTGGCTCCGGCAGGGCATCAAGCCCTGGCCGTGGAGACAGCCGCTCCCATGGCAAAGGAAATGCCTTTGGTCCTTGCCGTCGAGCCCCAGGCACCGGAGTGGGCGCAGCATACTGTCCGTTCCTCCAAACAAGGGAACTTCCTGAGGAGTAGGAAGAAGCGGAAAAAGTAGCCCGTCGGTCTGCCCTGTACCAGTTCGTCGATGACGTCCTGTACAGGAGAAGGCCGAACGGTGTGAAATTGAAGTGCATCCCCCGGGAGGAAGGACTGGAGCTATTGGCAGAGATACATGGAGGCATATGTGGCTCCCACATAGGGTCAAGGGCCCTTGCTGGCAAGGCGTTCTGGCAAGGTTTATTCTGGCCCACCGCCCTCCAGGATGCGACGACACTAGTAACCAAGTGTGAAGCGTGTTAGTTCCATTCAAAGAAGCTTCATCAACCAGCACAAGCCCTTCAAACGATCCCTCTCTCCTGGCCATTCTCGGTCTGGGGGCTCGACATACTGGGCCCTTTCCCCCGTGCTGTCGGGGGCTTTGAGTACTTGTACGTTGCAATCGACAAGTTCACAAAGTGGCCAGAGGTGGAACCAGTGAGGAAGGTGACAGCACAGTCAGCCGTCAAGTTCTTCAAGGGACTAGTCTGCCGTTTTGGTGTGCCGAATAGAGTCATCACCGACAACGGCACGCAGTTCACAAGCCACACCTTCATGCAGTACATTCAAGACTTCGGCAGCAAGGTCTGTTTTGCTTCCGTGGCACACCCCGGGAGCAACAGCCAAGCAGAGAGGGCGAATGCTCAAGTGTTGCGAGGCCTGAAAACAAAGACTTTTGACAGGCTGCACAAGAGCGGAAGGCGCTGGATTGATGAGTTGCCGGTGGTTCTTTGGTCGATCAGGACGACGCTAAATCGAGCCACCGGTCAGACACCCTTTGCCCTAGTATATGGGGCGGAGGCAGTTCTCCGCACGGAACTCATATACGGGTCACCTTGAGTGCTCGCTTATGATGAGCTTGAGCAAGAGCAGTTGCGGCAAGATGACGCCACGCTCCTTGAGGAAGATCGTCTTCGGGCGGCTGTGAGAGCAGCACGCTACCAACAAGCCTTGCACCGCTACCATAGCCGCAAGGTTCATGCCCGAAGCTTTGAGGAAGGCGACCTTGTTCTTTGGCGCGTTCAGTCGGCCAAGGATTCCAACAAGTTGACACCGAAGTGGGAAGGCCCTTATCGGGTAATACGAGTCACCAGGGCTGGCGCAGTCCGCCTGGAGACCGAAGATGCTATTCCAGTGAGCAACTCCTGGAACATCGAGCATCTTCGCAAGTTTTACCCATAAGGCGCGGCTTGCCGGGCCCCCCGACAAGCCACCTTTTGTACAAGCCTTGCCGGCAAGGCATGTAACCCTTTGTACAAAGCCAGGCGCAGACCCTGAGCACAAATAAATGAAGCGCTGGCGCCCTAAGTTATAGCATGCATGCTAGCTCGAGTCTCTTCCTTGGTTAGGGTTGATAGTGCTTAGCGGCGACTAACCCCTAGCCTAGAGGTCGAGTGCACGTCTCTCTGTTCTTTTCTGCCCTCCTTTGGTTCGCAGGGCACATGGGCACTTCTGCTAAGCTACTTGGAAGAAAGAGAACGGACTGGCGTCCCGACCCTGGCAAACCAGAGTTGCCGGGGGCTGCAAGTACAAGGATCCAACCGCGGCAAGACAAGGTCGCCGGGGGCTGCAGATCCAGGTAAGTCTTTCATCCTCTGTCATACATTTTGGTTATGGAACTGGGACATGTGAAACCTCATTTTATCTCCAGGCTACCGTGCTCCCTTTTTCCCTATACCTAAGGATTATCTCCTGGGTCCGGATTTGGTTGTAGCCGTGGTGGCATGGAGATGGAACGAGGAGCCTAAGCCCGCTTCATCCCTGCCTCCGCCAAGGGCACGAGAATGGTCAGACGAAGTGAGGGGAACGGCAAGGCCTGTTGCCAGGCGAAAAACGTTTATCTTAAATAGTAACAAGGACTCACTCCTTGTCGCGGGGTCCACCCACGAACGAAAAACCCGGCAAACATCCCTTTTTATTAAAAACATCCCATACAGGTATAGTTCGTACGGAATGAAAAACATGAGCAAGGGGATTACAAGTTCTAAATTTAACGAAGGCCCGAAGGCTTACGAACTGAAAAAGAGATGAGATGCTCGTAATCCCTTTCTTGTCCCTCTCCTCAGGAGGCAGGTCAAGAAGGCGAAAGGGCAAAAGGGGCGCCTAGGCGAGCTACGAGCAGCTGAAAGCACCAAGAGAACACCTCGGTGGCTACCCAAGGGTGGGCCGGTGATGACGGTGCCAGGAAAGGAGCTGGAAGAGAAGGCGGCAGGTCGCCGGACACGCGACGAAGGCGTCGGTGTCCGCGTACTCCGAGCTGACGGCCTTGCCGCCCGCCCTCTTCCTCTTCCGCAGCCTCCCGACGCCAGCCGCCCAAGGAGACGGCCCCGAGAAGTTCAAGGAGCTGGCCCCTCCCCCGGCAAAACTCCACCGGAGGAGCGGCCAGGTGCAGATGCTGCTGCTGCCGCACCCGCCCAGGCACGGGGCGTCCGACACGTAGTCGGACTCGTCCCCATCATCTGCCCCGCTGTCCTCCTCGTCACTTTTGCTCGAGGAAGAGCTTCCATCGTTAGAGTCTCCGTCAGAGGAGCTCTCCACGCAGCACTCCCACTACTACAAAAACAGCTATAGCCAATATGGACACTAATGACGCACTGTACATGTGGTGCGCCATTACTAAATACTAATGGCACACCATGTGTTGGTGCGCCATTACTATGCAAATACTAATGGCGCACCACTCCATGGTGCGCCATTAGTAAAAACAAATTTAATTTTTTTCAAAACTACTAATGGCGCACCGTGGGATGGTGCGCCATTAGTAGTTCAACTAGTAATGGCGCACCACTCCCACGGTGCGCCATTAGAAATTATGTTTCAAAAAAAATTCAAATTTTTTTTTATTTTTATTTTTGAAACTACTAATGGCGCACCGTGCGAGTGGTGCGCCATTACTAGTTGAACTACTAATGGCGCACCATCCCACGGTGCGCCATTAGTAACTTGGCCACCACTTCCACCGAATGCACCCCCCCGACCGCCTTTTCAGTTTTAAAAAAATAAAAAAATGATGGAAATGTCAAAAAAATAAAAGAAAATAAGTTTCCCATGTGATATGTGGTCTAGTTGTTGTGAAAATTTACAAACATGAATTTCGACTTTATTTGCAAAATCTCTCGAGAATTTGAAAAATGGGCATAACTTTTGCATACGAACTCGGATGAAAAAGTTTTTTATATGAAAAATCATCTACTCAAAAAGTTACATCCGAATTTAACTGGGGGGTCCCCGTTAAACATTTTCAAAATCCTCAAAAACCTAACAGAAAAAAAGATACGGGGCTTTTAAGATCTGGAGAGGCAAAAAAATTCAAACTTACTAATGGCGCACCTGCCCATGGTGCGCCATTACTATCTTCCCACCTTCAAAATTCAAAATAAGTCAAAAAAATAAAAAATAAAAAGTTACTAATGGCGCACCTGCCCGTGGTGCGCCATTAGTATCTTCCCGCCTTCAAAATTCAAAATAAATCAAAAAAATAAAATAAAAAAGTTAGTAATGGCGCACCTGCCCGTGGTGCGCCATTAGTATCTTCCCGCCTTCAAAATTCAAAATAAATCAAAAAAATAAAAAAAAAGTTAGTAATGGCGCACCTGCCCACGGTGCGCCATTACTATGCCGTATATATGGCTGAGCGTGGTCCTCTCCTCCTTACCTCTTCATTCTTCTCCTCCACTCCACCTCTCCTCCACTCCATCTTCCCTTCTCTCCTCCACCATACTACCCTCCTCCTCTCCGGCGACCTCCTCCTCCTCCTCTCCGGCGACCTCCTCCTCCTCTCCGGCGACCTCCTCCTCCCTCCTCTCCTCCCCTCCCCTCCCCTCACGGTTTCTCCTCCCTCCTCTCCGGTGAGCTCCTCCTCCCTCCTCTCCGGTGAGCTCCTCCTCCCATCCCCTCATGGTTTCTCCTTCCTCCTCTCCGATGCTCCGGTGAACTCCTCTCCGGCGACCTCCTCCTCCTCTCCGGCGATGTAGGCGAGCGCCTCTCCGGTGACCTCCTCCTCCTCCTCTCTGGCGAACTCCTCTCCGGCAAAAGAACACGGCAAAAGAACGTACAAGATCCAAAAACAGGAACAAAATTTGAAATAATATCGTGCAAAAAAACGAGCAAAAAAATGAGCAAAAAATGGGCAAAAAATCGCGATCCAGATCCAAATTCAAAATTCAAAAATAGCAATGGCGCACGGTGGGGGTTAGACGGTGCGCCACTACTATTTTCCCGCCTTCAAAATTCAAAAATACTAATGGCGCACCATGGCCTATACTAATGGCGCACCAGTGGCCTATACTAATGGCGCACCGTGGCCTATACTAATGGCGCACCAGTGATGCGCCATTAGTATACCAGATACTAATGGCGCACCACTGGTGCACCATTAGTAAAAAATACTAGTGGCGTGGTACTAGTGGCGCACCAGTAGTGCGCCATTAGTAGGCAAAACTGGTGCGCCACTAGTAGGCCTTTTCCTAGTAGTGTCCAGGCGAGTTCCAAAATCTCCGAAGACCTTCACGGAGAGCAACCCATCCTCCATCAATTTGAAGTAGAGGACGAGCCCTGCCGTCAGGCTGTGGATGCGAGCGAACGTCTTCCATCCACGGCGGAGGTACATGACCCGAGGAGCCGGGAAGTCGACGTCGACCCGCGTGCCCCCATTCCCGCAGCCCCTCATGTGCAGCCTGAGGGTTTGGGGCGGGTCACGCTCCATCTCACGAGCAAATGGGGCGGGAAGACGAAGACGGCGACGCGGAGGCCAGCGCAGCCTGATGAAGAACTCGCGGGGCTGGTCTCCAACGTGGCCCTCCATCGGGAAAGGCATCATTGGCGGGGGCGAGGCCGGTGCGCCGCCCCGTCCTCCTCTTCCCCGAGCACCACGACCTTTGCCACGGCTTCACCCACGGCCTCACCCCCTCCCCTTCCCCTCGCGGCCAGCTCCACCACCGCGAGCTCAGGAGGAGGAGGGATGCGCTATCGAGCGGCGACCCTCGCCGCCACCGTCGATGGACCAGGGTTCCCCTTCTCCATGGCGGATGAGAGGAAGAAGCAGAAGCAGGAGGAGATAGAAGATAGAAGAATGCGGGATGCCATCCCCCCTTCCCTCTCCTTATAAAGGGGCGGGGTCGGGGCTCAGCCACCCCGCTCGGCCAATCCAGCCACCAGAGGCGCAGAGAATCGAGATCGACCCGCTGCCCCAACCAGCGACGGCCCGATTTCCCGTCTCCACCGCTTGCCACCCCAAGCGCATGGAGGACGCGTGGCGAACGTGCAGAACCGAGGGGACGGGTGAAGCGACCTCTCCCCACCCCGTGATCGTGGGGAGTGGATGCCTTGACGACCGCGACCCGGCCCCATTCAGTAAATGGGCCGCGCCTTTACGCATCTCCCTCTTCATGGGGAAGGCGCGAGCCGCCCTGTATCACGATGTGACGCATGCCTGCGGAAACCACCCCACGCATGCCGCCCACGTCACGTATGCACCCTTCCCATGTTGCGCATTCAACGCGGGTCGTGGGGAAGCGCAGCAGACGGAAAATTACCGCGGTAAAAACCGCCCCGCCTGCCCGCGCACCGTTTGGGCCTGGCCCAACAACGTGTCGCACTTATGTGTGGCCCAGGCCCGGGGGCTCCTGTCGGTGTACAAAAGAAGGGGCGCACCTTTGTACCCCTTTACCTGTGCACGGACAGTCGGAGCCGCGCCCACGGCCGCACCGAGCGGAACAGGGGAGGTGAACCGAGGTAAAACCCAAGGTCAAGACAGCCAGAGCAACGCCAAGGCCAAGATCACAAAAGAGCAGAGAGAGGAAGCAGGTTCCCCCGGCAAGACCCATGCCGGGGCAGCCTCCACGGGCCCGGCAAGGCCCTTGTCGGGGCGGCTCGTCCAACACCAGCGGAGTGAGCCACCCTCGAGCCCACGGGTTCCAACTCAACCAACCACGTTGGAACTAGGGCTCGGGAGGCACCTCCATGGTGGCATGCAGATCTTTGTCAAGACCAAGGAATATTCAAGATCAGATGAGAACTAGAAGACGGCGACCCTCGGCAGGATCCTTGCCGAGGAAAGCCACAAGACCCCCGGCAAGATCCTTCCCGAGGACGACAGCGCGCCACGGCAAGACCCTTGCCGGGCCACCCGGCAAGGCCCTCACCGAGGACGCCAGCAGGGCCACTGCCAGGCCCGCACCAGTCAAGTCTCCACCACCGTTCGCATACAGCTGCCAGCCCAACCAGCTGGGATGGCACCTGCGTGGCAACATGCAGCTCCCAGACCGGATCAGCAAGCACATGTGTGGCGGCATGCGGACCTTCATGAAGACCCTACCGCCGCGCCACCTCAGCTGCTTGCCTGCCTACATGGCGCCGCATGCAGCGCTAGCCAGGGCGCGTGTCGAAACGAGGGAGAGCAGCGACGGACGGGACGGGCCTCGCCCCCGTCCCCGATAAAGCAAGGGGACACCTAAGCGACGCATTAAATGCGTCTTGTCCTGTAATATGAGCGATAAGCTCGTAGCACTGTACACCTTTCCACCTCCTGTGTGCCACTATGGCAGCCCCTTTCGACTATAAAAGGAGGTCCATGGCGTACTGGAGAAGGATTCGGCTCTCTGGAACTACTCGGCCACCATAGCTAGTTCGAGGGCTCAAGAACACTCAATACATCCACCAAAGTAGGACTAGGGTTTTACGCATCCTCGCGGCCCGAACCTGGGTAAACGATTCTTGTGCTGATTACTAATCCTGCTGTCCTTGCAACCCTGCTCCCCAGCAACCGTAGTAGGGATTCTTGTGATCCCATAGGTGTCGTTCCACACCAATAGTTGTATTGCTTGATTCAAATGCTTGTTTGTTACTTGTTACGCTATACCTGAGTTGGCCAATATGTCAGCAGTGCCTGTTGTACTATCGTAAAGAAATGCATGCCTAGTTCATTTGAGTCCTGCAATTTTCCTCTGAACTTCATCAGAAGACTGTTTCGTAGTTTATATGAGGCCACACGGTTAAGTGCTTTCTCAGATTATTTCAACTGCTTAGATACCTTGGCAACTCAACTGGGTCCCGTTTAATCCCGATTAAAGTCCACTAGTGGTATGATAGTTCAAAAGAGTTTTTGTTTTTTTTGAGGAAAATGTTTAGGCCTCATACAAGAAATGGGAATGAATTTTAAACATCTGGGCGTTGTGGCTCGGTCGGAAACATTGAGAAACCTGGTATTAAAATTTCTGTAAATCCAAAACTCGCCTGAAAATCAAGAAACTTGGCATGGTGTGATGGCATGGCACCAACGTGTCATGGTAAACAAATTATCCGATTTAGGGCAAGTTTTGGTATAAGCTTCTTACAAACCATGGCTTCTCTCAAGAAGCTCCATGGTTCCGAGAGGGAGCGTGTCACCTCTGTGTGAGAAACGACATACGCTGCCTCTTCCTACCTTGATTTATTTTACAGAGGCAACATGCAATTATTGGAGTGTTGTGCTAAAATATGAAATTATTCAGCGTTCGTTTTGCCTTTCTTATACATTATTTGAGTTTTGTAGGCATTTTGGAACAATTAGCTGCCACGTTATTATCGCAAATGGTTGTATTATTCCAACCGTGGGTGTTCCACTAACCATTTACTACCGTGGGCATTTGTTTGATTAGATAGGACGCGTGCGAGCTGTCCGCTGTGCAGGCTCGACGGGACGTGTCCGACCAGTCCGTCGCGCAGGCGCGAGCCGTGCCAAAGATTTATTGATGGATTAGGTTACGGCCGCCTTGAGAAGGTACATAGAATAGTCCTCCGTTCTTATCTATAAGCGCCGCCACCGAGGACAGTTGTGGCACCCCGGCTCAGAGCGACCGGTTTACCCTGCATTGCCAGCCCAAAGACCATGTCTTATGGCAACACACAACATCTTGGTACAGAAAACAACCGCTTTATTGATGCGAGCGGATCAGAGTTTATATTACAACAGATGTCGATGCCAAGCGGCACGCACGGTGCGGCTGAACAATATGTACATTATTTAGTGAGCATAAAGGGGCCTCGATCATGACAACTACGCGGCAGCGGAACAACGTCCAAGCGGAAGCTCCATAGCATAGGGAAACCGATGTGGACACGATCTAGACCCGGACAACATTCCTTTCCAACGAGACTTTCCTGAAATCTGGCATGATACGCCAGGTCAGTACATTGAATGTGCTTGCAAGCTCACAACAGGCATAATCATAATGACAAACAATATCATGATAATTAACCAATTAATAATAATGCAACACCATATGTCCAACATGCTGTGATCATGCTCGAACGTCCCTCGGGACGGACTTACCAATCGTGATCATTTACGGATCACAAACAAATCACCATCATGGTCTTGACAAGAGTAACTCGTGATCCTTACGGCGATCACAACCACGACCAATATTTGGTCTTGAACATCTCGATGGCCTTTCTGCCATCATCAACAGTGCAAAGTTCATAACTTAGTGTGCAAATTTATTAAACGTTGACTCATGGTGGGACCTACTACGAGGCGTCCGTGACCGTGGACTCGGCTATCGATAGATTATACACTCTGCAGAGGTAGCACAATGTACCCACACCACGGAACCCATGTCCTCGCACTCCCATTCGGGTGGACCAACGGCATTCCGACGAAACCCCTCCATTGCCATGACACTCTCCCGGCCACTCCGACCCAATCCCCAACGGGCTAGTCCTGGGTGGCCCCGTGTCTACCAAAGACACAACGACCACCGTCGTGGCCAAAACGATCCCACTCAGGGACCCGGTACCATAATCACAACAACGGGCACACAAGATTATGCCTGCTTACCGGGCCAGGGTAAGCATGCCCATAACCTTCCCTAGTTGGAGGCACCGACCAGAGGCATGTCAATGGACCGAATCAAGGCCTTCCCACAAAGGCAAATGTGGTTGCACTGGGAAAAACTCGATTCAACGGCACCATGACCCAGTCAACGATATATTCAAGTTGAGTTATATTCAGGTTCAACTTAAAATGAAAATGACCGGTGTCATAGCATGCCATAAAATGCAATACAACACATGCATCACATATTAACAAAAATGACTGATGTCAACCATATTCACACTAAGCATAAACATCAACAACTTATATTACTTTCCTGGGCGGGGTAACTCTCACTTTAACAAGATATTTTGTAGCAAGTTTTATTATTTTTCTCATGCAAGAAAATAACTTCGATTAATTTCTCATATGCATAGCAAAAATTATACTATCATCACCACAAGAAAATCCTAATTTCTTTACCAACCAAGTTAGGTTCAAACATTCTGTAAATCAAGCAAATAGGCTAAACAAGCACTTAACAAAATATTTTCTAACAAATTTTACTATTTTATTTGTGCAAGAAAATAACTTTAAGTAATTACTCATATGCATACAAATCATTTTATCATTACCACAAGTAGATCTTAGCTTCTTTACCAACTAAGCTAGTTTCAAACATTCTGTAAATCAAGCATAATAACTAACAAACACTTAACAGAATATAAATAACATAATAGTTATTTAAATGCATGGATTAATCATTTCATTCAAGTAAGAGAATCATAAATATTGAAATGACACCATGAAAATGTTGATGTGGCTTGCCTTAGTGCAGATGAGGTTTACAAGCCTTCTGGTGATCCTCAAGACAAGCCTCACCCTCTGAAAATAATTTTAAATACAAGAAGAAGATATCAAGAACACTTCTGAAAATCACCAGAAACTCTAGGCAGCACAGAAAAATCTCATTTTTGGTGAGCTGCTAGATTTCTTTGCAAAGAAAACAATGCAAAAAGAATCGATTCATTTGGGCTTATGGTTGAAGAGTTGTGGCTGTTTGAAGCTTTCTGTAAATTCAAATGAATTTGAATAAAAGTAAAACAAACTGGGGGGTGACGTCGAAGGTGTAAAGCCCAGGGGTGCCACCACTCGTACCGCTTCGCGCACGTATAGAGTGGCTGACCAGCGGGCCCCGCTAGTCAGGTGAGGAGGAGGGGGAGAAGGAAACAGAGGGGGTCGCGGCTTCGCCGGAGCTCTCGTCGGCGACGAGGGCTCCTTGGCCAAAACGAGAGGGAGGGATTGAGAGAGGGGACGGAGGCGCACCTGCCCGTACCCGTAGCGTAGCTACGGGTGGTCGGACGGCGTCAGAATCGACCTCGCAAGCGGAGGAAGAACGCGGTGGTCGCCGGAGATGAGGAAGACGGCGAGCAGAGGAAACTCCAGGGGCTTTGAGTGGTCGGAACAGCTTCACCCACGAGAGGCGGAGGCTCTGGAAGGGTCGCCCTAGCCTGAGAGGGGCTGGAGCTACCGCGACGACCAGAGGGGATCGCCGGGGAGCTCGCGCTCGGGGACGACGGACCGCGGCCTACCCGGCCGGGCTACGGTTGCCTACGTGCTAGAGGAGTGGGTGGGAGTGGTGGATGGTGCTTGAGGAGGCTGGGGGCGGCTCCATTTATAGGCGAGCGGAGAGGGTGGGTTCGGGCTCCGCCGGTGGACACATGTCCACGGCGCTCGGCGACGAGCGGCGTCAGTGAGAGGGGGAGAAGGCGACGTAGCTCACGCGGCGACTATTGGCGAACGGGGACGAGCACAGGTGCGAGGAGAAGGCGACGAGCACAGTGCGCACCGCACTATTGTGTTGGCCGGACCATGCCCGTGCTCGCTGCGGTAAGCTCGGGCGTCGGCGAGCGCCAGGGGGGAGTTAATGGCGTTGAGACGAGGATGGTGGCGATGTTTGGCACGCTCGGGCAGACAGGGGAAGCGAGCACGCGCGAACAGAGCGCTCGGCGGCACTAAGAGTGCGTCGACACGCAGGCATGGCATGGTGGACACGCGTGGTCACCGTGCGAACTCTTCCCTCAGGCCAGCCTACATCCAAAAATCATGTCTGGCTTGTTGTTCGCGGTGGTTTTGAAGTTTACGACGCTTTGGTTTGGATTCAGGTGTAGTAGAGGAGTTTTTACAAGCCAAGTAAGTTTCTGATCAGTAACTTTGAGAGGTTACTGAGGTCAAATGGCTGGGAGTTGGGGGCTGTGATTTGGAGGTTAGCCATGATCTACTAAGGTGAATATGCACAAGAAAATCCAGGCACAATGGAGCAAGTAAAATGGTAGTTGCTGTAGAAACCACCATTTCTGTCCAGAACAGAAAATATTTTCTGTAGCAAAAATATTCCAAAAAGTGATGAAATAATTTTGCTCAGGAAGGTGTCCTAGGGTTCAAAGAATATTTGTGAATTATCTAAGATTTTTTTGGCCATAAAAATTGGGGTTGCTTTGGAGCATATTGAACTAGCTAGGGTTTTTGACAGGAAAATGAATATTTTTCATTTAAGAAAAATATTCCAAAGATTATTTTGGGGTGGATCAGAACGGAAATGATGATTAGGGAGGGAAATGAAGCACTTGGGTGAAAGCCAAGGATACCCAAGTGTTTAAGTCCATAAGAAAAGATTCAAAAATTCCAAATTTCAGAATAACTCCAAATGAAAATCAGGCAAATAAGAGGGGGCAAAAACCAGGCTGTCACAAACCTCCCCCACTTAGAATGAATCTCGTCCTCGAGATTCGGTTGCTTGGGAAAACCACTCTGGATAATGAGCCCTTAGGAATTCTTCCCGCTCCCAAGTTGATTCTGATTCTGTGTGATGCTCCCACTGAACCTTGTAGAATTTTCTTACTTTACTGCGAGTGACCCTTTCCATCTGATCCAAAATTCTAAACGGTCTTTCTTCATAGGTCAAATCATTTTCCAATTCTACCTCAGCCATAGCAGTCCTTTTCTCAGGCGGGGATATGCAACATCTTAATTGTGAAACATGAAACACGTTATGCACGTCTGCCAATTCAGCGGGTAGTTCCAACTGATATGCAACAGTACCCACTCGGGACATAACCAGGAATGGACCAATAAATCTGGGTGCCAATTTTCCACGGGTCTGGAATCTCTTGACGCCTTTCATAGGAGTGAGTCCGAGGTATACGTGTTCTCCGGGTTCAAAATTGATCTGTCGGTGCTTTGCATCATAATAACTTTTCTGTCGAGATTTGGCCAATTGCAATCTGTCTCTGATTTCCTTAACTTGTTTCTCAGCTTCCATCATGAGATCTGTTCCGAAGATACGGCTATCTCCAGTTTGAGACCAATTTAAAGGAGTGCGGCACTTACGGCCATACAGAGCTTCATACGGTGACATCTTTAGACTGGTCTGGAAGCTGTTGTTATAAGAAAACTCGGCATATGGCAAGCAGTCTTCCCATTTAGGTCCTTGGGCTAAAGCACAGGCTCGCAACATATCTTCGAGTATTTGATTTACCCACTCTGTCTGTCCATCTGTCTGAGGATGATAAGCAGTACTATATTTCAGCGCTGTCCCCAAGGCTTGATGGAGACGTGACCAAAAAGCGGAGGTAAACAGGGAACCTCGGTCAGAAGTGATGGTTCGGGGTACTCCATGCAGACTGACTATTCTGGATACATACAGCTGTGCAAGTTGATCCACTCGGTATCTGGTGCTGATTGGAATGAAGTGAGCAACCTTGGTTAAGGTGTCCACTATGACCCAGATTGCATCCTTGCCTCGCTGAGTCTTAGGCAGTCCTGTAATGAAATCCATACAAACATCGTCCCATTTCCATTGCGAAACTGGCAGCGGTTGGAGAAGTCCGGCTGGCTTCTGATGTTCTGCCTTCACCTTGTTGCATATGTCGCAATAGGCCACAAAATAGGCAATGTCTTTCTTCATTCCATCCCACCAGAATATTTGTCTAAGGTCTTCATACATTTTCGTACCTCCCGGGTGATTGGAATATGAGGATTCGTGTGCGTCTGACAAGATTTGCTGCTTTAAATCAGGCTGATTGGGTACACAAATCCTTCCACGGAATCGGAGGGTACCGAATTTGTCCTTGGAGAAATCTCGGGTCTGCTCTGCCATTGGGCTCTTGGCACGTTTTTGCAGCTTGATGTCAGCTGGCTGGGCCTTGCGGATCTCTTCCTCAAGTGTGGGGGTAACTTCCAAAATATTAGCGAGGCCAACATCCACTATGACCAGGTTGAGCTAAGCGATCTCCTCTTGGAGTTCGGGAGGCAAGGATTTCAATATGACATTTAAGCTGACAGGCTTTCGACTGAGTGCATCGGCAACCACGTTGGCCTTACCCGGGTGGTAATTTATTCCAAGATCATAATCCTTGACCAACTCTAGCCATCTTTGTTGACGGAGATTTAAATCCGGCTGAGTAAATATGTATTTAAGACTTTTGTGATCGGTAAAAATTTGGCACCTTTTTCCAATGAGGTAGTGTCTCCAAATTTTTAGCGCATGAACCACCGCAGCCAATTCCAAATCATGAGTAGGATAATTTCCCTCGTGGGGTCGTAGCTGTCGCGATGCATATGCTACTACCTTGCTGTCTTGCATAAGTACGCAACCAAGGCCTTGCCTGGAGGCATCACAATACACATCAAAACTGCGATAAATGTGTGGAAGAGTCAATACAGGTGCGGTTGTCAGCCGTATCTTTAGCTCATTGAAACTTTTCTCATAGTCCTCCGTCCATTCAAACTCCTTATCCTTTTTGAGCAGCTCCGTCATGAGTTTAGCAATCTTGGAAAACCCTTCAATGAAACGACGGTAATATCCAGCTAATCCGAGAAAACTCCAGATCTGCGTCACGGTCGTGGGCGGCAACCAATCGAGCACATCCTTTACTTTGCTTGGGTCCACGGCTATACCTTCGGCGGATAGTACATGTCCGAGAAACCCAACTTGCTTGAGCCAAAATTCACATTTACTGAATTTGGCGTGTAGCTGATGGTCGCGGAGTCATTGTAGCACTGCTCGGAGGTGATCCTTGTGCTCTTCTTCACCCTTGGAGTAAATGAGGATGTCATCGATGAAGACTACCACAAATTTGTCAAGGAAGTCCATGAATACTTTGTTCATCATATGCATGAAGAAAGCAGGGGCATTGGTGAGACCAAAGGACATCACTGTATATTCATAAAGACCGTACCGAGTAGTGAATGCGATCTTAGGAATATCTTCCTTTTTAATCTTGAGCTGATGATATCCGGTCCGTAAATCGATCTTAGAGAATACTTTAGCCCCACTGAGCTGATCAAACAGATCATCAATCCTTGGCAACGGATATTTATTTTTGATGGTGACCTCATTCAGTTGGCGGTAATCTACGCACATGCGGAGGCTGCCATCCTTTTTGTCCACGAAAATAGCAGGTGATCCCCATGGTGAAGAGCTGGGACGAATATATCCTTTCTGGAGCAGTTCATCAAGCTGTTTCTTTAGCTCCACTAATTCTAATGAGGGCATCCGGTAATACTTCTTGTATAACGGTGCAGTTCCGGGCACAAGATTTATTGCAAATTACAGCTCTCGACCTGGTGGCATGCCTGGCAGTTCTTTTGGAAATACATCAGGGTACTCGCTGACCACAGGAATTAATTCCAACTTAGCCACAGCGGTGAAAACCAATTCTTGCTTGGGTATATTCTTGCGAGCATAGAATTTGGTAGTCTGCCCATTCAGACTGGTCAAAGTGACTTCTCGTGTTGCGCAGTTTATGCAAACTTGATATTGGGTCAACCAATTCATACCCAATATAATATCCAACTTTGCAGACCCAATAATTATCAGAGAGGTTGGAAAGTAGACTCCGTTGATATTGATTTCCAAATCACAGCAGACCAGATTGCTCTTGAGTAAAGATCCCGGGGTTTGTACCAGCATATTTTTGCCCAAAAGCGAACAAGGAAATTTGTTTTGGGCAGCAAAACTCCGAGAAATAAAAGAATGGGAAGTCCCAGAGTCAAATAAAATTATGGCAGGTATGTCATTAACAGAAAACATACCAATGACGACTTCGGGGTTCTCTTGGGCTTTATCGACTGAGAGATGATGCACGTGCCCAGTAAAGTTTTGCTGGGTCGGGCATGACTCTATAAAGTTGACTTGTGGCCTGAATAGGGCATTCGCCTTGTTGTTCTTGGGGCACTCTCTGGCATAATGTTCGTTCTGCCCACAACTGAAGCAAGAATTATTGCGCTGACGCTCCTCATGCATTGGGTTGGTCACGACATTCTTGACTTGAGTGGTGGTCTTGTTAACATTCGGTTGCCAATTTGGCTTGTATTCCACCTAAGTCTGCTGCCAGGTACGAGCCTTTTGCACTGGTTGTCCATCCTTCTTTGGCTCAAACTTGCGCTTGTGGTCGTTGTTAACAGGCCTATTATCTGATATAAGCTTGTGCTCCCGTTCAGCAATGAAAGCCTTGTTCACCGGAGTTTGGAAATCTGGGAAATCAAACATACTCAGAGTACACCGGAGTTGCGGATTTAAGCCTCCAAGAAATCTGTCAATCTTCCTTTCTTCGGTGGCCACGTCATAAAGGGAGTAACGGGCCAGATGATTAAATTTTTGCAAATATTCACCCACCGACTGACTTCCTTGGATGAGTGCAAGAAATTCACGCTGCTTAGTCTTCATAACTCCAGTAGGGATATGATATTTTCGGAACTGATCCTTAAATTTTTCCCAGGTGATTTCTTCATCAACAGGCCACATGGCTTTTGCATTTTCCCACCATATGGCAGCAGCGCCTTCAAGGTAATGAGTTGCAAATGGAACTTTATCATTTTCTTCAGTACGAGCAATCTCAAGCTTTTTCTCAATGGTACGCAACCAATCGTCTGCATCCAATGGGTCAACAATCTGACTGAAACTGGGTGGCATGGTCCTTTGAAAATCTGACAGCTTTGAGTAATGACCGTTCTGATTTCCATTCTGTCCAACCATAGCTTGCACACTTCTTAATATTGCAATTAGATCATTGTTCCTTCTTTCCTCAAACATACGCAGAATTTGCTCGGTGGAGGGCGGATTTGGCGGTGGAGGCGGTGGCGGAACGTACGCTTCGGGAGAATGTCCTGCCTGTCGTGCGGAACGACGAACAGGAGTTCCCTCACGAACGTTCCTACTGCTGCCTCCCCGCGTCATCCTATTGTGGATTTTTTCCAAGACAACGCAATCGAGATGAGAAACATCCAAGAATAAATTCAGGGAAAAGCCAGCAACAAATCACGGAAGAAAACAAAAGAGCGAAGAAAATACGGCGAATAAAGTCCCAACATAATTATACATAGACTCATACATGAAAGATAAACAACATGCCAGGTTCAACTACTCTCATACATGCAACGAAACATCATGACTCGTACGACTACATCCGTACATCATCCGGACGACTGCGAATACTCAGAGGTACTACTGCTCTGCTGGTGCTGCGGTGTCCTCCCCTGAAGCGGACTCGGATCCTGAACTGATGAGGTTAACGAAAACCTCTGGGTTAAAGGTAACACGACGGTGCTGCCTCGAGGGCTCTCCCTCAGGGGCAGGGGTAGGATGAAGCATCGGGGCTACAGGAGTAGTGAGAAGTGAAACCCACTCAGCAGGAGCACTAAGAGGATTCACGGCCAAGACGCCCGTGCTACTCGGAGGAGTAACCGGTGAAATAGGGGAACTAGAACTGACTGGAATATACGGAGTAAATCCCAGAGAAGATGGAGCAGTGCCAGATCTAGTAGAGACTAAAGCAGCGGCTAAAGCAATACGGGCACGAGTCAGCTCTCGAGCCAGCTCGTGGATCAGAAGATAGCTAGCGGTGACATATCGAGCAAGGTGGCTAGCAACACTATCAGACTCCGGATCAATGATAGGGAAACGGACATGACCATTGTCGTGCAGAGAAGGATAGTAGTAGAAACCTGGGTTGTTGTGCATTCGGACCTCGTTGTAGCGAAGCTCGACAAGGACCTCGAATGCGGCAAACTGGACAGCCTAAGAAGCGGTAGAGGCATAACCGCTCCGAGAAGTACGAGTGTAAGAGCCGGAATCGGAACTGGTGCGCAAAGTAACCACTGCATGATACTCATACACTGAGTCTGCTAGACGCTCCCGGTACACACGATAGACTGGGTCGTCTCCGAGAGGGTACAGCCGACGCCACACGTTGCGAAGGAGGTGCGGTGATGTGTACGGCATCAGCTACAACTGGCACGGATACGGCACCGTAGCCATCTACACTCACAACCATTAGCAGGTTAGCATAAAAAAATAAACCAAATGCCTGCAATGCAATAACCAGCTATAACTGCTACCAGCACTCAAACTTACTCGTGTCTAGCGTCCAGTTAACACGTCGTAGTCTAGCATGGCCTACAGTCAGCGCGGCTCTGATACCAAGCGTTGTGGCACCCCGGCTCAGAGCGACCGGTTTACCCTGCATTGCCAGCCCAGAGACCATGTCTTCTGGCAACACACAACATCTTGGTACAGAAAACAACCGCTTTATTGATGCTAGCGGATCAGAGTTTATATTACAACAGATGTCGAGGCCAAGTGGCACGCACGGTGCGGCTGAACAATATGTACATTGTTTAGTGAACATAAAGGGGCCTCGATCATGACAACTACGCGGCAGCGGAACAACGTCGTAGCGGAAGCTCCATAGCACAGGGACACCGATGTGGACACGATCTAGACCCGGACAACATTCCTTTCCAACGAGACTTTCCTGAAATCTGGCATGATACGCCAGGTCAGTACATTGAATGTACTTGCAAGCTCACAACAGGCATAATCATAATGACAAACAATATCATGATAATTAACCAATTAATAATAATGCAACACCATATGTCCAACATGTTGTGATCATGCCCGAACGTCCCTCGGAACGGACTTACCAATCGTGATCATTTACGGATCACAAACAAATCACCATCGTGGTCTTGACAAGAGTAACTCGTGATCCTTACGGCGATCACAACCATGACCAATATTTGGTCTCGAACATCTCGATGGCCTTTCCGCCATCATCAACAATGCAAAGTTCATAACTTAGTGTGCAAATTTATTAAACGTTGACTCATGGTGGGACCTACTACGAGGCATCCGTGGCCGTGGACTCAGCTATCGATAGATTATACACTCTGCAGAGGTAGCACACTGTACCCACACCACGGAACCCATGGCCTCGCACTCCCATTCGGGTGGACCAACGGCATTCCGACGAAACCCCTCCATTGCCATGACACTCTCCCGGCCACTCCGACCCAATCCCCAACGGGCTAGTCCTGGGTGGCCCCGTGTCTACCAAAGGCACAACGACCACCGTCGTGGCCAAAACGATCCCACTCGGGGACCGGGTACCATAATCTCAACAACGAGCACACAAGATTATGCCTGCTTACCGGGCCAGGGTAAGCATGCCCATAACCTTCCCTAGTTGGAGGCACCGACCAGAGGCATGTCAATGGACCGAATCAAGGCCTTCCCACAAAGGAAAAATGTGGTTGCACTGGGAAAAACTCGATTCAGCGCCACCATGACCCAGTCAACGATATAATCAAGTTGAGTTATATTCAGGTTCAACTTAAAATGAAAATGACCGGTGTCATAGCATGCCATAAAATGCAATACAACACATGCATCACATATTAACAAAAATGACTGATGTCAACCATATTCACACTAAGCATAAACATCAACAACTTATATTACTTTCCTGGGCAGGGTAACTCTCACTTTAACAAGATATTTTGTAGCAAGTTTTATTATTTTTCTCATGCAAGAAAATAACTTCAATTAATTTCTCATATGCATATCAAAAATTATACTATCATCACCACAAGCAAATCCTAATTTCTTTACCAACCAAGTTAGGTTCAAACATTCTGTAAATCAGGCAAAATGGCTAAACAAGCACTTAACAAAATATTTTCTAACAAATTTTACTATTTTATTTGTGCAAGAAAATACCTTTAAGTAATTACTCATATATATGCATAACAAATCATTTTATCATTACCACAAGTAGATCTTAGCTTCTTTACCAACTAAGCTAGTTTCAAACATTCTGTAAATCAAGCATAATAACTAACAAACACTTAACATAATATAAATAACATAATAGTTATTTAAATGCATGGATTAATCATTTCATTCAAGTAAGAAAATCATAAATATTGAAATGACACCATGAAAATGTTGCTGTGGCTTGCCTTAGTGCAGATGAGGTTCACAAGCCTTCTGGTGATCCTCAAGACAAGCCTCACCCTCTGAAAATAATTTTAAATACAAGAAGAAGATATCAAGAACACTTCTGAAAATCACCATAAAATCTAGGCAGCACAGAAAAATCTCATTTTTGGTGAGCTGCTAGATTTCTTTGCAAAGAACACAATGCAAAAAGAATCAATTCATTTGGACTTATGGTTGAAGAGTTATGGCTGTTTGAAGCTTTCTGTAAATTCAAATGAATTTGAATAAAATAAAACAAACTGGGGGGTGACGTCGAAGGCGTAAAGCCCAGGGGCGCCACCACTCGTACCACTTCGCGCGCGTACAGAGTGGCTGACTAGCGGGCCCCGCTAGTCATGGAGGAGGAGGGGGAGAAGGAAACAGAGGGGGTCGCGGCTTCGTCGGAGCTCTCCCCGGCGACGAGGGCTCCTTGGCCAAAACGAGAGGGAGGGATTGAGAGAGGGGACGGAGGCGCACCTGCCCGTACCCATAGCGTAGCTAGGGTGGTTGGACAGCGTCGGAATTGACCTCGCAAGCGGAGGAAGAACGCGGTGGTCACCGGAGTTGAGGAAGACGGCGAGCAAAGGCAACTCCAGGGGCTTTGAGTGGTCGGAACAGCTTCACCGACGAGAGGCGGAGGCTCTGGAAGGGTCGCCCTAGCCTGAGAGGGGCTGGAGCTACCGCGACGACCAGAGGGGATCACCGGCGAGCTCGAGCTCGGGTACGGCGGCCCGCGGCCTGCCCGGCCGGGCTACGGTTGCCTACGTGCTAGAGGAGTGGGTGGGAGTGGTGGATGGTGCTCGAGGATGCTGGGGGCGGCTCCATTCATAGGCGAGCGGAGAGGGGGGGTTCGGGCTCCGCCGGTGGACACCTATCCACGGCGCCCGCGACGAGCGGCGTCAGTGAGAGGGGGAGAAGGCGACGCAGCTAACGCGGCGACTGTTGGCGAACGGGGACGAGCATAGGAGCGAGGAGAAGGCGACGAGCACAGTGCGCACCGCACTGTTGTGTTGGCCGGACCGTGCCTGTGCTCGCTGCGGCGAGCTCCGGCGTCGGCGAGTGCCGAGGGGAGTTAATGGCGTTGAGACGAGGATGGTGGCGAGGTTTGGCACGCTCGGGCAGACGAGGGAAGCGAGCACGCGCGAACAGAGTGCTCGGCGGCACTCAGAGCGCGTCAACATGGAGGCATGGCATGGTGGACACGCGTGGTCACCGCGCGAACTCTTCCCTCAGGCCAGCCTACGTCCAAAAATCATGTCTGGCTTGTTGTTCGCGGTGGTTTTGAAGTTTACCACGCTTTGGTTTGGATTCAGGTGCAGTAGAGGAGTTTTTACAAGCCAAGTAAGTTTCTGATCAGTAACTTTGAGAGGTTACTGAGGTCAAATGGCTGGGAGTTGGGGGCTGTGCTTTGGAGGTTAGCCATGATCTACTAAGGTGAAGATGCACAAGAAAATCCAGGCACAATGGAGCAAGTAAAATGGTAGTTGCTGTAGAAACCACCATTTCTGTCCAGAACAGAAAATATTTTCTGTAGCAAAAATATTCCAAAAAGTGATGAAATATTTTTGCTCAGGAAGGTGTCCCAGGATTCAAACAATATTTGTGAATTATCTCAGATTTTTCTGGGCCATAAAAATTGTGGTTGCTTTGGAGCATATTGAACTAGCTAGGGTTTTTTAGAGGAAAATGAATATTTTTCATTTAAGAAAATACTCCAAAGATTATTTTGGGGTGGATCAGAAGGGAAATGATGATTAGGGAGGGAAATGAATCACTTGGGTGAAAGCCAAGGATACCCAAGTGTTTTAGTCCATATGAAAAGATTCAAAAATTCCAAATTTTAGAATAACTCCAAATGAAAATCAGGCAAATAAGAGGGGGCAAAAACCAGGCTGTCACAATAGCCGCCTGTTGTGATGAAGGAAGAGCTGGCCAACAAGCAGAGGTGGGTTGAGCCAGAACCGCAAGAGCCTCCGGCGAGCGTGGACTTCATCAGAAGCCTCCCCGACGAGATGTTGGTAACCATCATATCCCTCCTCCCCATCAAATCTGGCGTGCGGATAATTGTCCTCTCCCGGCGGTGGCGCCCCTTCTGGCACTCCACCACCCTTGACCTCATAGACAAAGATGAGCTCTACAGCAAGGAGTGCAAACGCTTGGACACATTGTCCCACATCCTCGCCATGCACCCTGGGCCGGTCAGACGCCTTGCCATCGGCAAGTTCCGTTCCAACTGCAAGGCCGAACCCAGGTTTCATGACTGGTTCCTATCACCAGCCCTAGGTCGGCTCGATGAGCTCAGCTTTCATGCTGGACATCCGCGCTCACTGCCGCCATCCGTGCTCCGCCTCGAACCCACGCTGCGCCGCACTATGTTCACGCAGTGCCTTTTCCCCCAGATCGATGCCGCGCTGATACGTCTCCAACGTATCTATAATTTTTTATTGTTCCATGTTATTATATTATCAATCTTGGATGTTTTATATGCATTAAAATGCTATTTTATATCAATTTTTGGACTAACCTATTAACCTAGTGCCCAGTGCCAGTTGTTGTTTTTTCCTTGCTTTTGTCTTTTAAAGAAAATCAATACCAAAGGGAGTCCAAACGGAATAAAACTTTACGATGATTTTTCTTGGACCAGAAGACAACCACGAAGCTTCGGGAGGAGGCCAGAGGAGCCACAAGAGGGCCACAAGCCCTGAGGGCGCGCCCTAGGGGGGTGTGCCCCCAGGCTTGTGGGCCCCTCGGGACTCCCCTAACCCTAATCTTTGCTCCATAAATACCCGAATATTCCCTCTACACCAGAGGGCACACCAAAAATACTCTTCCGCCACCGCAAGCTTCTGTTCTCATGAGATCCCATCTTGGGCCTTTTCCGGCACTCCGTCGGAGGGGGACTCGATCACGGAGGGCTTGTACATCAACCTTGTTGCCCTTCCGATGATGTGTGAGTAGTTTACCACGGACCTACGGGTCCATAGCTAGTAGCTAGATGGCTTCTTCTCTCTCTTTGATCTTCAATACAATGTTCTCCTCAGTGTTTTTGGAGTTCTATTCGAAGTAATCTTATTTTGTGGTGCGTTTGTTGAGATCAGATGAATTTTGGATTTATGATAAGATTATCTATGAATATTATTTGAGTCTTCTCTGAACTCTTTTATCCATGATTAAGATAGCTTTGCGTTTCTCTCTGATCTATTGATCTGTTTTGGCCAACTAGATTGATCTATCTTGCAATGGGAGAGGTGCTTTGTGATGGGTTCAATCTTGCGGTGTCCTCACCCAGTGACAAAAGGGGTAGCGAGGCATGTATTTGTATTGTTGCCATTAAGGATAAAAAGATGGGGTTTATATCATATTTCTTGAGTTTATCCCTCTACATCATGTCATCTTGCTTAAGGCTTTACTTCGTTCTTGTTAACTTAATACACTAGATGCATGCTGGATAGGGGTCGATGTGTGAAGTAATAGTAGTAGATGTGAATTGTTTCGGTCTACTTGTCGCGGACATGATGCCTATATTCATTATCATTGCCTTAGATGTCGTCATAACTATGCGCTTTTCTATCAATTGCTCAACAGTAATTTGGTTACCCACCGTATGTGTTCTTTCAAGAGAGAAGCCTCTAGTGATAACTATGGCCCCCGGGTCTATTTATCATCATATATTTTTAGATCTATTAAACCAAAAATACAAAAATACCTTGCTTCACTTTACTTATATTTACTTTATTTTGAACTTTTACTTATCTTTTATATCTATCTCTATCAGATCTCACTTTTGCTAGTGACCGTGAAGGGATTGACAACCCCTTTTTCGCGTTGTGTGCAAGTGTTTGTTAGTTTGTGCAGGTGCATCTATTGGGGACTTGCTTGTGCCTCATACTGGATTAATACCTTGGTTCTCAACTGAGGGAAATACTTATCTCTACTTTGCTGCATCACCCCTTTCCTCTTCAAGGGAAAAATAAACGCAAGCTCAAGAAGTAGCAGGAAGAATTTCTGGCGCCGTTGCCGAGGAGATTCTACATCAAGCCTACCAAGTACCTATCATAAACTCTCATCTCTTGCACTTACATTATTTTCCATTTGCCTCTCGTTTTCATCTCCCCCACTTCTAAAATGTTTTCAGAAAAACACAAAAATATTTGCCTTTTCGTTTGCCTTTATGTCTTACTTGCATTGTTTGCTTGTTTGCTTGGCATAATTTTGTGTTTATTGAAAATAAAAAATCAAAAAGTTTATTGATCCTCATCCACTTGCTAATATTTTTAAAAGATACAATTATGTTGAACCAATTGCTAGTGAGTTGAGTGCACTAGATTATCTTTATGAAGTTTTGCTTGAAATTCGTGAATCTGAAAATTGTGATGAAATGCTAAAAGAAGAATTATGAAGTGATTCATGATAGCTCCTTGAATGAGAAGCATGATTGCAATGATGTTATTATAAATTCTATTAATGTCAAAATTGTGCTAATAATATGCAAAACCCCAAGCTTGGGGATGCTAGTTTTGATATATCCACTACTTATTGCAATGATCATGATTGGGGTGATTCTTCTTATGATCTTGAAAATTTATTTAAGCCTCATGATGAATGTGTTTGCAATAGTACTGAAAGTGGGTTTGGAAGAGTGTCAACTCTAGGTAATAATGATCCCACTACTTTGGAGAATGATCAATCTTATGACATTTTTGATAAAAGTGGGCTTGGAGAGGCCATGACTTTATTTGATAATAATCCCACTATTTTGGAAGAGTGTCAACTTTGCATGCATGTCGATCATGTAGAGAATATGTTATGTGATAGCTATATTGTTGAATTTGATTATGATCCTACATGTAATTATTATGAGAGAGGAAAATATGGTTGTAGATATTTCATGTTACTAAATTACCTCTCGTTATGTTGAGATTGCTATTGTTTCTTTCTTCTTCCTTGCATATGCTAGTTTTTGCTTGCCTTGATAATTTTTTTGCTTATAAAATGCCTATGCATAGGAAGTATGTTAGACTTAAATATGTTTGTAAAATGTTTTATGATGCTCTCTTTGTGCTTTTATGTGAGCACCATTGAAATCTCAAGCCTATCTTAATGGCTATAAAGAAAGAGCTTGTTGGGAGACAACCAATATTTATTTTTCTGTTTCCTTCTAAATTCACAATATTACTTCTGTAGTAATTTTGTTTGAGTGTTTTAATTAGTGTTTGAGCCAAGTAAGACCTTCCGGATGATCTATGGTGATAGTTGATTTGATTTTGCTGAAAAACAGAAACTTTTGCGCCCAGTAGCAGAATTGTTAAAATTCGCAGGAGCGTGTTCTGATTCTAAATTTTTTACACAAGATTTATATACAAATTGCCTACGCTGTCCTAATTTTTCAGAATTTTTGGAGTCACATAAGTATGAGAACGATTCAGATCTTCGCAGACTGTTCTATTTTGGACAGATTCTATTTTTTATGTGTTGTTTGCTTATTTTGATGAATCTATGGGTAGTATCGGGGGGTATGAACCATGGAGAAGTTGGAATACAGTAGATATAACACCATTATAAATTTAGAATGAGTTCACAACATTACCTAAAGAGGTGATTTGTTTTATTATACTAACGGAGCTTACTAGTTTTCTGTTGAGTTTTGTGTTGTGAAGTTTTCAAGTTTTGGGTAAAGTTTTGATGGACTGTGGAATAAGGAGTGGCAAGAGCCTAAGCTTGGGGATGCCCAAGGCACCCCAAGGAAATATTCAAGGACAACCAATCATCTAAGCTTGGGGATGCCCCGGATGGCATCCCCTCTTTCGTCTTCAATCCATCGGCAAATTTACTTGAGGCTATATTTTTATTCACCACATGATATGTGTTTTGCTTGGAGCGTTTTGTATTATATATATGAGTCTTTGCTTTTTAGTTTGCCACAATCCTCCTTGTTGTACACACCTTTTGAGAGGGACACACATTAATCGTGAATTTATTAGAATACTCTATGTGTTTCACTTATATCTTTTGAGCTAGGCAGTTGCTCTAGTACTTCACTCATATCTTTTTAGAGCACGGCGGTGGTTTCATTTTGTAGAAATTGATGAACTCTCATGCTTCACTTATATTATTTTGAGAGTTTTAAAAATAGTATGGCAATTTGCTTGGGTTATGAATTTAGTCCTAATATGATGGGTATTCAAGAGGGATATAATAAAAACTTTCATCAAGATCATTGAATATATGAGAAGTTTGAGTCCTTGCATTTGTTTTGAGATATAAAGATGGTGATATTAGAGTCATGCTAGTGAGTAATTGTGGATTAGTAAGAATATTTGTGTCAAGGTTTGTGGTTCCCGAAGCATGCATGTATGGTCTACCATCATGCGATGAAGTTAGAGCATGATTTATTTTTGATTGTCTTCCTTATGAGTGGCGGTCGGGGACGAGCGATGGTATTTTCCCTAGGAGCATGCGTATTAGTACTTTGCTTCAATGGCTAATAAACTTTTGCAATAAGTATGTGAGTTCTTTATGACTAATGTTGAGTCCATGGATTATACGCACTCTCACCCATCCACCATTACTAGCCTCTCTTGTACCGCGCAACTTTCACCGGTGCATCGACCCCACCATATACCTTCCTCAAAACAGCCACCATACCTACCTATTATGGCATTTCCATAGCCATTCTGAGATATATTGCCATGCAACTTCCACTGTTCCGTTTTATTATGACACACACCATCATTGTCATATTGTTCTCATATGCATGAGGCATTCATATAGAGTCATATTTGTTCTAGTATCGAGTTGTAATTATTGAGTTGTAAGTAAATAAAAGTGTGATGATCATCATTATTAGAGCATTGTCCCATGTGAGGAAAGGATGATGGAGGCTACGATTCTCCCACAACTAGAGATGAGACTTAGGACTTAAAAAAAGAGGCCAAAGAGCCCAAAATAAAAAAGAGGCCAAAGAGCCCAAAATAAAAAAGAGAAAAGAAAAAAATGAGAGAAAAGACAGAAGGGACAATGTTACTATCCTTTTTCACACTTGTGCTTCAAAGTAGCACCATGTTCTTCATGATAGAGAGCCTCCTATTTTGTCACTTTCATATACTAGTGGGAATTTTTCATTATAGAACTTGGCTTGTATATTCCAATGATGGGCTTCCTCAAATTGCCCTAGGTATTCATGAGCAAGCAAGTTGGATGCACGCCCACTTAGTTTTCTTTTGAGCTTTCATACACTTATAGCTCTAGTGCATCCGTTGCATGGCAATCCTTACTCACTTGCATCGATATCAATTGATGGGCATCTCCATAGCCTATTAATTTGCCGAGTTGATGTGAGACTTTCTCCTTTTTGTCTTCTCCTCACAACCTCCACCATATTCTATTCCACCTATAGTGCTATATCCATGGCTCATGCTCATGTATTGCGTGAAAGTTGAAAAAGCTTGAGAACATTAAAAGTATGAAACAATTGCTTGGCTTGTCATTGGGGTTGTGCATGATAAATACTTTGTGTGATGAAGATAGAGCATGACAAGACTATATAATTTTGTAGGCATAACTTTCTTTAGCCATGATATTTTGAGAAGACATGATTGCTTTATTAGTATGCTTGAAGTATTATTGGTTTTATGTCAATATTAAAAAAAATCAATCTTATGGATCTAAATATTCATGCCGCAATAAGAAAGAATACATTGATAAACATGTTAGGTAGCATTCCACATCAAAATTCTGTTTTTATCATTTATCTACTCGAGGACGAGCGGGAATTAAGCTTGGGGATGCTTGATACGTCTCCAACATATCTATAATGTATGATTGGTCCATGCTATTATATTATCAATATTGGATGTTTTATATGCATTAATATGCTATTTTATATCATTTTTTGGGACTACCCTATTAACCTAGTGCCCAGTGCCTAGTGCTAGTTGTTGTTTTTTCCCTTGTTTTTGTCTTTTACAGAAAATCAATACCAAACGGAGTCCAAATGGAATAAAACTTTATGATGATTTTTCTTGGACCAGAAGACAACAACGAAGCTTCGGGAGGAGGCCAGAGGAGCCACGAGAGGGCCACAAGCCCTGAGGGCGCGCCCCCCAGGCTTGTGGGCCCCACGGGACTCCCCTAACCCTACCTTTGCTCCATAAATACCCAAATATTCCCTCTACATCAGAGGGCACACCAAAAATACTTTTCCGCCGCCGCAAGCTTCTATTCTCGTGAGATCCCATCTTGGGGCCTTTTCCGGCACTCCCTCGGAGGGGGATTCGATCACAGAAGGCTTGTACATCAACCTTGCTGCCCCTCCGATGATGTGTGAGTAGTTTACCATAGACCTACGGGTCCATAGCTAGTAGCTATATGGCTTCTTCTCTCTCTTTGATCTTCAATACAATGTTCTTGGAGTTCTATTCGATGTAATCTTCTTTCACGGTGCGTTTGTTGAGATCCGATGAATTATGGATTTATGATCAGATTATATATGAATATTACTTGAGTCTTCTCTGAACTCTTTTATGCATGATTAAGATAGCTTTGTATTTCTCTCTGATCTATTGATTTGGTTTGGCCAACTAGATTGATCTATCTTGCAATGGGAGAGGTGCTTTGTGATGGATTCAATCTTGCGATGTCCTCACCCAGTGACTGAAGGGGTAGCGAGGCACATATTTGTATTGTTTCCATTAAGGATAAAAAGATGGGGTTTATATCATATTGCTTGAGTTTATCCCTCTACATCATGTCATCTTGCTTAAGGCGTTACTCCGTTCTTGTTAACTTAATACACTAGATGCATGCTGGCTAGCGGTCGATGAGTGGAGTAATAGTAGTAGATGCAGAATATTTTCGGTCTACTTGCCACGGGCGTGATCCCTATATTCATGATCATTGCCTTAGATGTCGACATAACTATGCGCTTTTCTATCAATTGCTCAACAGTAATTTCTTTACCCACCGTATGTGTTCTTTCAAGAGAGAAGCCTCTAGTGAAAACTATGGCCCCCGGTTCTATTTATCATCATATATTTTCAGATCTATAAAACTAAAAATACACAATTACCTTGCTGCACTTTATTTATATTTACTTTATTTTGCACTTTTACTTATCTTTTATATCTATCTTTATCAGATCTCACTTTTGCTAGTGACCGTGGAGGGATTGACAACCCCTTTTTCGCGTTGTGTGCAAGTGTTTGTTAGTTTGTGCAGGTGCATCTATTGGGGACTTGCTCATGCCTCCTACTAGATTGATATTTTGGTTCTTTACTGAGGGAAATACTTATCTCTACTTTGCTGCCTCACCCTTTCCTCTTCAAGGGAAAAATCAGCGCAAGCTCAAGAAGTAGCACACGCCCTCTCTTCATCTCCCTAAACTAAAGCACCTCGAGCTCATGGGTGTCCACATCTTGAAGGAGGATTTGGAGTGCCTGTTGGCGGCTGTACAGCGCTCGAGTACCTTCGTCTTCAGGTGATGGATGGGTTCAGTAGCCTCCACATCGCCTCGACGAATGTCTGCACAATTTATGTGCATTGTTGGTGCCGCAATAGGCTGTCAGTTGAGGTGTTTCACGATATGGTCATTGAGAATGCGTCTTTCCTCGAGAGATTGTTTGTACTTGATAAAGTAGGTCCAACAAGAATCAGGGTCATTGACGCACCGAAATTGACAGTGTTGGGCATTTCGTGTGCTGAATTCTCCAAACTTGTTACTAGATCATTATTTGTTCAGGTACAACAGTCTTCTTCCTCTCCTTTTTATTATTGGACATCATATTTTATCTATTTTGTTGATCTATGTTCGGCTGTCATCTAGAAAATGATTCCCACAAGCATGACCCATCTCTGTGCACAGTGAAGATCTTGGCTCTACAATCAGTCAGCCCCGATCTAGATGAAGTTGTTAGATCCCTTAAATGCTTTATGTGCACGGAGAAGCTATACATCGAGGTGATGTTCCTTTCCTATTAATTGTTAACCACAACGGAGTTCAATTTGTTGTTACTTTTACCCATGATTACGATGACAAACATAGTATGATTTCTAAAGGAAATTTCGAGGATTTCAATACATATATTTTTTGAGATGTTAATCTTGAACGATTTAAGATGGCATGTCACTCTATTCGTGTATTTTAGACATCGTACAAATCAAAGAGGCCCGAAGTGTTTGAATATGTAGCTAGGAAATAATATGTTGTCTTTGTTTGCAGATACAAACATGCCCGAAAGTTGAAAATGTGGCGCAATACAACAGTCCCATTGAATGCCTTGATCTTCATCTCATAGGAATTACTTTGAACGAGTACCGAGGCAGCACACCAGAGATTAAATTCGTCAGGTTCTTTGTTCAGAAAGCAAGGGTGCTCAAGGTAATGAGGTTTGCCCTATATTTAGTGTGCAGAAGTGAATGGTTTGCTAAAGAGCGCAGGCATCTATAGCTGAATGGAAAAGGCTCTACAGAAGCTGAATTTCAGTTTCTAACTTCATATGATAGATTGTTCTGAAGTCACTGTATCAAGCCGCTATATGACTTCTCGGTGGCTGATACTTTCGCAGATATAATCATGAAACCGATTCTGAAGAAGATAAATTTGATTCTAAGAACAGTCTGAACTTTGTAATCTTTGAATTTGGCCCTTGTAATGCTGGAATTTGAACCTTGCAATATTTCTGGTATTTGTGATATAGCGTAATTGGATGTTTAATTTGGTTATGCAATCATGTCCTATTATAAGGATATATGTTGTTTTTTTGTAGACAGAGCATATATGTTGTGCGGACAGAGTAAATCACATCGCACATGGGCTAAACTAGGGAACCGTCGGTGATGATTTCATTAATCACCGACAATTATATACCAGCAAGCATTCGCCCACAATGCACACGGCTTATTAGCAGGAATCGTCTGTATTGTTATCAGTCTTCCCACACATTTCTGATTACTGACCTGTTTGCCGCGTATCACACACATCTTGTTAAGTTGAGCGTTTCTATTGGCTTGGCTCATCTTAAACAGCTCATCCGAGTGAACTATATGTCATCTATCGCACACACTTTGATCTAGCTGATCATTTATGTTGTGTTGCCTAATCACAAACAGTTCATCCCAGTGAACTGTATGTCGTATATCGCACACACACCATCATTTGGTTGACCATTTCTATTGTTATGCTCATCACAAACAGTTCATATGGATCAATTGTATGCCACGTATCGCACACGCAACTCTAATCTAAATCGTGCTTAATGTCTCCGCCATCGCACACGGCTCGTCTTATTGGTGACGCTTTTATTAGAACACCATTTGTGATTTATGCATCGCACACAGTTTCGTCGAAGGTTCTTTGATTCATGTGTCGTGTTAGCATCATCCTGTAGTTGTGGTTGCAAAAATTCGCAAGGGGCACGCACCTACGAAAACGCCTGTTACCGTCCATCTGTGTCGTGATCCATGTACATGTTTGGAAAGTAAATGGTTAAAACATGGATGAAAATTGTTAACTCTCTGAATATGAAACGGTATATGTGTTTATTCTGTGCAACTATTGTTGTTTGCCAATCTGTATCCTACTCCCCCGTCCTGTTATGAAGCCTGTTCCATGGGTTCCTAACATTGTCCGTCTTCTTCTTTCTTCATCTCTGCCATATTCTTATGCTATTTTAGTTCTGTTTTCCCCTTTTCTTTATCTTACTTCCCCTTCTGTCCAATGCTTTCGTTTACATGATCTCCGTTCATCCATTCGTGTTGTCCTATGTGGTGTTTGTTCGATGCATTGTTTTTCCCATGCAAAATCGCTAATGTTCTTTTCCAACTTTTTATGTTCTTTTGCCTCAAATATGTATCCTTCTATTCTTCAATACTTGCATCCTTCTACTGTCAAATATTGATTTGTGAAAACAGTTCGATATGATAGTTATAATTTTGCCCTAGCAGATATGATTTCAATTAAGTTCTTCAAAGTGCACCACTTTTTGTATTATTTGATTTCATTTTCATTGCTAACATGTTTTTCTTGTACGATAGGGATACCTTTCATAATGAAACTTACTGTGTGCATTCAACTTTTGCTCTTGGAACTTGTGCTTATTCTGCTGGATCATTTTCTGGCAATTTATTGCTACGCACGGGCAACAAGTCGGAAAGCCAACTTACCTAACATTAATATTTCTGGTGCGCAGACCGCAGACACCTCATCTTTTTCTCGCTCCTCTTTCCCCATCGTCTTCTTACCTTCTAGTCCCATCGTCCAGATCTTCTTTGTTCATAGTTTCATCGGACGTTGCTGTGAAGGCTTGCCGGATGTCGGTAGCAAAACCCATGGACGAGAACTATGCCATCATGACATGGTTGTGGTCGACGTTGCTGTGGCCAGAAGAGCCACGAAAAAACTGGCATTCGGTCTCAATGCAGTTGATGTGAAGGTAAATCACCATGTATACTTCTTAATCTCCTCCAAAGCAGCTCCGACTACTTTTTCTGTCTAAATTACTTGTTTCCATTTTGTAGTGCCATGTTTGCAACGACGGCAGAGCCTTGTGCCACGAGGACACAATTTTGAAGAACAAATGCTTCTCTCTCTTTTGCAATTTGGTTGCAAAGAAAGAGCGACAAGTGTCAACAAAATGTTTGATTTCTGATTTAATTTTTAGTTGTTAGCTCATCATAAGTTCGCTTATGGACTGAACAAAATGTATAGATCCAACAGTCTTTCGATCGTCTCTGTTTATTTGATCATCTTTCCAAAATTTCAGTTATATGAAGTGTTGTTTAAATGTACGCAGATTTCATACAAATTCAAACCTAGGCACTCATACCAATCTTTTACCTACTGCTGGACCATGACCTAAGCGTACATAACTTTTGTTTGGGTACCAATTTTGACACTTCTTACATTTTAATTTTAAGCCTACACGTCGTTGTCTGAAATATAGTCTTTAAAGAAAATAATATCAACAACATACAATCTTCTTTTCTTAAGAATATCACCTCATAATTATGTTTGACAATTGTTATTTATTTACTTGCATTTTCCTGTATAATGCCCTGCTTTCCAAGGAATGATTCCTTATGTTTGTACCACCTGCATTTCTGTCACAATTCCTCTCCCATACCACAACCACATTTAACCTACTACTGGATCACAATGTATCTTTAATTTTTCATGTTCTATGACATGACACTTCTTATATTTGAATATTCACCCTACATATCATTCTCTGTAATACATTATTTAAACAATAATATCAACAACGTACAGTCTTGTTTTCATACAAATATTCACTTTATAATTTTCTCTGACAATACTTATTTTTTTACTTCCATTTTTCTCGGGTCATCCCTTGCTTTTCTAGGAATGATTTTTTAAAAAGATCGACATTAGAAGAGCCACTTCAGTTCAAATTTCATTTTTTATTGAAACAAAACAAGGACTCATTTTTTTATTCAATGCCATCAATACTGAAGAAAAAGCTTAATTGACTGACAACAACTATAGACCGTTCTTATATGTGTACTACCTCCATCATGGATTTATTGAGGAGATACACATCAATTTATGTCCCAACCAAGTTGAATCCTTAAATGTCCAACTGCCGACTCATCCTAGTTTTCATCCATGTATGTATCTACCACACTTCAGTCCAATTTTTTTCTGTTATAGTTGCAGATTTTTATTTAGTATACTTGTACTTGTACACCATTATTTCCTCATCACACTCCAATTTGAACTTACTGTCTAACTAACGTTTCTCATATATATGTCCTAGCTTATTCCAAACGGAATTCAACACAGAAAGAAATCGTCAGGAACATTGATACTATATATACCTCAGATAATATGTGGATACACATGGGCCGTGCAATTAAATTTATTAAGCATATCAACCGCTTTCGAAGCAAATGCGGTATTCAGAATGTGGATCATGTGTACACTCCACTACTACACCATTCGACAAAGTCTAACATCAACAAAAAAAACATCTGGAAATATTTATATTCGGTACTCCTCCGGTCCTTTTTAGTCTACATATAAGTTTTGTTAAAAGTCAAAGTATCTCTACTTTGACCGAACATGTAGAAAAAAGTATCAACATTCACAATGTTGAATCAATGTTATTAGATTCATCATGAAATGTAGTTTCATAGTATATATTAATTGGTTTTGTAGTTGTTGATAGTTTTTAATATAAATTTGGTTAAACTTTGTAATGTCTTACTTGAAAAAAATCTAATACGTGGAGTAAAAAAGGACCGGGGGGAGTATCTTTTTTTTTCAAAACAGTGCCTTGCACTATATATGGTACTTCCTTTCTTACAATATTTTTCTTGTAACAACAATTGCTAATACATGTGCTGCCTAGGCTGAATCATCAAATATTTTCAATAAGGATTCTTGTAGAGCCCGACATTGACTTCACATCTGCATACTGTCACGACCCACCTTTTCGGGCATACTGTCTTCGAGTGTCTCTATGCCAACCCCTGAATTGAATCATCGGCATACACAATATCAATGTTGTATCATACACCAATGCGTCCTTTATTACATCGCATGATCCAGAAAGCAAATAGTCTTAAAGACTCTAGCCACAGGCTAGTCAAATGCATAGTCTTACAATAAGCAAACAGAGTTCATAACATGCGAAATGAAGGCAAATCTAAGGTAGACATCTTGGTAAGCTCCATCAACACCACGAGGAAGCATGTTGAGTGGAGGCACGAAACCCTACGTAAGTCACTCCTCATAATATTCACCTGCAACATGATACGTTGCAACCACTAGGGTCAATACTTTGAATGTATTGCCAAGTCCACAGTTCATTGGGATCCTGATCACTTACATGCACTTTGGCTGGTGGGGGTTCAATGCTCTTTGCAGAAAATATAGATCAATACTTTGAATGTATTGTCAACTCCACAGTTCATTGGGATCCTGATCACTTACATGCACTTTGGTTGGTGGGGGTTCGAGGCTCTTTGCAGAAAATATAGTTTTTGCCCTATTATTTTAGTAGTGGTCTACTCTAATAGTATTATGACACTTCCGGTACAGCCCGGACGTAGTCTATGGGCACTTCCGGTACACCCCGGTCGTGGTCCAAAATATGCATTTGAGCATGTGGACTCCTGCCTCACACAGTTATCCCAAGCCTTTCTCCAGAGACCCTGGTGAAAGGATCGATATGGTTGACTAGAGGGGGGTGAATAGGCAACTACCAAATTTTATCTCCTTTTAGCAAATTAGGCTTGGTAATGAAATAGGTTGTCTAGATATGCAACTAGGTGGACAACCTATATGACAAGCAGAACGTATGTCTCACACCATACAAGCAAAGTTGCAAGTAAGAGCATGTGAGCGTGAAGATAAAAGAGGAGGGGAAGAGGTATATATAGTCCTAGCCACAAAGTGGGAGGGGACAGAGATACATGGGCCTCTGGCCCGACTCTGCGTGCAGGCAGGCACCGGATGTCTGGGCTTGGGGCGGATGTGTGGCTCTTCGCAACGCGCGGATGTCCGGCCAAGCGATGGATGATCTTCTGTTGCGCTTGGGTGCCTCTCCTCCTGATTTTCGGGAGGGAGGTCGGATGTCCGGGCGGTGGTGTGGCGTTGGATGTCCGGCCACTGATACTCTTCGGGCCTCTGTTGGTGCAGCCCTTCTTGGCTACTGATGAGGACATGACTACCTTGGATACAACTAAAAATATTTCATACATGCATATTTGTGAGGTGACTTCTAATACAAACTATTCAATAATTTATTTATGTTATCCAGGACAGAAGTACTTCACCTCCTTTTGTTCCATGCCTAATTGCAGAACTACCGGACACGTGTACAATCCACATATGAATATAAGGGGAAAAGAAAGTTTAGGTGTTGTTCAAGAAGTTCTCTCACTTCACTTTGAGACCAAGAGAAGGTAGAGTCCAAGTCTCTCACGTTCTGGACTTGGATTAGGACTGCACAGACATACCTGACTCAAAACGCCAAGAACTTTTGCATCCGGACTCCGAATTGGGTGATTCTTTTTTTTGTTGGAAAGTTTATTTCGTGCACTTTCCAACCCAATTGGATTCACCTTCAAATTCATCTGGAGCATGGAGATATTTTCAAAACAACCTACGCTGCAGCAGAGTCCGAATCAAACTACAAGTCCAAAGGTGTTGCATCACCTCCACTTGGGCCCGTGGGCCTTGTATGACCTAGGGTTAGTTTTAGGCTGCCTTGACACGTCCTCCCACCTCCTTGGCTGCCACCCCTTGCTCCTATATAAGTAGATCAATCTAGTAGCTTTTTGCTTGGGATTTGTTTAGTTAAAAGTTAGCCATTGCAACTTCATGTACTTCATTTATGTCCAACGACCAGACCAAGACCGGTTTCAGATCCCCACTTTATCAATACTTCATATATATTCGCAACATTTAGATTGCTTTATCATATTCTTGCTTGTTCTTTGATTGCATGCAGGAATAGACCTTCGTGGTTAGGTTGATCGTGCTTCCGGCATCGTCAGTAACCTCCAAGAGATTGGTTTAGTGATTGCTAAGGCACAACACCGTGCACATTTGTAGTCGGATCGTCAAAGTCGTCTCCACCAAATTAATAGTTATCATCTCATCGAAAGATCGGGACCCTCGCCTCTATCAAGTGGTATCATTATCCCTTCCACTGTCCATCACCTCCATCCATCAATTTCCACCACGTGCCACCCACCGTTCATTGTCATGATCATAGTTGAGGTCGTTCGCATCTTCGCTTGATCCAATCTGCATCTTATCTAGTTTGTTTTGGAAAGAGAGAGAGAAAAATAAAGACAGAGGAAAAAAGTAAAAAAAAAAAAGAGGAAAAAAGAAAAAAGTGTGAGGAAAAAAGAGAGAAGAAAAAAAACTAATTTTGGATCTACCTAGACCCAATCTCGTACCTGAATTCTGATTGGAATCTATTTTATGCACTATTCAGTAAAACAGGCATTTCTTCCTCATACGAAGTCTGTTTTGGCTCCACAAGTACTCAAATTCAAGCTATCGATGAGCCACATCTGAATAGTTCATAAAGCTAGTTCATTATTTTGACTTCCAAATCGGCTTCTAAATAGGACTTTTTGCCCTCCGAAGTTCGTGAACACAATTTCTCGCTATTTTTCAGGCCAGTTCTAGAATTTTTCGACTCCTTGTACGAACTCGGAATTGAGTGATCCTTAAAGCATTGAAAAGCTTGAGTTAGTACCATTCTTGAGAAAAAATATCAAAAAATTGGCACAGACTTTTCCAGAGGAAAGTTGGAGAGAGAGTTTTTGGTATATATCCTGCTTCGCGATTGTTTCTCATCATTATCTTCACTGCCATTGTGATCTTCACTTATATCTTGTTGTCCACAGCTACTTCATATCCTTTATTGCTACTAGTTGTTCTACGTCGTGACCCCATTTGTATTCTAGGCTCACATCTTTAGTCGGGTCTAGCATAGGACCAACACAGTACCGTTCCTGAGCGTTTATTCAACATTGCACCTCTGAATTGATTATTGCTAATCTTTTGCTACCATATATTTAAGCCTTCCAAGCTCCACATATTTCTACACCGTGTATACGTATGTTTCCCTGGAAATCACTTTACTCAATCTCCGGAGTTATTTGGCACCGCTGGTTGCCTGTCACCACCTACTGCATGGTAAGAACTTGTAAAATATTGATATTTGCTCTACTATGAGTGCTTTACCACCACATCCTAGTAGTTCATAGGAACATTATTCTCGAATTTTATTTCTTGTTTCTGCTAATCATGACAGGTTCCGGATATAGAAGTTATTGGACGACGGACACGTCTTCACCACCACGAGAGGTGTGACAGCACACACAAGCATATGGTTAGGTTATCTCTTTACCGCAATTTAAGGGTAGATTTAATCCTGCTATTTATCTTGCTTGGGAGCTTGAGGTAGAACAAATTTTTGCTAGCCATGATTCTTCTGAACTTGAGAAAGTATGAGTTGCCACTCCAGAATTTACTGGTTTTGCTTCTGTTTGGTGGAGTATGTATCATACGAAAAATATTGATAATCAACCCACAAGTTGGAAAGATTTGCAAGTTGTAATGAGAAAACAATTTTTTCCTCCTTACTATCATCGTGAATTGCTTCGCAAATTGGACAATCAAAACAAGGCAGTAACACTGCTCATGCTTATTACCAAGAGTTCAAATCTTATAAGCATCACTTTGACATAGAAGAATCCGGGGATGATGCAAATAATAGATTTTTTTTCATGGTTTGAACCATGACATTCGTGCAAGATTTCAGTATATTCCTCGTTGCATTACTGGTATGTATGTTTTTGCGTGTACCTTTGAGAGACAAATGCAGGAAGATGCGTTGGGAGACTACGACAACTACTATTTCAGTTCATTCTCAGCACCACTGGTTCTATCCTCCCTCGATGCACCTGCTAGAATGGTCACACCTCAGATTGTGAGCACGACATCGCCTCAAGTCTATGGTACATACCATCATCCGTACCTACATGATCTGAGTCATTGCGACAAAGGTAACACTATAGGTATTGATGACATAACTTCACATGGGGATGATGAATGCCTAGTTGACTTGAATACATCATGTGTTGAGTTACCTATTGATTTGAGCACAACACCTATTTTAGTGAATCGTACTACTGTTATTAACGTGTCATGTGATCAAACGACTGAACTATCAACAATTTTGAGTGCAACCATTGAATTAACTGTTGATGCGAAAGAACCATGTGAATCAAGAAATAAATCAGATTTGGATTAAATATGTTTGAAGATAATTGTGCCAATATTTAACCATTTTTATATGACCTCTAATCTTATTGATGATTCTGTGTCAAATAACTTGTTGCATGTTTGCTTATTTAAGCATGTTGTAGCATCTAAATCTGAAACAATTAAAGTTTATTCACCAATGTTGGGATGGTTTAATGATGAGAATTGCTAACCTTTTGATATGAATAAGAGCTTCACTTATATGTGTAAACTGAGTTACAATATATTCATGCCTTTGACTTCTTGGGATAATATTTTGGCTTTATATTTCATGACTTTTGAAGAGTGCTCTTGTCTAAATGTGTCGCATGTGCCACTACTGAGATCAATAAAATGGATGACATATACATATACAATGTGTACACCTTGTCTCTTTTGTTAGCCACATTTCAGATTAAGCAATGCCGAGGACGACTTTTTTTTCAAGAAGGGGAGGATGATGAGGACATGACTACCTTGGATACACCAAAAATATTGCATACATGCATATTTATGAGGTGATTTCTAACACAAACTATTCAATAATTTATTTATGTTATTCACGACAAAAGTACTTCACCTCCTTTTATTTCATGCCTTGCAAAACTACCGGAAACTTGTACAATCCACATATGAAGATGAGGGAAAAAGAAACGTTTAGGTGGTGTTCAAGGAGTTCTCTCATGTCACTTATAACCCAAGAGAAGATAGAGTCCAAGTCTCTCACGTTCTGGACTCAGATTCAGACTGCTCACACATACCTGACTCAAAATGTCAGGACTTTTGCATCCGGACATAGAATTGGGTGATTCTTTTTTTTTGTTGGAAAGTTTATTTCATGCACTTTCCAACCCAATTGGATTAACCTTCAAATTCGTCCAGAGCATGGAGATATTGACGAAACAATCTGACACTGCAGTAGAATCCGAATCAAACTACAAGTGTAAAGGTGTTGCATCACCTCCACTTGGGCCCATGGGCCTTGTACGACCTAGGGTTAGTTTTAAGCTTCCTTGGGACGTCCTGCCACCTCCTTGGACTCCACCCCTTGCTCCTATATAAGTTGATCAATCTAGTAGTTTTTTGCTTAGGATTTGTTTAGTTAAAAGTTAGCCATTGCAACTTCATGTACTTCGTTTGTGTCAAACGACCAAGACAAGACCACTTTCGGATCCCCACTTTATCAATACTTCATATATATTCGCAATATTCAGATTGCTTTATCATATTCTTGCTTGTTCTTTGATTGCATGTAGGAATAGACCTTCGTGGTCAGGCTGATCGTGCTTCCGGCATCGTCAGTAACCTCTGAGGGATTGGTTTAGCAATTGCTAAGGTGCGACATCGTGCACGTTTGTAGTCGAATCGTCAAAGTCGTCTCCACCAAATTGATAGTTATCATCTCATCGAAAGATCGGGACCCTCGCCTCTATCAGCTACAGAAGCGTCGGATGTCCATCCCTTGGCCCGGATGTTCGACCACTGTAACTTCAGCAGCTCCGTCTTCTTCCGTCTCCGCTTCCATGCTTCCCTCGTGGATGGTATAGTTGTTCCTTGGTGCTTGCACTCCTCCTCATCATCCGAGAAGCTCCGGTAATACCTATGCATGCACATGAGCGGAGTGTCAAGTAGTATACTATCCTCGAAGGGGTCAAGTGAACATGTGTAAAGGAGATGATTCACCTTTATGTATGTGAAGTACCTGTCGCACATGTCACTTGCCAAACGGACTCTTGACATGGTGGTGTCCATAGGATGCTCCGCATCACCTGGTCCTTTCTATCAATCTAGGGTGAACCTCAAGATTCGCCACATATCCTTCGGGAATAACTTCCATCTCAACTCCTTGAATGCCTTACACAACTCGGGTGGCAATTCTCAGGCTGTCAAGCCATTCGTGTAGACTTTACGACTAAGCATATCAGCTAGTACATTTGCCTTGCCATGGTGGTACTTCAATTTCATGGTATTATCCTTAAGTAACTCCAACCATCTTCTATGTCTCATGTTCAACTCCTTTTGTGTAAAATTGTACTTCTGACTCTTGTGATCAGTGAACACGTCACAGGCCTTGCCTAAAAGATACTGCCTCCACTACTTCAAGGCATGGACTATCGACACCAATTCCAAGTCGTGGGGCGGCTAGTTCACCTCGTGCTTATTTAACTACCTTGAGGTGTAGACCGCTAATCTTCCTTCCAGCATCAGAACACATCCCAGTCACTGGTGCGAAGCATTACAGTAGACTTGAAAGGCTTCCCAATGTTAGGTAGGCACAAAACAGGTGCGGTCACCAATATCTACTTCAACTCCTGGAAACTTTCTTCACAAGCTTCCGCCCAACAAAACTTCTTCTCCTTCTTAAGTACCTCGATCATGGGTTTAGGTATCTTCGAGAAGTTCTTGATGAATTTATGTTAATAACCAGACATCCCGAGAAAGCTATGGATCTCGCCCACATTTTTGGGTGCCACCCAATCGTTCCTGCTGACACCTTGGACTGATACACTAGCAATCCTTCTCCCGATATGACATGACCTAGGAATCCCACCTCTCTTGGCTAGAACTCACATTTGCTGAATTTGGCATAAAGCTGGTGTTCCCTCAATTTCTGCAGAACCAACCTTAGATGCTCTGCGTGCTCCTCCTCATTCCTTGAGTATATCAGAATGTTGTCAATAAATATGACCACAAATTTGTCCAAATACTCCATGAATACCTTGTTCATCATGTTCATGAAGTATCCAGGAGTGTTTGTCAGTCCAAAGGACATGACCGTGTATTCATACAGACCATACCTCATGGCGAAAGTCGTCTTAGGTATGTCCACTTCTTGTATCTTGAGCTGGAAATAACCAGACCTCAAGTTGATCTTTGAGAACACTTTGGCTCCCTCCAACTGATCGAAAAGATCATTGATGCGGGGTATAGGGTACTTTTTCTTGATAGCGATCTCATTTAAGTCCCTATAGTCCACAGACATCCGAAAGGTTCCATCCTTCTTCGTCACAAACAAAGCATGTGCTCCCCAGGGTGAGCAACTGGGTCTTTATAAATCCTTTGTCCTACTGCTCCTTCAGTTGCTTCTTCATCTCCACGTGTTTGTCAACAACCATCTTATATGGTCTCATGGCTATTGGTCCAGTTCTAGGAACCAGGTCAATCAGAAATTCCACATCTCGGTCAGGTGGCATGCCCGGCAATTCCTCAGGAAAAACATCTAGGAATTCTAGTACTACCCATACGTCCTCGATGATAACCCCCTTAAGAGAGTTCAACTTGACTCCCTTCATTTTGCGGTCAGAGTAAATTTGATCCTCATTCCGTTAGGGGCGGAAAGTCTAATGGTCCTACTGGCACAATCTATGACTCTGTGAGTGCTCATCCAGTCCATACCCAGGATGATATCAATTCCCTGGCCACCCAATACTATGAGGTATGTGGGGAAGTTATGCTTCCTGATCCTGAGTGTAGTTTGGACATAGCCTAGTTTGCAATCATCTCAACCCCGAGTGAACCAACTCTGAAAGGTTTAGTAAGGGTTTCTATACATAGGTTGTGTTTTTCCATGAAGGTCCTCAGTATGAATGAGTGAGATGCACCAGAATCGAACAAAATGAGTGATGGGTGTGAGTTAAGATTAAACTTACCCATGACAACATCTGGTTCGTCGGTGACTCTTCTACGCTCATGTGGTTGACGTGAGCCTTCTGGATTGGGTTGGGCTTCGTTGGTGCATCTTCTTTCTTCACAGTGCAATCATTGGCATAATGTCCCATCTTCTTGTCGCGGTAACAGTGTACCTGGCTTAAGTCCTTCTTTGGTGTGAAGTGGCGGTTGTTGTTACCAGCCCCTTCGTGGTTCTGATTCTCCTTGCCACGGTAGTGTTCCTTGGCCAAGTGGTTTGACTTGGTTGCAGAGTTGGGGTTCGGTCCTCTAGTGGTGTGGTGTGGTTTGTGGCTTCCGTGGTTTGCGGGAGCTCCAAACTTCTGACTTCCATAACAGTTGTTTCCCTCATAACGCGGTTTCTAGTGTGGTGGAGTGTAACTCTTGTGCTGACCAAACTCCCGTTCGCGGTTCTCTATCAATTGTCCAGGAGACTAGGGTTCAAATCCCCGTTTAAGCACTTTTTTTCTCCACTACCTAAACTAACTCGCATAAAGTTGGGCGAGTAAAAAAATCTATGAACCAGGGTGAGAAAGAAAATCGGGGAAGCGGGACAAGCGGAAGGATCGATCTAACGAGGCAGCGGGGAAACGGGAGGATCGATCGAAGGTCGTTCGGATCTATCCTTAAAACCAAAAAAACGAGAATTAAAAGAGAAAGGAAACAACGAAAAAGAAAACGAGAAAAAATGAAAGAAAAAAAAGGAAAACCCGGAAATGGCTAGCTGGGCCGGACCAACATAAGCAGCGTGAAGCAGGGGCTACGTGCGAGGTCGTAGGAAGCGACCCACGCACCAAATACTATTTGTCGTGCCTATACTATACCTTGCTCGACACGAGTTCAATGCTAGCCTCGCCTGAAGCGAGCGCCATGCTGGTCCGGCCCAGCCGCGCGAGAGGCGACTGCCTTGTTTTTTCTTTCCATTTTATTAAACTTTTTTTGTTTTTTGATTTCTTTTTTTACTTTTATTTATACTTCCAAATATTCTAAACATATGCGGAGTATATTACAGAAATATACTTTTCAACATTTTTGAAAATTGTTAAACACGCATTTGAAAAATGTAAATATGTATAAAAAATAATGTTTCCGACGTATACGAAAAATGTACAACGTGTAAGGAAAAGGTAGACATATTTTTCAAAATGTTTATATAAAAATGTTCCTGATGTATACAATAATGTTTCCAATGTATAAGAAAAATGTACAACATGTCAGGAAAAAAGTAGACATATTTTTCAAAATGTTTATATAAAAAATGTTCCTGATGTATACAAAAAATGTAGAACATGTATTAAAAACTATGAACGCAAAAACATAAAATTTTCAAAAATGTTGATCATGTAGTGTAATCATATATTTCCAAATGTTAAATGTGTATAAAAAATGTTTCTGATGTATACCGAAAATTTACAATCTTTATGAGAGTAGTCATCAAACACAACAGTTTGAAATAAAATGTTAATCGTCTATTTCAAAAAAGTTAAACGTCCACAAAGAAAATGTTACTGGTGTATACGAAAAATGTAGAATGTGTATTAAGAAATTTAATATAAAAATATTAATTTTAAAAAAATTGATCATGTATAGTGAATTGTTCATCATATATTCCAGGAATGGCATGTCTTTAAATATGTTCCTAATATATACCGAAAATTTACAGTGTGTATGAAAAAGAGGTCATCAAACATAAATGTTTCGTGATGCAAACATAAAATTTGCAAATGTGTTTGAAAAAAATTAGACATGTGTTGAAGAACAAAGAAAAAAAGAAAAGCGGTAAAAATAGAAAAAAAAAATGGAATAAGAAAACAACAGAAACACCACATAAACGAAGAAAAATGGAAACTAGGCAGAAAATAGTGAAAACCCATGAGGAAATCAAGAAAAACAAAACAAAACTGAAGAACCGTGAAAGCGTGGCCTATCGATCCTTTAGATCTTCGCAGTTTGAAGCTAGAGGTGTCAGAAAAGTTACCACAGGGATAACTGGCTTGTAAAACAAAGAAATCGGATAAAAACTAAAAATATAACCAAAGAAAATAGGATAGAAGAAAAGAACTAATAAAAACGGAGAAAGAAGCAAAGGAAAAAACGAAGAAAAATGTATGAAAATAAACCAGACTGAAACAAAACAAAACTAAAGAAAAACAAAGAAAGCTGATAAAAGCTAAGAAAAATAACCAAAGAAAATAGGATAGAAAAGAAGAACTGATAAAAACGGAGAAAGAAGCAAAGCAAAAAACGAAGGAAAGGTGTGGAAATAAACCAAACTAAAACAAAGAAAACGGTGAAAATAGAAAACAACAAAGAAAATTGTGGAGAAACAAAGAAAAACGAAAGAGAAAACAGAAGAAAACTAGAGCAGGAGAAACAAACAAACAGGCGATCGTGCGACGAGAAGCTAGCGACCGGAAAAAAAGGAAAATAGGTTGGCCCAAAAACAACAGAAAGAGGAAAAACCTTCGTGCGAGAGCTTCTTCCATCTCGCGTGAAGCGAGATATAGCTCTCGTGGATATGGTCATCCAGCTCGTTGTAGACGAGTTATAGACGCTCCACCTCTATTAAGCCCTTGCAGAGGAGTTCTATTTGGGCCACAAAAGAAACCCTACTTCTGGGTTTTGCAATCTAATTCTCTGAGACCTAATGGCACCAAATAGTTCAGGAAACCCACATGCACGTGCATGTGGGTTCACCCAGTTCACGGCATGAGCATAGATTTGGTTTTATATGATTCTTTCCCCGGTCTGGTCTCTTTAGTTTGCTCTGATTTTAATCCAACGTTTTGATTTTCCCATAAAACAATGAATATTTTCAGAATACTGAAAAAATTTAAGTGTTAGCTTTTTTTAATTTCTGAGAATTTTTTTAAATGAACACTATTAAACAAAATGTTCACCATGCGTTTTAAAAATATGCATCTAGTATTTTAGAATTGTCCATCCTGAATTAGAAAATATTTATCATGTATTTGAAAAGAAAATACATTAGGTGTAAAGCAATTCTATTTATAAAATAAAAAAGGGAAATGAAATAGAAAAAAAATAAACCTAAAGGAAAATAATAAACCAGAAATAAGCGAAGGGAAAATAGAAGGATAAAACAAAATCAGAAAAAGCATAAGAATGTAGCTGCTGAAAAATTGAAAGAAATAAAAAATCACTAAACCGGAGCAGGAGGGCTCTGAAAAGCGGGAGACGAAGCAAGAGCGAACTTATGAGTCGGTCCAGTCGCTAGTGCGTTTGCCTTGCTATTTAACGCAGCGGGCGTCAGGTTGCAAAAAGGCCTGCAATGTAGGAGGCAAAAACGCGCGCAGCGCCTCTCTATCCTCCAGCCCATTGCCGATAATAGCGAGTTCATTCCTTTTGTTTTTCTTTTAGTGGAGCGAAAGGGGCGAGCCTCGGCCGGGTTTGTATCCAGTTTTGAACCAGGTTTCATATTTTCATTTTGAAAAAAAATATTTCTCATAAAATAGTCATGAATATTTAAAAAATCATGGATTTGCAAAGTATTTTGAAATTTTAAGTAATCCATGAAAGAGAGAAATAATGATAGAAATCTAGGTGGTTTTGAGCCATTACTAGATTTCTATCGCTGGCACGGGGAATAGTACCTGCACTAATTCCATACCACATATCCCGGCAAAAATGATAATTCAATACCACCTAATAACGAAAGAGGCCCTAAAAACCCTAAAAAGAAATAGAAGCCTAAAAAAGAGAGCAGAAGCCTAAAAAACCTAAAAAGGAGAAAACATGACTCAAAAAATAAGAAGAGGAAAAAGTATGAGTAGCACTCATGTTTTGTTCTTAGAAAAAGTACTATTCAAGTTTCGGAATAGGAGAACTAGTCGTTCATAATTTTGAACGAAATACTGTAGTTTAACTTCCGAAACATGTGCATGTTCGTGAGCGTGGGTAAGTGGCGTCATTTTTACAAGTATAGATATCGATGAAGCATGCACATCAGCACGTCAGTGTTAGTTAGGAATTGACTGTGCTACTCATATTGTTTCCTTTCTCTTTTCTTGAGTTGTGTTTTCTCTTTTTTAATTTTTTTGGTTTTGTGTCCTTTTTTGTTATTTTCTTCTGCATTTGTTCTCCTTTTTCTTTTCAGTTTACCATTTCTGTATTATTTTTTATTTTTTATTTATATTTTCATTTATTCTACTCTTTAGGGCATCTACAACGTGGGCTCTTATGACGGGTGACAGGGTTCAATTCCCGGTTGTTTCGTGCCAATCCCGTCTGATCCCGGGATTTGGGCTCGCACCTGTTAATGTATAATGTGTTGCCTAGTCTCTTCCATTAGATTGGTCTTTTGGTTGCATTGGCTAGAGCATGCACTTCTACATGGTATCAGAGCCAAGAGGTCTTGAGTTCAAGACCCGGCTGGCGCAATTAAATTGCAGTCCACTTTTGGTCCACGTTTAGGCCTGAGGAAGCCACACGTGAGGGGGAGATATTGACGTATAATGTGCTGCCTAGTCTCTTCCATCAGATTGGTCTTTTGGTTGCATTGGCTAGAGCATGCACTTCTACAGCACCGATGCGAAGCCTGCCGTCGGGTCTCATTTTGCACAGAGCTCGGCAGTTTTTTTTACGTCATGTAAGCGCCTGCATTGCTGGAACCATGGACGCTTGCACCGATGCTATCCCGTCAATTAATCCATAAACATCCGAACAAACTTCTTTCTGTTGGACATGCCCTTGGGAGATACATGGACACTTTTTAAAAGATATTCGACATTAAGAAAATGAATATCTATTGAGATATGCTCAAACTTTTTCTTGTATCACCTGAATACTTCTTTCAAAAGTAGAATTTCTTTAAAGTACATGATTTTTTTACGTGTTCATGTGAACTCTGTAAAAAATATACATGAAAAATTCCTAGGATAGCATGAAAAAAAATCCATACGTGTGGACATTTTTTATTTTTCAACATATGTACATTATTTTCACATGCGTGAATTTTTTCCTCATAGAAGATGGACACTTTCTTTCACAGGCAGAACTTCTTTTTTTTTTTGAAAGAACATGAACATTCTAAAAAATTGGTCATACCAAGCCGAATTTTCTCAAAGAAAACTACATTAGACATGTTGTGCATAAGTGTGGGCGTTTTCCTTTTGCAACACACGGATAATATTTTCACTTTTTAAAACTGGCTATATAAAACTATTGAAATGAAAACATTTTTGAAATTTATAGAAAAAAGGACGCACCACATGTTTTGTCCTGCCAAAAGAGTACTACTCATGTTTAGTAGTGACATACGAGAAGTGTCTTTTTGGGTAAAAGTTCACATTTTTGGGACAAAATTCATCCGGTCAGAGCTGTTTTTATTCGTATAGAATTGCAAAAACGTAGAAATGGGGAAGCATAGGATAGCAATGTCATGTCCTTCTGAACCCTATAGGATTTCATCTGCGCCAGAGTATGACTGATTCCAACACACGGAAAGAGGGTTTGTACGGTACCCTATATTGCTATTGGTGAGGGAGCAGTATATGTGCGGTGAAAGCTCTTATTCTGTTTACAAAGGGAATTGCTCTGGTGGGCCAATATTTTGGAATGCATCCTGCACGCGGGTGACGACCAGGAAGCAAAGCAGATTGAGCCCTGCCTGGGTGAGCGTTAGAGCACATGCGGTGGTCAGTGGTCGTTGACCTCACAGCAAGGGCAGATGAGCAGCTCCACGTCCCGCGAGCTGCGGCCGAAGTAGAGGGTTTTTACGGTACCCTATCCTGCTACTGGTGAGGGAGCAGTATATGTGCAATGAAATCTCTTATTCTGTTTACAAAGGCTCCAGGGAAAAAAAGTATTTGCAAGATGTTTGGGTGGATGGAAAATCTAAGGAAAATAGTGCAATTAATCCATTGAGAAAATTCTCTAGGATTCACCGGTCCTAATAACCAAATAACCAATGTAGGGAAATTTTCTAATAATTTTGATCCTCCATAATTCCTACTAGGAAAACCATCTGAACAAAAGGGGGTGAGTGCCATCATTTCATTTCACAGGGATGGCTTCTTCCGTTCCGTGATCATCATCAGAGAGCCTACCCACAACGATGCACCAGCACCAGCACAGCACAACACAGTCAGCAGGTCAGTGTCAGTCAGTTTACCATTACATTATTATTATTTTCTTTTTTCTTTTATTTTTTGCCGTTTATTCTACTCTTTAGGAGGTACATGGTCAATTTTTAAAAGATATGTGAACATTACAGAAATGAACATCTATTGAGAATTTAATATATGCTCAAACTTTTTCTTGCATCACCTGAATACATCTTTCACATGTAGAATTTCTTTAAAGCAAGTGATTTTTTTAAGTGTTCATGTGAACTCTTCAAAAAATATACAAGAAAATTTTCTAAGATAACATGAATATTTTTTTCATGTGTGTCGACTTTTTTGTTTTTCAACACATGCGTAAACTTTCTCTTCATAGAAGATGGACACTTTTTCCACATGCAGAACATTTTTTGAAAGTACATGAATATTCTAAAAAACATATCAAGCAGAATTTTCTGAAAGAAAACTACATTAGACATGTTGTACATAAGTGTAGGCATTTTTTTGCAACACATGGAAAATATATTTACTTTCTAAAACTGGCTATATAAAATAATGAAGTAAAAAGATTTTCCAAATTTGTAGAAACAAAGACGCACCATAAGTTTTGTTCTGCCAAAAGAGCACTACTCATGTTTAGTAGTAACATTCGAGAAGTGTCTTTTCGGTAAAACTTTCACAATTTTGGGACAAAGTTCGTCGGGTTAGAGCCTCTTTCTTTATTCGTAGGGTTGCAAAAACGTAGAAATAGGAAATCATGGGATAGCAATGTCATGTGTTCTTCTAAACCCTATAGGATTTCATTTGCACCAGAGTATGGTTGATTCCAACACACGGAAAACAAGTCTTTACAAAATGTTTGGGTGGATGGAAAATTCAAGGAAAACGGCTCAATTAATTCTATGATGAGAAAATTACTATCTACTTAGTACAAAGTTGAGTCATCTATTTTGGAACAGAGGGAGTAGGATTCAGTCCTAACTACTGGGATATTATCGAAGGATTTTGATCATCCATAATTCCTACTAGGAAAACCATGTGAACCAAAGAGGGTTTTGGAAACTCGGTCGGGTTTGTGTCCAGTTTTGAGCCAGGTTTCATATTTTTCATTTTCCAAAAAATGTTAAATAGTCATGAAATATTAAAAAATATCTTGGATTTTGAAAGTATTTTGAAATTTAAAGAAATCCATGAAAGAGAAAAATAACGATAGAAATCTAGGTGGTTTTGAGCCTTGCTAGATTTCTATTGACCGACACGGGAATCGTATCTGCGCTGATTCAATACCACATGTCCCAGCAAAAAAATACCACCTAAAAACGAAAAGAGGCCCTAAAAACCTAAAGAGAAGCCTAAATGGGAGAGCAAAAAGCCAAAAAAAACCTTTAAAAAAGAGAAAATACAACTCCAACAAGAAAAAGACGAAACAGTACGAGTAGTACTCACGTTTTGTTCATAGAAAAAGTACTTTTCAAGTTTCGTAATAGGAGAACTGATCGTTCATAATTTTGGACGAAATTCTGTAGGGTTTACTTCCAAAAACATGTGCATGCACGTGAGCGTGGGTAAATGGCATGTCATGGAACTTAGGTGTATAGGGCGTTGTGTGGCGTTGTACTCAGTTTTTTCAATGCTCTCTTTTAGTGGCGTAGTCGCGTGCGTTCTGCATGATCCGATTAGCTTGGGATCGGCATTGTATAAGGGTTGAGAGAAAGAAATATTCTAATGAATATGAACCCTTCGCTTCTAAATATAAGTCATTTTAAAGATTTCAATACGGACTACATACAGATATATATAGACATATTTTAGAGTGTAGATTCACTCGTTTTTCTCCGTAAGTAGCCCATATTGGAATCTCTATAAAAGGTCTTATATTTAGAAATGGAGGGAGTATTATATTGCGTTTATAGAAAAAATATAGACCATGTATTATACTATTTATAGAAATAAATATATTATACTTTTTTCATTTTCTTTCTTTTGTACTACATTTATAATTTCAAATATTCTAAATATATTATATATATAAATTGAAAAAATACTAAGCAAGCATTTGAAAAATGTAAGTGTGTATCAAGAAAATGTTTCTAATGTATATGAAAAATGTAAAAAAAAAATACAGTATGTGTGAAAACGTTGATCATGTATTTGAGAAAATATTAATTAAATACTTGAGAAAGTTAAACAAGTACTCCCTCTGTACATAAATATAAGAGCATTTAGATCACCACTTTAGTGATCTAAATGCTCTTATATTTCTTTACAGAGGTAGTATTTGAAAAATGTTAATCAAGCATTTGAAAAATATTTAATGTGTATAGAAAAAATATTGACCATGTAATCAAAAAATGTTAAACTTGTATTTGGAAAATGTTAAATGTGTATAAAAAAATAGTTGACCATGTAATGTAAACTTGTATTTAAACAAATATTAATCAGGCATCTGAAAAAGGTTAAATGTGTATCGAGAAACAGCGAAAACCTTGAGAAAACAAAAAAACGATGGAAAACATGAAATAAACAAACAAAACCGAAGGAAAACAAAGAAAAAGGACAAAAACCGAGGATAAAAAGAAAATGATACAAAACAGAGAAAAGACATGAGAAAAGAAAACCGTGAAGAAACAAAGGAAAGCAGTAAGAACCATTAAAAATGATGAAAATGATGAAAAATATAAACCAAAGAAAACCGTAATTAAAAACAAAAGAAAAAAAAAGGGGGAACCAAACACAGCGAACAAAAAAAAACAGCGAATATCGGCTGGCCCGGTAGCGACTGGTGGGAGGGAATCCTTCGGCGAGATGGAACAAACATTCGTGTGGTAAGCGAAGGGGCGGGCAGCGCCTCTCTATGGGCCAGCCCCTTTCCTAAAATAGCGAGTTTTTCTTTTTCTTTTAGTGTAGCGGAAGGGACGAGCCTCGGTCGGGTTTGTGTCCAGTTTTGTTCCAGGTTTCATATTTTTCATTTTGCAAAAAAATGTTAAATAGTCATGAAATATAAGAAAATATCTTGGATTTTGAAAGTATTTTGAAATTTAAAGAAATCCATGAAAGAGAGAAATAACGATAGAAATCTAGGTGGTTTTGAGCCGTTGCTAAATTTCTATTGACTGGCACGGGGATCCGTATCTGCGCTAAATTCAATACCACCTGTCCCGGCAAAAAAAATTACCACCTAAAAACAGAAAGAGGCCCTAAAAACCATAAAAATAAAGAGAAGCCTAAAAGGGAGAGCAGAAGCCAAAAAAAACTTTAAATAAAGGAGAAAACACAACTCCAAAAAGAAGAAGAGGAAATATTATGATCAGTACTCATGTTTTGTTCATAGAAAAAGTACTATTCAAGTTTCGCAATTGGAGAACTGGTCGTTCATAATTTTGGACAAAATTCTGTAGGGTTTACTTCCAAAAACATGTGCATGCACGTGAGCATGGGTAAGTGGCATCATTTAAAGGTTTTTAGGTGTTTAGGGCATTGTCGTGGAGCTTAGGTGTCTAGGGTGTTGTGTGGCGTTGTACTCAGTTTTTCCAATGCTCTCTTTAGGTAGCGTAGTCGCGTGTGTTCTGCGTGATCGGATTATCTTGGGATCGGTATTGTATGAGGTCTTGAGAGCAAGAAATATTCTAATGAATATACTCCCTCCGTTTCTAAATATAAATCTTTTTAAAGATTTTAATACGGACTACATACAGACGTATATTTTAGAGTGTAGATTTACTCATTTTTCTCCGTAATTAGCTCATATCGGAATCTCTATAAAAGGTCTTATATTTAGAAATGGAGGGAGTATTATACTGCATTCATAGAAATAAATATATTATAAATTATTTTACTGCGTATATAAAAAAATATTAACCATGTATTATACTATTTATTGGAATAAATATATTATAATGTTTTCATATTCTTTCTTTTTTACTGCATTTATACTTTCAAATATTCTAAATAAATATATTATGTAAAAATTTGAAAAAAAAACCAAACATTTGAAAAATGTTAATGTGTGTAGAGAAAATGTTTCTAATGTATAATGAAAAGGTAAAAAAACAAATATGTGTGAAAAAAGTTGATCATGTATTTGAAAATGTTAATTAAATATTTGAAAAAGTTAAACAAGTATTTGAAAAATGTTAATCAAGCATTAAAAAATATTTAATGTGTATAGAAAAAATATTGACCATGTATTCAATAAAATGTTAAACTTGTATTTGGAAAAAGTTAAATGTGTATAGAAAAAAGTTGACCATGTAAAAAAAATTAAAGTTGTATTTAAAATAATATTAACCAGGCATTTGAAAAAGGTTAAATGTGTATTGAAAAAATGTTGACCATGTGTTCAAAAAATGTTAATCTTGTATCTATGAAATGTTAATCAAGATTTTTGAAAAATGTTACTATGTATAAACGAATGTTGACCATCTATTCAAAAAGTTTGATCTTGGATTTGAAAATATTAACATGTATTAGAAAAATATATCAGAGGTATACCAAAAATGTGTATAGAGAAATAGCGAAAACCTTGAGAAAACAAAATAACCGATGAAAAATGTGAAAGAAACAAACAAAACCGAAGGAAAACAAAGAAAAAAGGACAAAAACCGAGGATAAAAAGAAAACAAAACAAAGAAAACACATGAGAAAAGAAAACCGTGAAGAAACAAAGGAAACCAGTAAGAACCATTAAAAATGAAGGAAACGATGAAAAATATAAACCAAAGAAAACTGTAATGATAAACAAAAGAAAAAAAAGACCGGGGGAACCCAACACAGCGAACCCGCTTCAGCGAACGAAAAAACAACGAATATCGGCTGGCCCACTGGTGGAAGGGACGAGCCTCGGTCGGGTTTGTGTCCAGTTTTGAGCCAGGTTTCATATTTTTCATTTTGCAAAAAAAGTGTTAAATAGTCATGAAATATTAAAAAATATCTTGGATTTTGAAATTTAAAGGAATCTTTGAAAGACAGAAATAATGATAGAAATCTAGGTGGTTTTGAGCCGTTGCTAGATTTCTATTGACCGGCACGGGGAATCGTATCTGCGCTAATTCAATACCACTTGTCCTGGCAAATAAAATAAAATAATAATTACCACCTAAAAACGAAAAGAGGCCCTAAAAACCGAAAAATAAAGAGAAGCCGAAAAGGGAGAGCAAAAGCCAAAAATACCTTTAAAAAGGGAGAAAACACAACTCAAAAAAGAAGAAGAAGAAGAGGAAACAGTATGAGTAGTACTCATGTTTTGTTCATAGAAAAAGTACTATTCAAGTTTCGCAATAGGAGAACTGATCATTCATAATTTTGGACGGAATTCTTTAGGGTTTACTTCCAAAAACATGTGCATGCACGTGAGCGTGGGTAAGTGGCATCATTTAAGGTTTTTAGGTGTTTAGGGCATTGTCGTGGAGGTTAGGTGTTTAGGGCATTGTACTTAGTTTTTTCAGTGCTCTCCCTCGGTAGCGTAGTCACGTGCGTTCTGCGTGATCCGATTATCTTGGGATCGGCATTGTATGATGGCTACCTCACCATCTTGGGTTCAGTGGTTGCTTTGTTTATAAAGCGGGGCTAGAGCCTGTTTCGGGAGGTGGCATCATTTCACATGGATAGATATCGATGAAGCACAAGCACAATGGGCTCGTCAATACTGTATTCTGTTCTTCTTTCTTTGAGTTGTGTTTTCTCTTTTTTTTAGTTTCTTTTGTGTCCATTTTTGTTATTTTTCTTCTGTATTTTTCTCCTTTTTCTTTTTGGTTTAAAATTTCTTTATTTTTTCATTTTCTTTTCTTTTTTCTGTTTATTCTTCTCATTAGGAGATACATGGACACTTTGTAAAAGGTATGCGAACATTTGAAAAACCGAACATCTATTGAGATATGCTCAAACTTTTTCTTGCATCACCTGAATACTTTTTTCACACGTTTCAAGTGTTCATGTGAACTCTTTAGAAGATATACATGAATTTTTTTTCTAGTTAACATGAACATTCCCTTCCATATGTGTGGACAGTTTTTGTTTTTCAACACATGGACATTATTTTCACACGCATGAACTTTTTCCTCATGGAAGATGGACACATTTTCTCACGCAGAACATTTTTTGAAAGTACATAATTCGTACTAAGAAAACCATTGTGAACCAAAGGGGGTTTTGGAAACCTGTGCGTTCGAGCGTGGGTGAGCGGCATCATTTCATTTCATTTCACAAGGATGGCTTCTTCCGTTCCGTGATCATCAGAAAGCCCACCCACAGCGATGCACCAGCACAGCACAGCACAGTCAGCAGGTCGGTGTCAGTCAGGAATCGGACTTCGCTGGGCTGCCGACACTTGAAAGGTTGTCGGCTGCATACGCGCCGTGGGCAGTACGGCGTGCGCGTTAACCAGCTCCAACTCCAATAATGGAGGAGTACTGCTCCTCCAGTAGATCTGGGCGCATTCATTTCAGTTCATCGCCGCAGATCTCGCTACCACTGCCACTGCCACGTGGTACGATGCACAGCTGTTTTCTCCCGAACAGGAAACTAAATCATTCTGGATTTCACAGCAATTCTGAACAACAGCAAAGAAACAAAAAAAAAACACGTGAAACAGTTCATTTATGCTGAAATTTGCTGGAAAACCATGCTGTGAATTCATCATCATTTCATCTGCCAGATCTCCCACACTTTCTACACAGCTTATTATTGCGCTCCACAAACGGAGAATCCGCGAGAGATCACCCAGAGGAGCGAGGAAGGAGGGGCGGTCGGGGTTAAAGAATCACAGGTAAAATAATCTGAATAAATAATACTATTGCCCGGGGGTCGATTTCCATTTCCAGAGGACAATTCATGACCCCCAAGGGAAAAAGGACAAAATTGAGAGAAAGAAAAAAAAAAGAAAAAAAAAACTCAGTGTAAGCAGCAACCTTCTTCCTTTCTCCTTTTTTGTTGTCGCCACATTTACTTACATCAACTCCACTCCCAACACTGTTCTTCTCCGCGGAAGATTTTTCTCCTGTTCAGTCTCATCCCCCTCCTGCCTACCTTCTTCTATGGTGGGTTTTCGGGGTGGCGGTTTTGGTTTTGGTTTTCGGAGTGTTGGGGCTACTGGGCACATCATACTGCCACACCATGATCTGGGAGCAGTCGGAGGGGATCCCCTTCAGCTTTGTCCTGTCCTCCAGCACCACCTCTTGCACAAACTTGATCGAGTCCTGCAACCAATCATGCCAAGGGAAAAGAGTAGTGTGAATTATTAGCTGGGAGAATCAGTCCTGTTGAGTAACCAAAAGAAAGATGAGCACTGGACCATTTGGTAGCAGTTCAGTGCTAAGGAAATTATTAGCTTCTTGGATATGGCCCAATGCATTGTGGTGGTTGGAAATAGGGTCTTTCTGGTGCAACTAACAGAAGACACAGATGGAGTGAGGGATTTGCAGAGGGACCGAAGTGATCCGTTATCTTGTTTCAATCAGCGATCAGTGCTTCGGGTTGGTTGTAGTGGCGCATGTACCTATCAGTACCACTAGTGGGATGCAGCTCTTGGATGATGACGCGCTAAGTAGGTGAGTCGGTGAGACGAACGAAAACTGAGATCACAAGTTTAAGAAAAAGGAGTGCATGAAAGTGATGGTGGGACAAATAATTGCCACCTGTTCCCCTCGATGTTGCGTTGAAGGGAAGTTGATCATTGTGTAACGCCAGGTCAGTCAACTTCGAAAGGGATGTTGATAATTGTGTAAGTCGGGCAGTGAATTCAGATAGGATAATATCTCAGGGGTGAGGAGATCAGGAGCAGAAATCGTAACCCACAACATTACTTAACCATTCAGCTAAAGATACTTATTACCTTGAAAAGTACCAGGTCAGTCAACTACAAGGACGTCATTTTTAACTAAGTAGTGGACAGCATAGTTTTTTTCGAACTGCAAGTGGCCTTCCACCAATTGACAGGATAAGATTTTTTTTATCAGATTGACTTGTGAAATTTTGAGTTTAAAAAGGTATGATAAAATTCCATTCAAGCTGAAAATTATTTGGATCTGCTTTAAGCTGGACATGCAGTCCACGCTTCTGAGGATCCTAGTGGGCTTGCTAGTTTCGGAGGTTTATTATTTGGCTGTCATGAGATCAGGAAATGGACAAACTAAAACTATTTTAGCCAAGACCCAGTCCCTCAATTAATCAAATCTTCTTCAAATTCCACAACTACTTTTTTTGAGAGTATCATGGTATAGATAAGTAGTTGCGATGCGTGGTCCTATTACTTAAATGTTGTGTGGCCTGATCAACAATGTGATGTGCCAATCAGAGATCATTACTTGACTTCATACTTCATCACAATGAAAACAAGTTTAATATATGAAAATGGCTTGTTTTGTACATTTGCAAAGCATAACAAGCATTAGGTTGACAGCATTACTGCGAGTGAACTAACCTGTGAAGTGTCCGGTAATGACGTCGGTCGTCCCCATCGCTCAGGGTCCCACAAAATAGAACTGTTGAACGCAAACCCTGATACATCGATCGTGTGGGCTCGCGTGCCAGCAGCACCGGCAGGATTCAAGTCAACCTCAGTGTTATATGTCACTGAACGGGTGGTACCATCATTGAAGTTCCTCGAGAACCAGCCGACTACCTTCGAGGCGCTGCACAGTGGGCCCTCAACCACTACTTTCTTCTTGCCCGCGGACATTGTTGCCACTGGCCATGTCCCAAACGCCCTGTCCATTTCAAGAATTATAAGGAACATCAGAAACATGCATTAAGTAAATATCATCCACTAGTCGTTTGCAAACTTATAATTCAAGAGTTAGCTGTGATTATATCAACCTCAACTTGACTGGTCAGTGATTAAGGCTAGAGATCCAAGGAAAATAATACACTAAACCTTGCCCAGAATTAGGCTCCACCGACACCAAACGTGCATGGGCAAGTTGAGTCTAATAATTAGAAGATCTCTTAATCTAAGATATTTGAACAAGAAAAGATATGTGGCCACAACTCCATTAGCACACCTTCCACATGCTGCCTTGTTGAAGGCATCATGAAAACAGCTAGTATTCTAAAACTTCCTCCCACCCATCTCCACGCTACTAGACACTAGGCATGGAACACAATACAAGGCGAGTGATTTATTGCATGCAACTGTCTCACAATACTACATGGGAATAGACTAAATCATCCACTTGCCTACGCATGCCGACGAGTGACGAATAGCGAATAAAAGTATATATTACCGACTTCGAAGTTCGAAATGCCTCGAACAAACTAGGGGATGAGACAATCGTTGACAACGAACGCAAGACTTTACTTACTGTGCACAAACTTTCACAATGCAAAGTATGGTCAAACAGTACTGCAAACAATGTACTCAACTCAGGTTAAGTACACTTGTTCGGGCAATTAGGCAAACAGTACACAAGTTTTACTATTTTAGTCACCTAGGATTAGAAGTACTCTTAACTCTAATCCCAAGTTAAACACGGGGGAGACTTTTCACCCTGGTCAAAACCGATGCCAAAGCCAGACTATACTGTACTTCATTTGTGGTGACTGAACAGGTAAATTCTGGGACACGCACACCAGGTCATATTGGGGCTGATGCTAAAAACAGCTAGGTCTGTTGTGTTGTGAGCTGGTGCCCCCAGAAAAGCATGAGGGGCCACATGTGCACGCATCACGAGGAACTCTACACGAATAGTAAAAACTATGTGGGCTGGCGAGATGCAGCAAAAGGTTGCTTGGATAAGAGAGGAGTGCTTTGGTCTCATCATGTTCCCCTCAAACCAAAAGGATTCTTCTTCATCTTCATGTCATGGGAATATGAATATTAACACCTTTTAAAAAGAAAAACACCATGCTCCCACATGACATTAGTAGTATTTGTAGTACCATAGTACTACTACTAACAAGGATTTATTTCTTCTTATTATGAAAGTAAGTACCCACGAAAGTCAGAATGCTAGTACAATTTAAAAAGTAGGAGCCTTGGAAGGATTTGATTTACAGTCTCCACAAACATGGTTTGGCTGGATGAGGAAAAGATAAATGTGAGGTCAAATGTTAGGCCTTTCCAATAGAACAAAGACGGTATGTTTGACCTGGAATATAACAGGCTCGGAGCAAGCAAACGTTGACACACCAGTCACATTCTGTGGCTGCTGATGGATGCCAGAACCACAATATTGGAGGACAGCTACGATGGAAATGCATGGTCATGTTAGGCACCAATCATCGGCATCTAGTGTCGGTTAAAAGAAAATCGCCCTTGCTTATTTGCAACAATTCAGGCACTAATTTCGCATGTGCAGTCTCCATGAACAGCTGGAGGTCACACCGTTGTGGAAAATTCGCTCCAAAACGGTAGGCAACTTCGGCTGTGCATTTCAAATGGCCACACATGGGGGTCAGTCAGAGAAAGCAACAGCTGTGGGTATTTCTTTTAATGGAGTTCAATGGCCATGGCCTAACGGTTACTACTATCTTCTACCACCTCGCAGCATTTTTAGCAAATTTCTTCCAATCAAATGTTAGGAGCATCAACATCCCAACATTCAATGCATGCTTTAGGTCCATTCAATGTGTGTTTTGTTAGGTTAGTGCCGGGTCGGGCCGGCGTGTCAGCGAGCCAACAGCTAGTAGTTAGCCCTACTGTTAAAGTACTAATCAGCAGTACTGCTGTTTTTTTTTATATACAGCTTTACTTTGCCCATGGCTCACGAGCCACGTTTAAAAGTCTTAATTAAACTATCTAATTGGAGTGGTTGGGAGCAACGCAATTCGGTCGTTGTGGGGGTAAGCAAAATCAAAAGCAAAAGATTGTTAGTAAATTTTAAAATCTGCAGCAACAGAGGCATGATTTGCTGGAGGAAAAGGGAATAAAGAAGAGGTAAAGCTAGATCCAATAATTGACCCCTTTGCATCAGAGCATGGTCTCTCAGCTGCATTTGCAATGTTCATGGTGATGCGAGGGGTCAATAATCTTATTCTAAACCCTTATTCCTCCCCCACTAATGACAGCTTGTGCTGCCTTCAATTATACTCTGGCACCAAACTACACGGCTGCCAAAACCTTTTCTTGGCTAGAAAATTAGTAGTACTAGTGTACTAAATTGAGAAGTGGAGGTTAGGGATGAGGAACCCTAGTCGGTGCCCACCTAAAACAATCTGAAATTAATTAACTACAGCTGTTCAAAATTGAAGAAGAAGAAAAAATTTGTAGATTCAACACCCTGAAAGAACGGTGAAAAGAAGAGAAGTTCCAGCATTTGTGTGTCGAAATCAGCAAGTAAAAACAGTCAGTTTGGCACATTGTATAATTTGCAATCTAGGAGTAGAAATTAAGATTTTGGCTCAGAACGAAGGAAGCAGAGGGAATGAATGGATTAAGATTTGGTACTCACTCGATCTGGCGGATCTCCTCGAAGAAGTGGGTGTCGTAGACGCCGGCGGCGTCGGCGAAGTGGACGACGCCGGAGAGACGGTGCTTCTCGACGTGCGCGAGCGCGGCGTTGCGCTGCGCGTGGGCCTCGGCGGCGGCGGTGGTGAAGTTCTCCTCGGGGCGGAAGGCCAGGTGCCGGTACATGACCCCGGTGCCCCGGAGCACCTCGGCCGTGGCGGGCGCGTCGGCCGCCGGCTCCACCACCACCCAGACGACCGGGGGGCGCACTAGGCGCAGTGTGTGGGCGAGCCGCAGCAGCTCCGGCCGCCTGCGCCGCCGCTCCCCGGCCCCGGACCTGGTCGTGGTAACCACTATCAGCATCCTCCTCGGGCCGCTCTCCTCGTCGTCGTCCAGGTCGACCACCGCGCCGCCCCCGCCAGCCGCCGCCGCGCCCTCCGGCGAGGGCGGCGCCAGGCTGATGTGCTGGTCCCTGCTGCCGGCGACACGGGACGCGGCGAGCTGCTCCGCCGCGAGAAGCGGCGGCGGCGTGCCGGCCCCGCCGCCGGGCCTCCAGGAGGAGGAGGAGGAGGGCGCGAAGCCGGTGAAGAAGCCCATGACGAAGCAGAGCGAGAAGTGGAGCACCGCGCGCTTCCACAGGTGGCCCCCCCGCCGCTGCTTCGGCCGCTCCGGCGCCACCGCCCCCGTCCCCATGACGGCCCGACACACAAATCCTCCGACCCCTCCCCCCCAAAAATCACAACTTTCAGATCAAATCACGGCCCGCCACAGATCACCTCGCCTCCCCTCCCAGATCAAGAACCAACGAGGCCCAAAGACCGAAGGATTGGACTCTGCGGGGGTGACGAGAGCTAGAAGCCGCCCTGTCTGCTTGCCCGTGAATCAATGCGGATGGAGCAAGATGGGGGAAGGACAATTAATGTGGGGGGCAGCGGCGCTAGATCAGCACCAAGATTTGGGGGAGGAGGAATGTGCCCGCCTGGGGAAGGGGGTGGGAAAGAAGAAGATCAGGATGGAAGGTAGTAGGCGGGATGGAGCGAGGGCGAGGGGAAGGGGAGGGGGATGGTGAATCCTTGCTCGGTGGTGGGGGTGAAAACGGCAATGGCGTTGGGGGTGGTTGGTGAGGGTGGCGTTTAAAGAGGGCGGGAGGAGTGCGGTGACACTTGCCTGTCCCTCAACAGCTATGGTGCTGCTGCTCCTGGGTCTGGGTTTTCACCTCCGCCATTGATTCATCTCTTTCACTGTCGAGGTTGCGGTGTGCTGTGCTGTGCCTCGATGGTTCAGTTCGGTTCAGACATGCTTGCCTCTGGGATCGCGGAGATCTGATCCGGCAACGACCGCCGACGCGGAAACTGAGGTGAAATTGGGGCACACCTGGCACCCTAGTTCCTGATTACTTCTGTGCAAAATTAAGCATTTCTTAAACCTGATTAATATTGCTACTAGTAGTACTAGTACTTCAGTTTTTTGTTCTTGTTGTTGAGAAAAGTTCCTTTTTTATTTACAAAAGCTTAGACTCGTTGGACTGGACTAGGGTGCCTTTACCTGGCAGTTTCCTATGGCTGGTTTTCACAAGCAAACACCCGGAAAAACAGAGCAAGCAACCAAAGTACAGTACTAGTACCACCTCTCAGACACCTCACATTAACTACACACAAGCTCCAAATAGTTAACAACAACCTATGAGAATATCCAAATCAATTGTAGCTCAATTTTTTTAGGGAAAATACTGCTGCTGCTTCCTCTGCAAATACTAGAGTATAGTACTGTTATAAATATTCTTGCTGCAGGTTAATATGCAAAGCTTATTGGATAATTTGGACTGGCATTGGAGGTGTGGCAGAGGCCCCAGATCCATCCATCCGTTATACTAGTAGCCCAGAAGAATATTAGGTGACCTGCAGCTTTTGCTTTGCCCCTCCTCCTCCCTTTTAATTAACGCACCTTAGACCTAATCCTGTGCTAATCCCATCCATGCCTTAACTTTAAGCCAAAGCAACGCAAGACTTTTTTTTTGAGCTGGTGGGGGATTGGAACATGGAACCTAACCGGGAAAAGAAAAGGCAGCAGCGGAGGTGACACCAAATCTAAAAAAGTCGTCTTTCATTTCGGATGAACAGTGCTGTTTCTCTCTTTGAATTAAATTAAAGAGTTTCAATGTTTAAGAAATCCTTTTGGAGGAATTATTTTTTCCCCTTCCCTTTTGCAATTTCGGCGAGGATCCAAGGGTGTAGATTTCTTGTGTGGTACCACATCCTACTACAAAGTACTGTAGCATTGTTTGGTGTGTTGTGTGTGAGGCGTGCTGCAGGTGCGCGAGTAAAGCGATCAAGAAACTGCCGGAAAGTTTGGTGCGAAAAGTGTGTGACAAAATGTAGACCGGCCCAGGCACAGTCGGGGGTCCAGGCATCTGAAAAGAAAAACCGGTGGGGGCATCCGGAGGACTGGTTGTACTGTCCGTCCCGGTGGCAGCTTGGCGTTTCCTTTAGCGTGCAAAAATGAGCTAATTTTTTTTAAATAATACATTTTTTTATTAAATTACAGAAATATTACGCTGAAAAAATAATTTTCAAAAATAATACACCGTCGGCCCGCTGCAGGCCGACTGGACCTAATCGGCCCACAGCAGGCCGATCGGCTTGCTGTTGGCCGACTGCAGGCTCGGCTGGCACGCGGTGGCCTCTGATTGGGCTGGCCACGTCGCGAGGGGGAGGGAGTGGGCTGTCGGCGTGGGTGCGCCCCTGTCGGCCTACCGCAGGCCGATCGGCCAGCTGCTGGCCGACAGGGTGCTGCCACCTCGCGCGGCTGGCCGGCTGCTGCCTTATCCTCCCCTTCCTCCCTTCTTCTTCTGTTCTTTTCTGTTCTTACCTTCTCCTCTCTCTACACAAAAATGCCACCAATTTATACACCTAAATGAGCAAGTTTTTCGCGATTTTGGCACCGTGAATGGATTCAACTCAGTTAGGGCAGCCAAAAGAGGTCTCGATCTACTGATGGGGTAGCTCGTGGTGGTCGTGGTGAGCATTTTGGTGGAGGTGGTGGTTGTGAAGTTGGGGCAGTGTGGTGGTGGTGAAGTTGGGGCAGTGTGGTGGAGGTGAAGCTGTTGTTCGTCGTTCTTCGTTGGAGGCGGAGCACCGGCAGTTTGGTGGCCGCCGTTCGTCGTTCTTCGTTCGCACGCACGCTTCAAGGGTATATTTCAGCCCACATTTTATTTTTCGTAGGTGCTCCGGTAGTATTTGTTAATATGTTTCGATGTGAAATAAATTAGGTGTGCGATTATTGTTATTTGCCCCGGTAGTATACGTAAATATATTTAGATGTCAACTAATTAGTTGTGTAAAAATGTGTAGTTGCTCCGGTAATAATCCGTACTATATGTGGATGTCAAGTATTTAGGAGTGTCAGTATTTGTAGTAGTTCCAAAAAAGGTCCGTAATATAGGCAGTCCAGTCAAATATATTAATCTGTCAATATTTGTAGTTGCTACGGCAAATATTCGTAATATACTTGTAAGTGTGTGAATTATATTAGTTGCTCCGTTAATATTCTGTAATATATAGTTAGGTAATATATAGACATGTCTAATATTTGTTAGTGGGGATATTAAGGGGTAGGTTAGGTACTCAATGCGATTTGTGTGTTGCAGATGGCTAAGGGTACTCAGTGGGTGCTTAGCCCTATTGTTCATGTCCAAGGCTTTTTTTCAAGTGTTGTGCAAGTTAGTGAAGTGGATCTCACTTTTGATTGGTTGAAGACTAAATTCATGTTGAAGCAAGGGTTGAAGGAAGACGATTTTGTGTACTACGTCAGCAGGAAGCAGTCAGATGGCCCTGGGGAAAGAATTGATTGACATAACTGATGATGGCAAGATTCAAGAAATGCTGAGCGAATGGGAATGAAAAAGGGTTGTTGAGTTGCATTGCTACAGGAAATCGAGTTATATGTGATGAATTTGTCATTCGAGATCCGCCTCTCCGCCAGGCCAGACGTCGTCACTGACGCTTCTATCTATCAATAGAGACATTACCATCTATTTCTGTGTGAGACTTATGTCTATTCTATATATGAGACAAATGACTATGTACTTATGTACGAGACATATGCCTACTCTATTTTAGTACTCTGTTATCCGAACTACAAGATCATATTTAGATAGAACATAATATTCATACAACGAGACATTACAAACAACTAGATAGAACTACATCTAAATTAAATGGTACGTAACTGAACTCACAACATACAGCATAAAAACTACATGAAGTCATCATCGTCATCCTCGATCGATGCAGAACTCTTGCCCTTCGATGATGAAGAACTCTTGCCCTTCAACGATGCAGAAACCTTGCCCTTCGATGATGAAGAACCCTTGCCCTTCGACGATGCAGAACCCGGAAGCGGCGGCATGAAGATATCATCTTCGTCCTCGCTCTTCTCAGTCCATAAATATGGATTATTTGCTGCAATCCTTCTGAAAGTTTCACTCTTCGGCACCACTACCTTATTCCACCTGTCATGCAACCTAAAAAGTTCTTTACGTACCTCCTCATATGTCCTTTCAGGCCACCCAGACCTACGTAATTGGTGAGCCAACTCATTCATTATGGTGTCACTACCGGTGAGTTCGTCCCATGGAACTATCCTATTATCCATCCTGAAATCGGTAGCTAGCCTCAGAAGAGTCCTGCTCGTCCCAGGGTGAAAACTACGATCAAAAGGATAATGGGACATCTCAACTACACTACACTGTAATGCTTATCCACCTCCGTTTGAAGGGGGTTTTATAGGTAGAGAGGAGAAAATGGCGGGAAAGAACGACTGCGGTATGGTGGGAAAGGGTTGGCGGGAAATGGGTGGCGGGAAACGGGTGGCGGGAAATAGTTGGCGCGAACATATGGCGGGAAAGGGTTGTGCGGAATACGTCATAGTTTTACAAAAAAATCAGGGATCATTCAGAAAAAATTGGTGGCATGCACCAGTCGGCCCACAGCAGGCCAATTAGTCCTTGTCGGCACACTGCAGGCCTATCGGCCAACTGCAGGCCGACTGGACTTGATCTGGTGGCCGACAGCCCAATCGGCCAGCAGCAAGCAGATGGGCCACCAGTCGGCCTGCTGTGGGCTGACTAGCCTCAGTCGGCCTGCAGCGGGCCGACGGTGTATTATTTTTGAAAATTATTTTTTCAGCATAATATTTCTGTAATTTAATAAAAAAAGTATTATTTAAAAAAATTAACAAAAATGACTGAATCGAGTTGCAGACGCCCTTTTCTTCGCCTAGTGAAAAACTGCTCGTGTGTTGTGTGATCATTTCATTTTGTTTAGATAAATGTGGCACACCGTGTCGTGTCGGCCGACCGAACCGCCGAGTAGGTGCAAGTGAGGTGGATGAAAACCGTTCTTCAGTCACGGAGAGAGCCTTCCACGAGCTTCTGATTATTCCTTTGGCTGCGACCGACGGCGTTTCCGGCTCTGCCTGAGCGCACCACCGACGGCGTTTTTTCATTGGCTCGTTCTTCCTTCACCCTCTTGGTTGTTGTCCTTCTCTACATAATTATCGTCCTATGGCGCGCACAGAGCTTCTGCATTTTGCAGTAATCTTTTGTTCCCAATCCATCCAGCTTGCGTGGTTTTATTGTCTTTTTTAAGGCCTATAAGAGCATCTACTGCAAACCAGCCCCTCGACACTGACAGGAAGTCTTAAATTTGTCTTCTCACAATGAGACACCTCAATTATCATATCTTAAATCCATACAAACTCATACAACTACATCGATGCATCATCTGACTACTCCATCACTACTAACATGCCATCGGACTGCCAAAATTTCGCATGTGTTGGCTATTATAGTGGAGATCATCCACGGCTGTCCTTGCTCTTCCCGGCGCCCTTGTCGTCCTTCTCGTGGAAGTATCGGTCGAAGACGCAGTAGGGATTGAGCCGGATCTGCTCGTCACCGGAGCTGTCCTCGTCGTCGCTGTCCTCCTTCTCCTTCTTTAGTGGCAGTCCAGCCATGGCACGGACCGCCAGATTCTGCTCTCGGGCAAGGGCGCGCGTGTTCCTCCGCTACCTTTTTTCATAATGCGAGCGTGGATGGCTTCTTTCTCTGCGACCGCCCGCGCCGCTGCATCAGCTGCCTCCGCCGCTATACGGGCCTCGACGACCCTTATCCTCTCCTTCCCACGGCGGGCCGCCCGTTCCCGATGGGACTCATAGTCTGCCCGACCGGTGATGGGGACGGAGAGACTTTCCGGCTATCGGGGCCGTGATGATCTGGCCCTAGAGTTCTATTGCCTCTTTGATCCAGAAAAAATGAAGAAATGCAAAAAGAATCAAATTAAAGTGTCATGCAATCTTCAGTATTACTAGTGAACAAAAAAATGTAAGATTATTTTCAAAAGGTTCAAGTGGATTTTTATTTTTAATTAAATCTAGCATAAATGGATTCTAAGAAAGCAAATCCTATGATTTTCAATCGTACAAATCAAACATCCCATGTAGAAAGAAAATGTAAGTTTTAGAATCCTTCAAAGTTGTTTTAAGAGTATTTTGAATCAAGGAGGCTTTTAGTTCAACTATCTGATGCAATCCAGGAAGCTCGTGTCGACTGTTCATCAAATTCGTAGATTTGCCTTGTATTTTCACGGCGAAACTCCTACCCTTAGGCCTTGTACAATGCTAGATGTTTAGAGTGGTGTTTAAAAAAATCTGATTTTTCTGAAACATCAGTGTTTATTTCTACAGATGCGACGTCTAATTAAGCGTCCATCCTCTATAAATAAACACTGATGCTTGAAAAAAGACTAATTTATTTATTTAAGCACCTCCCCTAAATGTCCTACATTGTACCAGTCTTAGCACCCAGAAAAGGAACTTGCTCCGTGGGGGTATGGTCTCATGTTCAACGTTTTCTTTTTATAATTGTTCGACATTTTTTTTACCTCTGAGAAAACCTTCCTATTTTCAATTAGCATGGTTTTGGATTGACAAACCAATTACACTATCCAGAAAGGCGGTGGCCACCGTGCATCAAGTTCATCATCATCAGGAACAAAGGTGCAACGATCTACATGTCCTTCAGCACTCAGATTCCATCCGCACTTGCCACGTCATATTGCAGGCCATTTCAGCACGTGGGCCCCGAGTGTCACCGACACATCACAGTACGTAGTACAGTTTTCTGCATCAAAGCCACATGCATGACTGAACTCCAACATACGACGTTCAATATCAGTATATAAGTTAGAGCAGGGGCATAAGTGCAGGCAAAAGTAGACTAATATTACCTATGAACCAACTTGTGGCTGAATGGTTAGAGCAACTCTAGCAGACCAGCATCCCGTCCCGACCCTAAAATAACCGTAAAAATGTGGGTCGGGGCGGAAAAAACAGCCCGATCAGACCCCGCATCCCGCCCTGGCCCGCAAAAATTTTAGGGGGCGCGTCAAAATCCCGACCCCAACCCGGGAAAACGCGGGTTTCCCCCTCGCGGCTGCGGTGCCATGCATATAAGCGGAAGCGGTTGGTGGGGGGACATTTCATCCCGCGCTTACTCCCACCAACCACCTCTCCTCTCCCCCTCGCGCCGCCGCCGCCCGCCGCCCAAGATCCCGGCGAAAGCAGCCGGCAGGAGCACGCCGGAAGGCCGCCACGCGCATGAGGCCTCCCCTCCCTTCCCCCCTGCGTCGGCGGGCCGCCGGATTTGCAGATCTGCGGCACTTCATCACGGGCCGCCGGATTTGGCTTTTTCCGGCCGCCGGTTGCTGCCCCAAGCGATGGAGTGGTCGGAGAGCCTCTCCCGCAGCCCAGGCAAGGGCGCATCGCCGCATGCAGGTACTGGTTTGTCCGCCCGCCGCCGCCGAAGGTTTGCGGGCGTGGATTCGTTCGGCCGTCCACCGGGCTCGGCGCTCGCGCAGCGTCTTTGTGGCTTGCCGATGCCGCTTGCCGAAGGTTTGCGGAGAAGATATTAGTCCAACTTGTGGGAGCAGTTATGGAAGTTGGAAATCTTCTGAAATGCATACTTGTGGTTCTTGTTTTCTTTGGTTTTGCTATTCTAGCAAAGATTTGGTGATGTCTTTTGTATCTAATGTTGTTGCAAAAGCAAAGAAATGCATTATGCTAGATCAATTTAAGTTGCAAATCAAGTTTTACGGGCCGGGAGGAGCTGCGCCAGATCAGACACCGCGAAGCCGACCCGTAGAAAAGATATTCCGGGAATATGCTTTTTTACGGGTCCATTATGCGGGGTCTGCAACTGTGGCCGTCCGCGCCGGCCCGCAAAGGCGTTTTTGCGCGAACTGCAAACACGTTTTGCCGGCCGGGAGGATGTGGGTTCTGCTAGAGTTGCTCTTAGAGGGATTGTGGTATCCCCAGCCCACCAGAGTTCAAATTCTGATGCTCGCATTTATATTCCTGGATTTATTTCGGGATTTCCGGCGATGCGCATTCAGTGGGAGGAAACGTTCCTGTCGACGACGAGGTGCCTAAGGCGACTTTGTAAATTTCAAGATGATATGCCGGCTCAGTCTTTCAGAGGTGCTCATAGGGGTAGGGTGTGCATGTGTGCGTTCATAGGGGTGAGTGTATGCGTGTGTATATGAGCACTTGCGTCTGTACTGTGTTCAAAAAAGTAGATTAATGTTACCTGGACTAGAGAGGCAGGCAATCAACGACAAATGAATAATAACTAGAGGCCAACGCGCGCTTCACCACACCGTTATTCATTCATCGAATTGATTATTCTATCAATGTTTATTTTGTGTTTTAGTTATGTTATGAAGGTCTTTTTTCATTTGCATATCGTGCCGGGTTCTTGTTGGAGTCAATATTCCTTAGAGGAGAATGAAGTTTTTTGGTGCATCCTTGTGGTGTCTTTACACGTGCCGGTCTCCGTGCCAGCTGGTGGTCGTCGTTTGAACCTCTTAAGAAGCCCAATTCCATGTTAAAATCGTGGAATTGCTACTATAACACTCACATGAATCGGCCACAAGCTCTCGCTCGCTTAGCTTGACTTGCTATTCCTCTCACTCGGTTAGCTTTTTTTCCACCCGCCTCACTGTTGGGGAACGTAGTAATTTCAAAAAAATTCCTACGGACACGCAAGATCATGGTGATGCATAGCAACGAGAGGGAAGAGTGTTGTCCACGTACCCTCGTAGACCGTAAGCGGAAGCGTTATGACAACGCGGTTGATATAGTCGTACGTCTTCACGATCGACTGATCCTAGTACCGAACGTACGGCACATCCGCGATTTCCGCACGTTCAGCATGGTGACGAACTCACGATCTAGCAGAGTGTTGAGGGAGAGCTTCGTCAGCACGACGGTGTGATGACGGTGATGATGAAGCTACTAGCGCAGGGCTTCGCCTAAGCACTACGACGATATGGCCGAGGTGGATTATGGTGGAGGGGGCACCGCACACGGCTAAGAGATTAATCATCAACTTGTGTGTTCATGGGGTGCCCCCTGGCCACGTATATAAAGGATGAAGGGACGAGGAGGCCGTCCCTCATAGGGCGCGCTCAAAGTGTGGAGTCCTACTAGGACTCCCTAGTCCTAGTAGGATTCCACCTCCCATATGAAATAGGAAAAAGGGAAGGGAGAAGGAGAAGGAAGGAAGGGGGCGCCCCCTTTCCCTAGTCCAATTCAGACCAGTCCATGGGGAAGGGGAGCGGCCACCTTTGAGGCCTTTCTCTCCTTTCCCGTATGGCCCATTAAGGCCCAATACGAATTCCCGTAACTCTCGGGTACTCCGAAAAATAACCAAATCACTCGGAACCTTTCCGATATCCAAATATAGCCTTCCAATATATCGATCTTTACGCCTCGACCATTTCGAGACTCCTCGTCATGTCCCCGATCTCATCCGGGACTCCGAACAAACTTCGGTCATCAAATCACATAACTCATAATACAAATCGTCACCGAACGTTAAGCATGCGGACCCTACGGGTTCGAGAACTATGTAGACATGACCGAGACTCATCTCCGGTCAATAACCAATAGCGGAACCTGGATGCTCATATTGGTTCCTACATATTCTACGAAGATCTTTATCGGTCAAATCACATAACAACATACGTTGTTCCCTTTGTCATCGGTATGTTACTTGCCCGAGATTCGATCGTCGGTATCTCAATACCTAGTTCAATCTCGTTACGGCAAGTCTCTTTACTCGTTCCGTAATGCATCATCCCGCAACTAACTCATTAATCACATTGCTTGCAAGGCTTATAGTTGTTGGGGAACGTAGTAATTTCAAAAAAATTCCTACGCACACGCAAGATCATGGTGATGCATAGCAACGAGAGGGGAGAGTGTTGTCTACGTACCCTCGTAGACCGTAAGCGGAAGCGTTATATCAACGCGGTTGATGTAGTCGTACGTCTTCACGATCCGACCGATCCAAGTACCGAAAGCACGGCACCTCCGAGTTCTGCACACGTTCAGCTCGATGACGTCCCCGCCTTCTCGATCCAGCAAGAGGGGCGAAGTAGTCGATGAGTTCCGGCAGCACGACGGCGTGGTGACGGTGTTGGTGAAGAACATGTTGGGGATCGTAGCAGAAATTTAAAATTTTCTACGTATCACCAAGATCAATCTATGGAGTCATCTAGCAACGAGATAGAGGGGATTGCATCTACATACCCTTGTAGATCGCGCGCGGAAACGTTCAAGAGAACGGGGTTGATGGAGTCGTACTCGTCGTGATCCAAATCACCGATGATCCTAGCGCCGAACGGACGGCACCTCCGCGTTCAACACACGTACGGAGCGGGGAAGTCTCCTCCTTCTTGATCCAGCAAGGGGGGAGGAGAAGTTGATGGAAATCCAGCAGCACGACGGCGTGGTGGTGGAAGTAGCTGGATCCCGGCAGGGCTTCGCCAAGCGCAAGCAGGGAGGAAGAGGTGTCACGGGAGGGAGGGAGGCGCCAGGGCTTGGGGTGCTGCTCCCATGCGCCTCCCCACTATATATAGGGGTGGAGGGGGCTGGTTTCTTGCCCTCCAAGTCCATTGGGGCGTTGGCAAAGGTGGGGGAAAGAAATCCCACATTTCCCTTCCCCACCGATTGTTATCCCCCCTTTTTTAGGGATCTTGATCGTATCCCTTCGGGATATGATCTTATTCCTTCTAAGGTGGGATCTTGGTGCGCCTTGACCAGGGGTGTGGGGCCTTGCCCCCACTACCCACGTTCATGTGGGTCTCCCCCATGCAGGTGGGCCCCACTTCGGAACCTTCTAGAACCTTCCCGGTACAATACCGAAAAATCCCGAACATTTTCCGGTGGCCAAAATAGGACTTCCCATATATAAATCTTTACCTCCGGACCATTCCGGAACTCCTCGTGATGTCCGGGATCTCATCCGGGACTCCGAACAACTTTCGGTTAACCGCATACTAATATCTTTACAGCTCTAGCGTCACCGAACCATAAGTGTGTAGACCCTACAGGTTCGGGAGACATGCAGACATGACCGAGACGACTCTCCGGTCAATAACCAACAGCGGGATCTGGATACCCATGTTGGCTCCCACATGTTCCACGATGATCTCATCGGATGAACCACGATGTCGAGGATTCAATCAATCCTGTATACAATTCCCTTTGTCAATCGGTACGTTACTTGCCCGAGATTCGATCGTCGGTATCCCAATACCTTGTTCAATCTCGTTACCGGCAAGTCACTTTACTCGTACCGTAATGCATGATCCCATGACCAAACACTTGGTCACATTGAGCTCATTATGATGATGCATTACCGAGTGGGCCCAGAGATACCTCTCCGTCATACGGAGTGACAAATCCCAGTCTCGATTCGTGCCAACCCAACAGACACTTTCGGAGATACCCGTAGTGCACCTTTATAGCCACCCAGTTACGTTGTGACGTTTGGCACACCCAAAGCACTCCTATGGTATCCGGGAGTTGCACAATCTCATGGTCTAAGGAAATGATACTTGACATTTGGAAAAGCTCTAGCAAACGAACTACACGATCTTGTGCTATGCTTAGGATTGGGTCTTGTCCATCACATCATTCTCCTAATGATGTGATCCCGTTATCAATGACATCCAATGTCCATAGTCAGGAAACCATGACTATCTGTTGATCAACGAGCTAGTCAACTAGAGGCTCACTAGGGACATGTTGTGGTCTATGTATTCACACATGTATTACGATTTCCGGATAACACAATTATAGCATGAACAATAGACAATTATCATGAACAAGGAAATATAATAATAACCATTTTATTATTGCCTCTAGGGAATATTTCCAACAGTCTCCCACTTGCACTAGAGTCAATAATCTAGTTACATTGTGATGAATCAAACACCCATAGAGTTCTGGTGTTGGTCATGTTTTGCTCTAGGGAGAGGTTTAGTCAACGGATCTGCCACATTCATGTCCGTATGTACTTTACAAATATCTATGTCTCCATTTTGAACATTTTCACGAATGGAGTTGAAGCGACGCTTGATATGCCTGGTCTTCCTGTGAAACCTGGGCTCCTTGGCAAGGGCAATAGCTCCAGTGTAGTCACAGAAGAGAGTCATCGGGCCTGACGCATTGGGAATAACTCCTAGGTCGGTAATGAACTCCTTCACCCAGATTGCTTCTTGTGCTGCCTCTGAGGCCGCCATGTATTCCGCTTCACATGTAGATCCCGCCACAACGCTTTGCTTGCAACCGCACCAACTTACTGCCCCACCATTCAAAATATACACGTATCCGGTTTGTGACTTAGAGTCATCCAGATCTGTGTCGAAACTAGCATCGACGTAACCCTTTACGACGAGCTCTTCGTCACCTCCATAAACGAGAAACATATCCTTAGTCCTCTTCAGGTACTTCAGGATATTCTTGACCGCTGTCCAGTGTTCCATGCCGGGGATTACTTTGGTACCTTCCTACCAAACTTACGGCAAGATTTACACCAGGTCTGGTACACAGCATGGCATACATAATAGACCCTATGGCCGAGGCATAGGGGACGACACTCATCTTTTCTCTATCTTCTGCCGTGGTCGGGCATAGAGCCGTGCTCAATTGCACACCTTGCAATACAGGCAAGAACCCCTTCTTGGACTAATCCATATTGAACTTCTTCAATATCTTGTCAAGGTATGTGCTTTGTGAAAGACCTATTAGGCGTCTCGATCTATCTCTATAGATCTTGATGCCTAATATGTAAGCAGCTTCTCCAAGGTCCTTCATTGAAAAACACTTATTCAAGTAGGCCTTTATACTTTCCAAGAATTCTATATCATTTCCCATCAATAGTATGTCATCCACATATAATATGAGAAATGCTACAGAGCTCCCACTCACTTTCTTGTAAACACAGGCTTCTCCATAAGTCTGTGTAAACCCAAACGCTTTGATCATCTCATCAAAGCGAATGTTCCAACTCCGAGATGCTTGCACCAGCCCATAGATGGAGTGCTAGAGCTTGCATACCTTGTTAGCATTCTTAGGATCGACAAAACCTTCCGGCTGCATCATATACAATTCTTCCTTAAGAAAGCCGTTAAGGAATGCCGTTTTGACGTCCATTTGCCATATTTCATAATCATAGAATGCGGCAATTGCTAACATGATTCGGATGGACTTCAGCTTCGCTACGGGTGAGAAAGTCTCATCGTAGTCAACCCCTTGAACTTGTCGATAACCCTTAGCGACAAGTCGAGCCTTATAGATGGTCACATTACCATCCGCGTCTGTCTTCTTCTTAAAGATCCATTTGTTTTCTATCGCTCGCCGATCATCGGGCAAGTCTGTCAAAGTCCACACTTTGTTTTCATACATGGATCCTATCTCGGATTGCATGGCTTCAAGCCATTTGTTGGAATCTGGGCCCGCCATTGCTTCTTCATAGTTCGAAGGTTCACCGTTGTCTAACAACATGATTTCCAGGACAGGGTTGCCATACCACTCTGGTGTGGAACGTGTCCTTGTGGACCTACGAAGTTCAGTAGGAGCTTGATCCGAAGTACCTTGATCATCATCATCATTAACTTCCTCTCTAGTCGGTGCAGGCACCACAGGAACATCTTCCTGAGCTGCGCTACTTTCCGGTTCAAGAGGTAGTACTTCATCAAGTTCCACTTTCCTCCCACTTACTTCTTTCGAGAGAAACTCTTTTTCCAGAAAGGACCCGTTCTTGGCAACAAAGATCTTGCCTTCGGATCTGAGGTAGAAGGTATACCCAATGGTTTCCTTAGGGTATCCTATGAAGACGCATTTTTCCGACTTGGGTTCAAGCTTTTCAGGTTGAAGTTTCTTGACATAAGCATCGCATCCCCAAACTTTTAGAAACGACAGCTTAGGTTTCTTCCCAAACCATAATTCATACGGTGTCGTCTCAACGGATTTCGACGGAGCCCTATTTAAAGTGAATGCGGCAGTCTCTAAAGCATAGCCCCAAAATGAGAGCGGTAGATCGGTAAGAGACATCATAGATCGCACCATATCCAATAGAGTGCGATTACGACGTTCGGACACACCATTTCGCTGAGGTGTTCCAGGCGGCGTGAGTTGTGAAACTATTCCACATTTCCTTAAGTGTGTGCCAAATTCGTGACTCAAATATCCCCCTCCACGATCTGATCGTAAGAACTTTATTTTCTTGTCACGTTGATTCTCAACCTCACTCTAAAATTCCTTGAACTTTTCAAAGGTCTCAGACTTGTGTTTCATTAGGTAGACATACCCATATCTACTCAAGTCATCAGTGAGAGTGAGAACATAACGATAGCCACCGCGATCCTCAACACTCATTGGACCGCACACATCAGTATGTATGATTTCCAATAAGTTGGTTGCTCGCTCCATTGTTCCGGAGAACGGAGTCTTGGTCATCTTACCCATGAGGCATGGTTCGCACGTGTCAAATGATTCGTAATCAAGAGACTCCAAAAGTCCATCTGCATGGAGCTTCTTCGTGCGTTTGACACCAATGTGACCAAGACGGCAGTGCCACAAGTATGTGGGACTATCATTATCAACCTTACATCTTTTGGTATTCACACTATGAATATGTGTAACACTATGTTCGAGATTCATTAAGAATAAACCATTAACCAGCGGGGCATGACCATGAAACATATCTCTCATATAAATAGAACAACCATTATTCTCGGATTTAAATGAGTAGCCATCTCGAATTAAATGAGATCCTGATACAATGTTCATGCTCAAAGCTGGCACTAAATAACAATTATTGAGGTTTAAAACTAATCCCGTAGGTAAATGTAGAGGTAGCGTGCCGACGGTGATCACATCGACCTTGGAACCATTCCCGACGCGCATCGTCACCTCGTCCTTTGCCAGTCTCCGTTTATTCCGCAGCTCCTGCTTTGAGTTACAAATATGAGCAACCGCACCAATATCAAATACCCAGGAGCTACTACGAGTGCTGGTAAGGTACACATCAATAACATGTATATCACATATACCTTTGGTGTTGCCGGCCTTCTTGTCCGCTAAGTACTTGGGGCAGTTCCGCTTCCAGTGACCACTTGCCTTGCAATAAAAGCACTCAGTCTCAGGCTTGGGTCCATTCTTTGGCTTCTTCCCGGCAACTGGCTTACCAGGCGCGGCAACTCCCTTGCCGTCCTTCTTGAAGTTCTTCTTACCCTTGCCTTTCTTGAACTTAGTGGTTTTATTCACCATCAACACTTGATGTTCCTTTTTGATCTCCACCTCCGCTGATTTCAGCATTGAATATACCTCAGGAATGGTCTTTTCCATCCCCTGCATATTGAAGTTTATCACAAAGCTCTTGTAGCTCGGTGGAAGCGACTGAAGGATTCTGTTAATGACCGCGTCATCCGGGAGATTAACTCCCAGCTGAGTCAAGTGGTTGTGTACCCAGACATTTTGAGTATGTGCTCACTGACAGAACTATTTTCCTCCATCTTACAACTAAAGAACTTGTCGGAGACTTCATATCTCTCGACCCGGGCATGAGCTTGGAAAACCATTTTCAGCTCTTCGAACATCTCATATGCTCCGTGTTGCTCAAAACGCTTTTGGAGCCCCGGTTCTAAGCTGTAAAGCATGCCGCACTGAACGAGGGAGTAATCATCAGCACACTGCTGCCAAGCGTTCATAACGTCTTGGTTCTCTGGGATGGGTGCGTCACCTAGCGGTGCTTCTAGGACATAATCTTTCTTGGCAGCAATGAGGATGATCCTCAGGTTCCGGACCCAGTCCGTATAGTTGCTGCCATCATCTTTCAGTTTGGTTTTCTCTAGGAACGCGTTGAAGTTGAGGGCAACATTAGCGTGGGCCATTTGATCTACAAGACATATTGTAAAGATTTTAGACTAAGTTCATGATAATTAAGTTCATCTAATCAAATTATTCAATGAACTCCCACTCATATAGACATCCCTCTAGTCATCTAAGTGAAACATGATCCGAGTCAACTAGGCCGTGTACGATCATCACGTGAGACGGACTAGTCAACATCGGTGAACATCTTCATGTTGATCGTATCTTCTATACGACTCATGCTCGACCTTTCGGTCTTCCGTGTTCCGAGGCCATGTTTGTACATGCTAGGTTCGTCAAGTCAACCTAAGTGTATTGCGTGTGTAAATCTGGCTTACACCCGTTGTATTCGAACGTTAGAATCTATCACACCCGATCATCACGTGGTGCTTCAAAACAACGAACCTTCGCAACGGTGCACAGTTAGGGGGAACACTTTCTTGAAATTACTGCGAGCGATCATCTTATTTAAGCTACCGTCGTTCTAAGCAAATAAGATGTAAAACATGATAACATCACATGCAATCAAATAGTGACATGATATGGCCAGTATCATATTGCTCTTTTGATCTCCATCTTCGGGGCGCCATGATCATCTTCGTCACCGGCATGACACCATGATCTCCATCATCGTGTCTTCATGAAGTTGTCACGCCAACGATTACTTCTACTTCTATGGCTAACGTGTTTAGCAATAAAGTAAAGTAATTTACATGGCGTTATTCAATGACACGCAGGTCATACAAAAAATAAAGACAACTCCTATGGCTCCTGCCGGTTGTCATACTCATCGACATGCAAGTCGTGATTGCTATTACAAGAACATGATCAATCTCATACATCACATATATTTCATTCATCACATCCTTTTGGCCATATCACATCACAAGGCATATGCTGCAAAAACAAGTTAGACGTCCTCTAATTGTTGTTGCATGTTTTTATGTGGCTTCTATAGGTTTCTAGCAAGAACGTTTCTTACCTACGTAAAACCACAACATGATATGCCAACTTCTATTTACCCTTCATAAGGACCCTTTTCATCGAATCCGATTCGACTAAAGTGGGAGAGACAGACACCCGCTAGCCACCTTATGCAACTAGTGCATGTCCGTCGGTGGAACCTGTCTCACGTAAGCGTACATGTAAGGTCGGTCCGGGCCGCTTCATCCCACGATGCCGCCGAAACAAGATAAGACTAGTAGTGGCAAGAAAATTGACAACATCTACGCCCACAACAAGTTTGTGTTCTACTCGTGCATAGAAACTACGCATAGACCTAGCTCTGATACCATTGTTGGGGATCGTAGCAGAAATTTAAAATTTTCTACGTATCACCAAGATCAATCTATGGAGTCATCTAGCAACAAGATAGAGGGGAGTGCATCTACATACCCTTGTAGATCGCGCGCGGAAGGGTTCAAGAGAACGGGGTTGATGGAGTCGTACTCGTCGTGATCCAAATCACCGATGATCCTAGCGCCGAACGGACGACACCTCCGCGTTCAACACACGTACGGAGCGGGGACGTCTCCTCCTTCTTGATCCAGCAAGGGGGGAGGAGAAGTTGATGGAGATCCAGCAGCACGACGGCGTGGTGGTGGAAGTAGCGGGATCCCGGCAGGGCTTCGCCAAGCGCAAGCAGGGAGGAAGAGGTGTCACGGGAGGGAGGGAGGCGCCAGGGCTTGGGGTGCTGCTCCCATGCGCCTCCCCACTATATATAGGGGTGGAGGGGGCTGGTTTCTTGCCCTCCAAGTCCATTTGGGCGTTGGCAAAGGTGGGGGAAAGAAATCCCACATTTCCCTTCCCCACCGATTGTTATCCCCCTTTTTTAGGGATCTTGATCTTATCCCTTCGGGATATGATCTTATTCCTTCTAAGGTGGGATCTTGGTGCGCCTTGACCAGGGGTGTGGGGCCTTGCCTCCACTACCCACGTTCATGTGGGTCCCCACATGCAGGTGGGCCCCACTTCGGAACCTTCTAGAACCTTCCCGGTACAATACCGAAAAATCTTGAACATTTTCCGGTGGCCAAAATAGGACTTCCCATATATAAATCTTTACCTCCGGACCATTCCGGAACTCCTCGTGACGTCCGGGATCTTATCCGGGACTCCGAACAACTTTCGGTTAACCGCATACTAATATCTCTACAACTCTAGCGTCACTGAACCTTAAGTGTGTAGACCCTACGGGTTCGGGAGACATGCAGACATGACCGAGACGACTCTCCGGTCAATAACCAACAGCGGGATCTGGATACCCATGTTGGCTCCCACATATTCCACGATGATCTCATCGGATGAACCACGATGTCGAGGATTCAATCAATCCCGTATACAATTCCCTTTGTCAATCGGTACGTTACTTGCCCGAGATTCGATCGTCGGTATCCCAATACCTTGTTCAATCTCGTTACCGGCAAGTCACTTTACTCGTAACGTAATGCATGATCCCGTGACCAAACACTTGGTCACATTGAGCTCATTATGATGATGCATTACCGAGTGGGCCCAGAGATACCTCTCCGTCATACGGAGTGACAAATCCCAGTCTCGATTCGTGCCAACCCAACAGACACTTTCGGAGATACCCGTAGTGCACCTTTATAGCCACCCAGTTACGTTGTGACGTTTGGCACACCCAAAGCACTCCTATGGTATCCGGGAGTTGCACAATCTCATGGTCTAAGGAAATGATACTTGACATTTGGAAAAGCTCTAGCAAACGAACTACACGATCTTGTGCTATGCTTAGGATTGGGTCTTGTCCATCACATCATTCTCCTAATGATGTGATCCCGTTATCAATGACATCCAATGTCCATAGTCAGGAAACCATGACTATCTGTTGATCAACGAGCTAGTCAACTAGAGGCTCACTAGGGACATGTTGTGGTCTATGTATTCACACATGTATTACGATTTCCGGATAACACAATTATAGCATGAACAATAGACAATTATCATGAACAAGGAAATATAATAATAACCATTTTATTATTGCCTCTAGGGCATATTTCCAAAAGAACAATCTTTACTTCCGGACCATTCCGGAGTTCCTCGTCATATCCGTGATCTCATCCAAAACTCCGAACAACATTCGGTCACCAACATACATAACTCATAGTACTATATTGTCAACGAACGTTAAGCGTGCGGACCCTACGGGTTCGAGAACTATGTAGACATGACCGAGACACCTCTCTGGTCAATAACCAATAGCGGGACCTGGATGCCCATATTGGCTCCTACATATTCTACGAAGATCTTTATCGGTCAGACCGCATAACAACATACGTTGTTCCCTTTGTCATCGGTATGTTACTTGCCCGAGATTCGATCATTGGTATCTCAATACCTAGTTCAATCTCGTTACCGGCAAGTCTCTTTACTCATTCTATAATACATCATCCCGCAACTAACTCATTAGTTGCAATGCTTGCAAGGCTTAAGTGATGTGCATTACCGAGTGGGCCCAGAGATACCTCTCCAACAATTGGAGTGACAAATCCTAATCTCGAAATACGTCAACCCAACAAGTACCTTCGGAGACACCTGTAGAGCACCTTTATAATCACCCAGTTACGTTGTGACGTTTGGTAGCACACAAAGTGTTCCTCTGGTAAATGGAGTTGCACAATCTCATAGTCATAGGAACATGTATAAGTCATGAAGAAAGCAATAGCAACATACTAAACGATCGAGTGCTAAGCTAACGGAATGGGTCAAGTCAATCACATCATTCTCCTAATGATGTGATCCCGTTTATCAAATGACAACTCATGTCTATGGTTAGGAAACATAACCATCTTTGACAAACGAGCTAGTCAAGTAGAGGCATACTAGTGACACTCTGTTTGTCTATGTATTCACACATGTATCATGTTTCCGGTTAATACAATTCTAGCATGAATAATAAACATTTATCATGATATAAGGAAATAAATAATAACTTTATTATTGCCTCTAGGGCATATTTCCTTCAGTCTCCCACTTGCACTAGAGTCAATAATCTAGTTCACATCGCCATGTGATTTAACATCAATAGTTCACATCTTTATGTGGTTAACATCCACAGTTCACGTCGACATGTGGCCAACACCCAAAGGGTTTACTAGAGTCAGTAATCTAGTTCACATCACTATGTGATTAACACCCAAAGAGTACTAAGGTGTGATCATGTTTTGCTTGTGAGATAATTTTAGTCAACGGGTCTGTCACATTCAGATCCCTAAGTATTTTGCAAATTTCTATGTCTACAATGCTCTGCACGGAGCTACTCTAGCTAATAGCTCCCACTTTCAATATGTATCTAGATCGAGACTTAGAGTCATCCAGATCGATGTAAAAGCTTGCATCGACGTAACTCTTTACGACAAACTCTTTATCACCTCCATAATCGAGAAATATATCCTTATTCTACTAAGGATAATTTTGACCGCTGTCCAGTGATCTACTCCTAGATCACTATTGTACTCCCTTGCAAAACTCAGTGTAGGGTATACAATAGATCTGGTACACAGCATGGCATACTTTATAGAACCTATGGCTGAGGCATAGGGAATGACTTTCATTCTCTTTCTATCTTCTTCCGTGGTCGGGCTTTGAGTCTTACTCAATTTCACACCTTGTAACACAGTCAAGAACTCTTTCTTTGACTATTCCATTTTGAACTATTTCAAAATCTTGTCAAGGTATGTACTCATTGAAAAAACTTATCAAGCGTTTTGATCTATCTCTATAGATCTTGATGCTCAATATGTAAGCAGCTTCAATGAGGTCTTTCTTTGAAAAACTCTTATTCAAATATCCTTTTATGCTATCCAGAAATTCTATATCATTTCCAATCAACAATATGTCATCCACATATAATATCAGAAATGCTACAGAGCTCCCACTCACTTTCTTGTAAATACAGGCTTCTCCAAAAGTCTGTATAAAACCATATGCTTTGATCAACTCGTCAAAGCATATATTCCAACTCCGAGATGCTTACACCAGTCCATAGATGGACCGCTGGAGCTTGCACATTTTGTTAGCACCTTTAGGATTGACAAAACCTTCTGGTTGCATCATATACAACTCTTCTTTAAGAAATCCATTAAGGATTGCAGTTTTTTTATCCATTTTCCAGATTTCATAAAATGCGGCAATTGCTAACATGATTCGGACAGACTTTAAGCATCGATACGAGTGAGAAAATCTCATCGTAGTCAGTACCTTGAACTTTGTCAAAACCTTTTTCGACAAGTCTAGCTTTGTAGATAGTAACACTACTATCAGCGTCCGTCTTCCTCTTGAAAATCCATTTATTTTCTATGGCTTGCCAATCATCGGGCAAGACAACCAAAGTCCATACTTTGTTCTCATACATGGATCCTATCTCAGATTTCATGGCCTCAAACCATTTCGCGGAATCTGGGCTCATCATCGCTTCCTCATAGTTCGTAGGTTCGTCATGGTCAAGTAACATGACCTCCAGAACAGGATTACCGTACCACTTTGGTGCGGATCTCACTCTGGTTGACCTACGAGGTTCGGTAGAAACTTGATCTGAAGTTACATGATCATCATCATTAGCTTCCTCACTAATTGGTGTAGTAGTCACAGGAACAGATTTCTGTGATGAACTACTTTCCAATAGGGGAGCAAGTATAGTTACCTCATCAAGTTCTACTTTCCTCCCACTCACTTCTTTCGAGAGAAACTCCTTTTCTAGAAAGGATCCATTCTTAGCAACGAATATCTTGCCTTCGGATCTGTGATAGAAGGTGTACCCAACTGTCTCCTTTGGGTATCCTATGAGGACACATTTCTCCGATTTGGGTTTGAGCTTATCAGGATGAAACTTTTTCTTATAAGCATCGCAACCCTAAATTTTAAGAAACGACAACTTTGGTTTCTTGCCAAACCACAGTTCATATGGTGTCGTCTCAACGGATTTAGATGGTGCCCTTTTTAATGTGAATGCAGCTGTCTCTAATGCATAACCCCAAAACTATAGTGGTAAATTGGTAAGAAACATCATAGATTGCACTATATCCAATAAAGTACAGTTATGACATTTGGACACACCATTATGCTGTGGTGTTCCAGGTGGCACGAATTTTGTGAAACTATTCCACATTGTTTTAATTGAAGGCCAAACTCGTAACTCAAATATTTTACCTCCGCGATCATATCGTAGAAACTTTTATTTCTGTTACGATGATTCTCCACTTCACTCTGAAATTCTTTGAACTTTTCAAATGTTTCAGACTTGTGTTTCATCAAGTAGATATACCCATATCTGCTCAAATCATCTGTGAAGGTCAGAAAATAATAATACCCGCCGCGAGCCTCAACACTCATCGGATTGCATACATCAGTATGTATTATTTCCAATAAGTCAGTTGCTTGCTCCATTGTTCCGGAGAACGGAGTTTTAGTCATCTTGCCCATAAGGCATGGTTCGCAAGCATCAAGTGATTCATAATCAAGTGATTCCAAAATTCCATCAGCATGGAGTTTCTTCATGCGCTTTACACCAATATGACCTAAACGGCAGTGCCACAAATAAGTTGCACTATCATTATTAACTTTGCATCTTTTGGCTTCAATATTATGAATATGTGTATTACTACGATCGAGATCCAACAAACCATTTTCATTGGGTGTATGACCATAGAAGGTTTTATTCATGTAAACAGAACAACAATTATTCTCTAACTTAAATGAATAACCGTATTGCAAATAAACATGATCAAATCATATTCATGCTCAACGCAAACACCAAATAACACTTATTTAGGTTCAACACTAATCCCGACAGTATAGGGAGTGTGCGATGATGATCATATCAATCTTGGAACTACTTCCAACACACATCGTCACCTCGCCCTTAACTAGTTTCTGTTCATTCTGCAACTCCCATTTTGAGTTACTACTCTTAGCAACTGAACTAGTATCAAATACTGAGGGGTTGCTATAAACACTAGTAAAGTACACATTAATAACATGTATCAAATATACCTATGTTCACTTTGCCATCCTTCTTATCCGCCAATTACTTGGGGTAGTTCCGCTTCCAGTGACCAGCCCCTTTGCAGTAGAAGCACTTAGTCTCAGGCTTAGGTCCAGACTTGGGCTTCTTCACTTGAGCAGCAACTTGCTTGCCATTCTTCTTGAAGTTCCCCTTCTTCCCTTTGCCCTTTTCTTGAAACTAGTGGTCTTGTTAACCATCAACACTTGATGTTTTTCTTGATTTCTACCTTCGTCGATTTCAGCATCACGAAGAGCTTGGGAATTATTTTCGTCATCCCTTGCATATTATAGTTCATCACGAAGTTCTACTAACTTGGTGATGGTGACTAGAGAATTCTGTCAATCACTATTTTATCTGGAAGATTAACTCCCACTTGATTCAAGCGATTGTGGTACCCAGACAATCTGAGCAAATGCTCACTGCTTGAGCTATTCTCCTCCAACTTTTAGCTATAGAACTTGTTGGAGACTTCATATCTCTCAACTCGGGTATTTGCTTGAAATATTAACTTCAATTCCTGGAACATCTCATATGGTCCATGACGTTCACAACATCTTTGAAGTCCCGATTCTAAGCCGTTAAGCACTAAACTATCAAGTAGTCATCATATTGAGCTAGCCAAACGTTCGTAACGTCTGCATCTGCTCCTGCAATAGGTCTGTCGGGTGGTTGGTGCGACATATGCCAAGGGATGGCTTATCATTGTGGGAGCCAATAAAACGTCGCCGGTGCCTGGAAACGGGATGAGGTGAAGACATGCACGCCGGCGGATCTTACCCAGGTTCGGGGCTCTCCGAGGAGATAACACCCCTAGTCCTGCTCTGCGGGGTCTCCGCATGATCACTAGATCGGTGAAAGTAGCTACAATTGCTCCTAGAGCTGTTGGGTTCAAGGGAGAAGAAGAACTAAGCTAGCCCTTGCTTCTCTCTATCTATGGTGTGTGTGCTATGCTTAGGAGGCAACTCTATGCTCAAAGGCCAACCCTTTGCATGGGTGCTCCGGGGGGTTTATATAGGCCTACCCCCCGGGGGTACAATGGTAATCCGACTGGGCTCTGGTCCCAGCCGTCAGTGTCTACGCTTGCCGGCTTCTCCGCCGGCTGCTGGGTCCCGCCGGCTGCTGGGTCCCGCCGGCTGCCGGCTACTTGGTCGACAGGCCGGGCCCACCGCCTAGGGTCTTGTCGGCGGCTGCTTACTGTAGCCGCGCCTCTGATGACGAGGGCTTTGTCGAGGTAAGCGTGGCTACAGTGGGCCGCCTCGGGGGCTCTCACTGTAGCCTTACCTCGTCTTGTCTCCTTAATGGGGCTCCTGCTTCGAGGAAGGGAGTAGCCGGCTTCTGGAGGCCGGCTACGCTCTTGGCCGACTGGGAAAGGCCGGGCCGCCTTCACGCCTCTCTCTGGCTGAAGGGGCCCGCCGCCCGCGGGCCGTACAGGAGTCGGTCGTGGGTGACGTCGAGGCCAGCATGGCTACAGTGCCGAGCCGCACGGGAGACGGCCGTCCCGTACGGCCTCCTGTAGCCATGCCCGCCTCGGGCTTTGGGGGTAGTGGGCCGCACTGTGGCCACTCCCCATCTTGTCGCCGTTATGTGGGAACAGCTTTGGTGGTTGTGGTCTCGGCCGGCTCCTAGGAGTCGGCGTCCTTCTTGGCCGGCTTCTTGGAGTCGGCCACCCCGTGGTCGTCCTGGGGAAGGGTTGTTTGAGTTTGGGTCGCCTTCCGGGAGTCGGCTTCAAAGGTAGCCGGCCAGGGAAGGCGGCCCAAATACTTGGAGTGCTTGAAGGCCCAAAGGCCTGATAATTTTTCTGAAGAACCAGGGGGAGTCGGTTAGGTTACCCGTGGCCATTTACTCCGACAAGGTCTGTCACCTAGCGGTGCATCAAGGACATAATTCTTCTGTGCAGAAATGAGGATAAACCTCAGATCACGGATCCAATCCGCATCATTGCTACTAACATCTTTCAACTTAGTTTTCTCTAGGAACATATATAAAACATAGGGAAGCAACAACGCGAGCTATTGATCTACAACATAGATATGCTAATACTACCAAGACTAAGTTCATGATAAAATAAAGTTCAATTAATCATATTACTTAAGAACTCCCACTTAGATAGACATCCCTCTAATCCTCTAAGTGATCACGTGATCCATATCAACTAAACCATGTCCGATCATCACGTGAGATGGAATAGTTTCAACGGTGAACATCACTATGTTGATCATATCTACTATATGATTCACGCTCGACCTTTCAGTCTCCGTGTTCCGAGGCCATATCTGTTATATGCTAGGCTCGTCAAGCTTAACCTGAGTATTCCGCGTGTGCAACTGTTTTGCACCCGTTGTATTTGAACGTAGAGCCTATCACACCCGATCATCACGTGGTGTCTCAGCACGAAGAACTTTCGCAATGGTGCATACTCAGGGAGAACACTTATACTTTGATAATTTAGTGAGGGATCATCTTATAGTGCTACCGTCAATCAAAGCAAGATAAGATGCATAAAAGATAAACATCACATGCAATCGATATAAGTGATATGATATGGCCATCATCATCTTGTGCTTGTGATCTCCATCTCCGAAGCACCATCATGATCACCATCGTCACCGGCGCGACACCTTGATCTCCATCGTAGTATCGTTGTCGTCTCGCCCACTATTGCTTCTACGACTATCGCTACCGCTTAGAGATAAATTAAAGCAATTACAGGGCGATCGCATTGCATACAATAAAGCGACAACCATATGGCTCCTGCCAGTTGCCGATAACTCGGTTACAAAACATGATCATCTCATACAATAAAATTTAGCATCATGTCTTGACCATATCACATCACAACATGCGCTGCAGAAACAAGTTAGACGTCCTCTACTTTGTTGTTGCAAGTTTTATGTGGCTGCTACGGGCTTAGCAAGAACCGTTCTTACGTACGCATCAAAACCACAACGATATTTCGTCAAGTATGTGATGTTTTAACCTTCGCAAGGACCGGGCATAGCCACACTCGGTTCAACTAAAGTTGGAGAAACTGACACCCGCCAGCCACCTGTGTGCAAAGCACGTCGGCAGAACCAGTCTCGCATAAGCGTACGCGTAATGTCGGTCCGGGCCGCTTCATCCAACCAAAGTATGACATGCTGGTAAGCAGTATGACTTATATCGCCCACAACTCACTTGTGTTCTACTCGTGCATATAACATCAACGCATAAAACCTGGCTCGGATGCCACTGTTGGGGAACGTAGTAATTTCAAAAAATTTCCTACGCACACGCAAGATCATGGTGATGCATAGCAACGAGAGGGGAGAGTGTTGTCTACGTACCCTTGTAGACCGTAAGCGGAAGCGCTATATCAACGCGGTTGATGTAGTCGTACGTCTTCACGATCCGACCGATCCAAGTACCGAAAGCACGTCACCTCCGAGTTCTGCACACGTTCAGCTCGATGACGTCCTCGCCTTCTCGATCCAGCAAGAGGGGCGAAGTAGTAGATGAGTCCCGGCAGCACGACGGCGTGGTGACGGTGTTGGTGAAGAACAATCTCCGTAGGGCTTCGCCTAAGCACTACGAAAATTATGATGGAGGATAAACTAGAGGGGACGGGGTTGCCAGCACACGGCTTGGTGTTTCTTGATGTGTCTTGGGTGCTAGCCCTACCCCTCTATTTATATGTTGAGCCTTGGGGTCGAAACTTGGAGTAAAAGCCTCCACAAAGTCGGTTTCACCCGAAAGGCAAGAGTCCTTCTCGGACTCCCGGGCCAGACGCCAGGGTTCCCGGCGTCTGGACCCAGACGCCAGGGACCCTGGCGTCTGGCCCCTGGACTCCGCAAAACTTCCTTTTACGCTTTCCAAAAAACCTCGTGGGCTTTCCCCTTTGGCCTAGATAAAGTGTTCTTGTGCCCAAACATTTCGGGAAACATACGGAACCCCTTCCGATGGATTCCGGAACCTTTCCGGAGATCAAACACTACTATCCACATATCAATCTTTACTTCCGGACCATTCCGGAGTTCCTCGTCATATCCGTGATCTCATCCAAAACTCCGAACAACATTCGGTCACCAACATACATAACTCATAGTACTATATCGTCAATGAACGTTAAGCGTGCGGACCCTACGGGTTCGAGAACTATGTAGACATGACCGAGACACCTCTCTGGTCAATAACCAATAGCGGGACCTGGATGCCCATATTGGCTCCTACATATTCTACGAAGATCTTTATCGGTCAGACCGCATAACAACATACGTTGTTCCCTTTGTCATCGGTATGTTACTTGCCCGAGATTCGATCATCGGTATCTCAATACCTAGTTCAATCTCGTTACCGGCAAGTCTCTTTACTCATTCTGTAATACATCAACCCGCAACTAACTCATTAGTTGCAATGCTTGCAAGGCTTAAGTGATGTGCATTACCAAGTGGGCCCAGAGATACCTCTCCGACAATCGGAGTGACAAATCCTAATCTCGAAATACGCCAACCCAACAAGTACCTTCGGAGACACGTATAGAGCACCTTTATAATCACCCAGTTACGTTGTAACGTTTGGTAGCACACAAAGTGTTCCTCCGGTAAACGGGAGTTGCATAATCTCATAGTCATAGGAACATGTATAAGTCATGAAGAAAGCAATAGCAACATACTAAACGATCGAGTGCTAAGCTAACGGAATGGGTCAAGTCAATCACATCATTCTCCTAATGATGTGATCCCGTTTATCAATTGACAACTCATGTCTATGGTTAGGAAACATAACCATCTTTGACAAACGAGCTAGTCAAGTAGAGTCATACTAGTGACACTCTGTTTGTCTATGTATTCACACATGTATCATGTTTCCGGTTAATACAATTCTAGCATGAATAATAAACATTTATCATGATATAAGGAAATAAATAATAACTTTATTATTGCCTCTAGGGCATATTTCCTTCAATAGTGATGTGCATTACCGAGAGGGCCCAGAGATACCTCTCCGATACACGGAGTGACAAATCCTAATCTCGATCTATGCCAACTCAACAAACACCATCAGAGACACCTGTAGAGCATCTTTATAATCACCAAGTTACGTTGTGACGTTTGATAGCACACAAAGTGTTCCTCCGGTATTCGGGAGTTGCATAATCTCATAGTCATAGGAACATGTATAAGTCATGAAGAAAGCAATAGCAACATACTAAACGATCAAGTGCTAAGCTAACGGAATGGGTCAAGTCAATCACATCATTCCCTAATGATGTGATCCCGTTAATCAAATGAAAACTCATGTCTATGGCTAGGAAACTTAACCATCTTTGATTCAACGAGCTAGTCAAGTAGAGGCATATTAGTGACACTCTGTTTGTCTATGTATTCACACATGTACTAAGTTTCCGGTTAATACAATTCTAGCATGAATAATAAATATTTATCATGAAAGAAGGAAATAAATAATAACTTTATTATTGCCTCTAGGGCATATTTCCTTCAGTCTCCCACTTGCACTAGAGTCAATAATCTAGTTCACATCGCCATGTGATTTAACACCAATAGTTCATATCACCATGTGATTAACACCCATAGTTCACATCGCCATGTGACCAACACTCAAAGGGTTTACTAGAGTCAGTAATCTTAGTTCACATCGCCATGTGATTAACACCCAAAGAGTACTAAGGTGTGATCATGTTTTGCTTGTGAGAGAAGTTTAGCCAACGGGTCTGCCATATTCAGATCCGTGTGTATTTTGCAAATTTCTATGTCAACAATGCTCTGCACGGAGCTACTCTAGCTAATTTCTCTCACTTTCAATATGTATCCAGATTGAGACTTAGAGTCATCTGGATCAGTGTCAAAACTTGCATCGACGTAACCCTTTACGACGAACCTTTTGTCACCTCCATAATCGAGAAACATATCCTTATTCCACTAAGGATAATTTTGACCGCTGTCCAGTGATCTACTCTTAGATCACTATTGTACTCCCCTGCCAAACTCAGTGTAGGGTATACAATAGATCTGGTACACAACATGGCATATTTTATAGAACCTATGGCTGAGGCATAGGGAATGACTTTCATTCTCTTTTTATGTTCTGCCGTGGTCGGGCTTTGGGTCTTACTCAATTTCACTCCTTGCAATACAGGCAAGAACTCCTTCTTTGACTGTTCTATTTTGAACTACTTCGAAAATTTGTCAAGGTATGTACTCATTGAACAAACTTATCAAGCGTCTTGATCTATCTCTATAAATCTTGATGCTCACTATGTAAGCAGCTTCATCGAGGTCTTTCTTTGAAAAACTTCTTTCAAACACTCCTTTATGCTTTCCAGAAAATTCTACATCATTTCCGATCAACAATATGTCACTCACATATACTTATCAGAAAGGCTGTAGTGCTCCCACTCACTTTCTTGTAAATACAGGCTTCATCGCAAGTCTGTATAAAACCATATGCTTTGATCACACTATCAAAGCGTATATTCCAACTCTGAGAGGCTTGCACCAGTCCATAAATGGATCACTGGAGCTTGCACACTTTGTTAGCACTTTTAGGATCGACAAAACCTTCTGGTTGCATCATATACAACTCTTCTTTAATAAGTCCATTATGGAAGACAGTTTTGACATCTATTTGCCAGATTTCATAAAATTTGGCAATTGCTAACATGATTCGGACAGACTTTAAGCATCGCTACGAGTGAGAAAATCTCATCGTAGTCAACACCTTGAACTTTGTCAAAAACCTTTTTCGACAAGTCTAGCTTTGTAGATAGTAACACTACTATCAGCGCTCGTCTTCCTCTTGAAAATCCATTTATTCTCAATGACTTGCCGATCACCGGGCAAGTCAACCAAAGTCCATACTTTGTTCTCATATATGGATCCCATCTCAGATTTCATGGCCTCAAGCGATTTCGCGGAATCTGGGCTCATCATCGCTTCCTCATAGTTCGTAGGTTCGTCATGGTCTAGTAACATGACTTCCAGAACCGGATTATCGTACCACTCTGGTGCGGAATGTACTCTGGTTGACCTACGAGGTTCGGTAGTAACTTGATCTGAAGTTTCATGATCATCATCATTAACTTCCTCACTAATTGGTGTAGGCATCACTCGAACTGATTTCTGTGATGAACTACTTTCCAATTTGGGAGAAGGTACAATTACCTCATCAAGTTCTACTTTCCTCCCACTCACTTCTTTTGAGAGAAACTCCTTCTCTAGAAAGGATCCATTCTTAGCAACGAATATCTTGCCTTCGGATCTGTGATAGAAGGTGTACCCAACAGTTTCCTTTGGGTATCCTATGAAGACGCATTTCTCCGATTTGGGTTCGAGCTTATCAGGTTGAAACTTTTTCACATAAGCATCGCAACCCCAAACTTTATGAAACGACAGCTTAGGTTTCTTGCCAAACCATAGTTCATACGGTGTCATCTCAACGGATTTAGATGGTGCCCTATTTAACATGAATGTAGCTGTCTCGAATGCATAACCCCAAAAACGATAGTGGTAAATCGGTAAGAGACATCATAGATTGCAGTATATCCAATAAAGTACAGTTATGACGTTCGGACACACCATTACGATGTGGTGTTCCGGGTGGCATGAGTTGTGAAACTATTCCACATTGTTTTAAATGAAGGCCTAACTCGTAACTCAAATATTTGCCTCTGCGATGAGATCGTAGAAACTTTATTTTCTTGTTACGATGATTCCACTTCACTCTGAAAATCTTTGAACTTTTCAACTGTTTCAGACTTGTGTTTCATTAAGTAGATATACCCATATCTGCTCAAATCATCTGTGAAGGTCAGAAAATAACGATACCCGCCGCGAGTTTTAACACTCATCGGACTGCATACATCGGTATGTATTATTTCCAATAAGTCAGTAGCTCGCTCCATTGTTCCGGAGAATGGAGTTTTAGTCATCTTGCCCATGAGGCATGCTTCGCAAGCATCAAGTGATTCCAAAAGCCTATCAACATGGAGTTTCTTCATGCGCTTTAAACCAATATGACCTAAACGGCGGTGCCACAAATAAGTTGCACTATCATTATTAACTTTGCATCTTTTGACTTCAATATTATGAATATGTGTATCACTACAGTCGAGATCCAACAAACTATTTTCATTGGGTGTATGACCATCGAAGGTTTTATTCATGTAAACAGAACAACAATTATTCTTTGACTTTAAATGAATAACCGTATTGCAATAAACATGATCAAATCATATTTATGCTCAACACAAACACCAAATAACATTTATTTAGGTTCAACACTAATCCCGAAAGTATAGGGAGTGTGCGATGATGATCATATCAATCTTGGAACCACTTCCAACACACATCGCCACTTCACCCTTAACTGGTCTCTGTTCATTCTGCAATTCCCGTTTCGAGTTACTAATCTTAGCAACTGAACTAGTATCAAATACTGAGGGGTTGCTATAAACACTAGTAAAGTACACATCAATATATATCATGTATATCAAATATACCTTTGTTCACTTTGCCATCCTTCTTATCTGCCAAATACTTGGGGCAGTTCTGCTTCCAGTGACTAGTCCCTTTGCAGTAGAAGCACTTAGTCTCAGGCTTAGGTCTAGACTTGGGCGGCTTCTCTTGAGCAGGACCTTGCTTGCCGTTCTTCTTGAATTTTCCCTTCTTCCCTTTGCCCTTTTCTTGAAACTAGTGATCTTGTCAACCATCAACACTTGATGCTTTTCTTGATTTCTACCTTCGTCGATTTCAGCATCACGAAGAGCTTGGGAATCGTTTCTGTTATCCCTTGCATATTATAGTTCATCACGAAGTTCTAGTAACTTGGTGATAGTGACTAGATAACTCTGTCAATCACTATCTTATCTGGAATATTAACTCCCACTTGATTCAACTGATTGTAGTACTCAGACATTCCGAGCACATGCTCACTAGCTGAGCTATTCTCCTCCATCTTGTAGGCAAAGTACTTGTCAAAGGTCTCATTCCTTTCCACATGTGCATGATTCTGAAATACTAATTTCAACTCTTGGAACATCCCATATGCTCCGTGGCGTTAAAAATGTCTTTGGAGCCCTGATTCTAATCCGTAAAGCATGGTGCACTAAACTATCAAGTAGTCATCATATTGAGCTTGCCAAATGTTCATAACGTCTGTATCTGCTCCTGCAATCGGTCTGTCACCTAGAGGTGCATCAAGGACATAATTCTTCTGTGCAGCAATGAGGATAATCCTCATATCACGGATCCAATCCGCATCATTGCTACTAACATCTTTCAACTTAGTTTTCTTTATGAACATATCAAAAATAAAACAGGGGAGCTAAACGCGAGCTATTGATCTACAACATAGATATGCAAATACTACCAGGACTAAGTTCATGATAAATTAAAGTTTAGTTAATCATATTACTTAAGAACTCCCACTTAGATAGACATCCCTCTAGTCATCTAAATGATCACGTGATCCAAATCAACTAAACCATGTCCGATCATCACGTGAGATGGAGTAGTTTTCAATGGTGAACATAACTATGTTGATCATATCTACTATATGATTCACGCTCGACCTTTCGGTCTCTAGTGTTCCGAGGCCATATCTGCATATGCTAGGCTCGTCAAGTTTAACCCGAGTATTCCGCGTGTGCAAAACTGGCTTGCACCCGTTGTATGTGAATGTAGAGCTTATCACACCCGATCAGCACGAAGAACTATCGCAACGGTGCATACTCAGGGAGAACACTTATACCTTGAACTTTTAGTAAGGGACCATCTCATAATGCTACCGCCGTACTAAGAAAAATAAGATGCATAAAAGATAAACATCACATGCAATCAATATAAGTGATATGATATGGCCATCATCATCTTGTGCCTTTGATCTCCATCTCCAAAGCACCCTCATGATCACCATCATCACCGGCGCGACACCTTGATCTCCATCGTAGCATCGTTGTCGCCTCGCCAACTATTTCTTCTACGACTGTCGCTACCGCTTAGTGATAAAGTAAAGTAAGTACATGGCGATTGCACTTCATACAATAAAGCGACAACCATATGGCTCCTGCCAGTTGCCGATAACTCCGTTACAAAACATGATCATCTCATACAATAAAATTTAGCATCATGTCTTGACCATATCACATCACAGCATGCCCTGCAAAAACAAGTTAGACGTCCTCTACTTTGTTTTTGCAAGTTTTATGTGGCTGCTACGAGCTAAGCAAGAACCGTTCTTACCTACACATTAAAACCACAACGATATTTCGTCAAGTATGTGCTGTTTTAACCTTCACAAGGACCGGGCGTAGCCACACTCGATTCAACTAAAGTTGGAGAAACTGACACCCGCCAGCCACCTGTGTGCGAAACACGTCGGTAGAACCAGTCTCATGTAAGCATACGCGTAATGTCGGTCCGGGCCGCTTCATCCAACAATACCGCTGAATCAAAGTATGACATGCTGGTAAGCAGTATGACTAGTATCGCCCACAACTCACTTGTATTCTACTCGTGCATATAACATCTACGCATAAACCTGGCTCGGATGCCACTGTTGGGGAACGTAGTAATTTCAAAAAAAATTCCTACGCACACGCAAGATCATGGTGATGCATAGCAACGAGAGGGGAGAGTGTTGTCCACGTACCCTCGTAGACCGTAAGCGGAAGCGTTATGACAATGCGGTTGATGTAGTCGTACGTCTTCACGATCGACCGATCCTAGTACCGAACGTACGACACCTCCGCGATCTGCACACGTTCAGCTCGGTGATGTCCCACGAACTCACGATCCAGCAAAGTGTCGAGGGAGAGCTTCATCAGCATGACGGCATGATGACGGTGATGATGAAGCTACCGGCGCAGGGCTTCGCCTAAGCAGTACGACGATATGACCGAGGTGGATTATGCTGGAGGGGGGGGGGGGGGGGACCGCACACGGCTAAGAGATCAATCATCAACTTGTGTGTTCATGGGGTGCCCCCTGACCACGTATATAAAGGATCGAGGGAGGAGGAGGCCGGCCCTCATAGGGCGCGCCCAAAGTGTGGAGTCCTACTAGGACTCTCTAGTCCTAGTAGGATTCCACCTCCCACATGGAATAGGAAAAAGGGAAGGGAGAAGGAGAAGGAAGGAAGGGTGCGCCCCTTTCCCTAGTCCAATTCAGACCAGTCCATGGGGAAGGGGCGCGGCCACCCTTGAGGCCTTTCTCTCCTTTCCCGTATGTCCCATTAAGGCCCATTACGAATTCCCGTAACTCTCCGGTACTCCAAAAAATACACGAATCACTCGGAACCTTTTCGATGTCCGAATATAGCCTTCCAATATATCGATCTTTACGTCTCAACCATTTCAAGACTCCTCGTCATGTCCCCGATCTCATCCGGGACTCCGAACAAACTTCGTTCATCAAATCACATAACTCATAATACAAATCATCACCGAACGTTAAGCGTGCGGACCCTACGCGTTCGAGAACTATGTAGACATGACCGAGACTCATCTCGGGTCAATAACCAATAGCAGAACCTGGATGCTCATATTGGTTCCTATATATTCTACGAAGATCTTTATCGGTTAAACTGCATAACAACATACGTTGTTCCCTTTGTCATCGGTATGTTACTTACCCGAGATTCGATCGTCGGTATCTCAATACCTAGTTCAATCTCGTTACCGACAAGTCTCTTTACTCGTTCCGTAATGCATCATCCCGTAACTAACTCATTAATCACATTGCTTGCAAGGCTTATAGTGATGTGCATTACCGAGAGGGCCCAGAGATACCTCTCCGATACACGGAGTGACAAATCCTAATCTCGATCTATGCCAACTCAATAAACACCATCGGAGACACCTTTAGAGCATCTTTATAATCACCCAGTTACGTTGTGACGTTTGATAGCACACAAAGTGTTCCTCCGGTATTCGGGAGTTGCATAATCTCATAGTCATAGGAACATGTATAAGTCATGAAGAAAGCAATAACAACATACTAAAGAATCAAGTGCTAAGCTAACGGAATGGGTCAAGTCAATCACATCGTTCTCTAATGATGTGATCCCGTTAATCAGATGACAACTCATGTCTATGGCTAGGAAACTTAACCATCTTTGATTCAACGAGCTAGTCAAGTAGAGGCATACTAGTGACACTCTATTTGTCTATGTATTCACACATGTATCATGTTTCCGGTTAATACAATTCTAGCATGAATAATAAACATTTATCATGAAATAAGGAAATAAATAATAACTTTATTATTGCCTCTAGGGCATATTTCCTTCACTCACTGCCCAGTCAGAAAAATGGAGTATATTTTTAAATAGGTTATTTTAATTAAAATATGTTCAAGGATTTAAAAAATATTGTGAATTTACCAAACCATGAATTATAGAAAATTTTCGAATTTAAAATATATTCATGCATTCCAAAAATCTTTGCAAATTAAACAAGTTTCAAATTTAAAAAATGTTCACAAACTTTAAAATGTTCGTGAACTTCAAAATATTCATGAATGTAATAAATATTAATGAAGCTAAAAATGAAAAAAAAAATGTTCACAAATTTTGATAAGTGCCCATGAATTAAAACCTGTATAAAATTAGAGAAAGAAGGGGAAATAAAACTAAACAACAAACAGCCTTACATGCAGGTCCCATAGCGACCCCACAACCCCGAAACACCAGAGCACTTCAAATCATGGGAAACTGTAAAAAGTTAAAAAGAGAAGGGGAAATAAAACTAAGCAACAAACAACCTTACATGAAGGTCCAACAGCGACCCGACAACCCTTAAGCACCAGAGCACTTCAAATCATGGGAACCTCTAAAAAGTTAAAGAGAGAAGGGAAAATAAAAGTAAGCAACAAACAAACTTACATGCAGGTCCCACAGTGACCCCACAACCCCGAAGCACCAGAGCACTTCAAATCATGGGAGCTTAGAGCATCTCCAGCCGTTGGCCCCCCAGGGGGCGCCTAAAATCGCCGCCTGGGGGTGAGCCGGCGCAAAAAATGGGCCTGGGGACGAGTTGGTCCCCAGTCGCCCGCCCCAGGGCCGCCCCAGGCGTGTTCAAAAAAGGCAAAAATAGAGCAAAGTTCGGCGAAGTTCGGCATATATTACATAATAGTCGTGGATTTTTATTACATAATATATCTAATTAAAAAAGAATCTGGCTGAACACGGAGTAGTCGCTGTCGTCGCCGCCATCCTCGCCGCCGCCGCCATCGTCGGGCTTCTCCTCCTTGACACGGCCGTCCCTGGTGGACCCCTGACCAGCGTCGCTAACGCGGACTGGTGGCGGCGGCGCGTCGTCGTCGCTGTCCTCGATGACGACGACTCCTCCTTCGTCGCGGCCCTGGCGGCGCTGCGCGAACCGCCGCAGGGCGGTGCACTGGCGCTCCCTCGCCATCTTCAGGGATTCCGCGCGCGCCCATTCCAGGGTCGCGTCGTCGTCGAGCTCAACGTCGCCGCCGTGCTCCGTCTTCACCGCAGGGAGGCCCGGCTACGTCTTCACCAGCGCGAGCCCCGGCTCCGTCTTGGGCTTGACGAAGCGCAGAGGAGCCGACGAGGAGGCGCGCCGGCCGCCCTCGTTGATGACGATGCCGGCGCTGCGAGTGCGCCGTCCGAGCGGCGTCTCCGCCGCGGGCTCGGCCTTGACGCCGAGCAGCGCCGGAGTGCCGGAGGAGTGCGAGGAAGAGCGCGAGGAGGAGGAAGAAGAGGAGGCGCCGAACCTCCTGGGCAACCATTGCCCGTCGCGTCGGCGGTGAGCCGTGGCCGTGGCGGCCGCCCTCGCCGGGGGTATGCCAACGGCGGGTCGTTGCCGCCCTCGAGGCACGTCAGAACGCCCTCGAGGGTGCGGCCGGGGACACCCCACCACAGGTGGCGTCCCTCGCTGTTCTTCAGGCCGGCCACCACCGGTGCGCCGTTGGTAGACGCCATCCTCTGCTGCTGCCGGCGCTGGAAGTATGCCGTCCACGCCGCTTGGTTGTCAGCGGCGTACTCGGGGAGGGCGAGCTGGGCGTCGGTGAGGGAGGCGCGCACGACCTCGACCTCGTCGGCGAAGTAGGACGGTTTCGCCACGGCGTCGGGCAACGGGGGAATGGGCACTCCCCCGTTGCTGAGTCTACACCCCGTCGGCCCGGCGCGCATGTCCGGCGGCGCCGGGATGCTCGCCTGTAACAGAGCCAAGACTCCTGTTCACGGAGCGAGCGGCGGCCGAAGCCGTTGACCGCCGCCTCATCTCCAGGGAATCGCTCGGCCATCGGGTGAGGGAGGGAGGGAGAGGGAGGGCTCGACGGCGGCGCTCGGGAGAGAGAGGGCTCGGCGGCGGCTCTCGGGAGAGGTAGAGCTCGGCGGCTAGGGCTAGGGCTGGTGTGGCCAGAGGCGAGGGAGGCCACCGGCTTATATGGCTGTGCCGCGCCCGTGTGTATGCGTGCGAGGGAGGGGAGGCGTCGGCGCGCCGCCCCGTGACGCGCCGCCCGTGAGGAATCAATGGTAAGGCTGACCGGCGGCAGCCTTGCCATTGATTCCCTGCGGGAAACCGAGGCGTTGGGGGGAAGACGACGTGCGGTGTCGCTGACGCGCCGGGCCCGCGGCTCTTTCGCGCCAAAACCGCTTGCCCCGGCGCCCCGGAACGCCCCCAGTGCGCCGGGTTCGGCCTGGGTCCGCCGGCGCTAATTTCGGCCCAGGCCAGCGAAAATCGGGCTCCTGGGGCGCGACAGGGCCGATTTTTCGTTGCCGGCGCGAAAAAATCGCCTGGGAAGGCCTTTCTGGGGGCGCAGCTGGAGATGCTCTTAGTATCTCTATAGATACTAGAAGGATATTTTGTGAGGAGGGAGGAAAGAACATTGTGCTCGGATTAAGACATACCACCTCTCTATCAAAATTTCTTTCTTTCCGTGGAGAGGTCAATTTTGATAAGCCCATGTGATCGCATCCTACCAGCTTTATCTTCAGATATTAAGAGCTAAATGCTGGTATTTTCTTGATGAAGAGAAATATCTTGCTTTAGAAAGAAGATACTATATCAATTTGATACCAATTACACCCAATCTCTTCAAAAACACGGTATTCACCCCACGCAGCGACGCGTGCGGTTGTTGTTTACCTTTGGGTTTATTCCATGGCAAATGTTGGTATATATCGTGTGTAGTACCAAAGGTCAACTAAGAAGCAGGCAATCACCAACAAATCAATCCCAAAATATATGAATATTTTGTGAGGAAGGAGGGGAGAATGTGTTGGGATTAAGACATACCACCTCTCTCTGTCAAAGTTTTCTTTCTTTTAAGGGGAGAGCTCAACTCTGATCATAAGCCCATGTGATTGTGCACTACCATCTTACCTTCCAGGTAATAAGAGCTAAATGCCGGTATCTATTGTACGTAGTACAAAAGGCCAACTATTGAAGATTCATGTAGCTGAGGAATATTTGTTCTCCAGCAAGGTGTTGGTTCCATAGTTGTATTTTTTTTTTTTTGGCGGGGGGTTCCATAGTTGCATTAGCTCGATAGTCCCATCGTTTTATGCAGAAAATGAATAGCCTGGTAGTACCTCCGTCCTAAATTACTTGTCTCATATTTTTTTAGATATGGATGTATCTAACATTAAAATATGTCTGAATCCATCCGTATCTAGATAAATTTAAAACGAGTAATTCAGAAATGAGGGAGTAGATGATACCCCTAAGAATGGTATCACCTCCAACATGTTTCAACAAAGTGGTATATATAAAGTGGCCACTACCTGTAACAAGTCGGAGAAATAGGCAAATCGTTAGCCTAATATAGCATGCAGTCTCGTAACTGAGGAACTGGTTGCATCTTTTGGAACATTTCATTTAACTCTCATGGTAGATCACGGTTGTTTCCATTCATCTCAGCCACGGATCCCAATATTACCTCCGTTCCAAATAATTTGTCTTAAATTTAGTGTATACCGACAAATCTAAAACAAGTAATTCGAGAGTAGCTACCACGACTCGGTACACCAGCAATTATGCAAAGCTGTGCTTTCAATCTATTTAACCCTAGGGTCGTTGGACCAAACCTACTTATATACGGATCCAACATGCATGACGACATGCAGAAGTAACTCTCAGTTCGTACGCATACCAGACAGCACTGCTCCGAAACAGTGATAGCACATTGTCCGAACCAATCCAATGCATGCATGCTCAGATCGGCCTGCCCAAAATACTGCAATGCATATTTATGTGAAGAATCTTAAGCAGGAGCTACTACTTTTACTATTATTACAGATAGCAACAATTTGTAAGAATGCAGGAGTAACAGAGGAAGCTGTGAGCCTGTAGGGAACGACGGTTCAGTGTTCAGATTCAGATAGTTCCGTTCGTCTCTCGAACCAACCTTTGGCAATACACATAGTCAATTGTTATTTCTCCTAAAAAAACATATAAGCTTGTAAATTTGTCTGAAAAGACGATCAAAATTAATCGAAACCGCAGAGGCCTAGGGTGACACTTGTGTTTAAACCGACAAACACGTCGAAACAATGTGCCTAACATTATTGAACAGAGGGCGTACGTGCCCCCGGTGCACGTTCGGCTTGGTTTGGTTTGGTCCACCGTAGAGTTGGGCTGTGGTCACTTTCGGACGATGGATGCTCAGCTATAGGCAGGAAAGCGATGGCTTCAGAAGTTCAGACTTGCTTGGGTTCCAAGTGAACTGATAAATTTGGTACCATACATGTATATTGGATGGATGCAAAATGCTGCTCTCGTAGCTTCATACTCCAGTAAAACAACACCTTTCCTCCTTCCTGCTCACACAAGCCTGCTTTGTTTGTGGGTGACAGTTGTCGTGAGATCGACACAAGTGACTGCCACTGGGGAGACGCCGACACAAAGACAGAGACATTCACACTGGGCCAGAAGAAGGCCGGCCAGCCGTTTGGAGCGGCGAAATCGTGTAAAACTTTCGCTGATTTTGCACTTCGATTTACGACGTCAATCAATTAAAACGTACACTTACACATCTCGTAGGGATCATTTATTCCATTTATGCCTGGTGACATGGCAACGTGCTGCGCTGCCATAGGCACGTGTGGAGATGAAATGCCTGCTACTATGTCATGTGGCCATGCTATGGCAGCTAGCTTCCAAGATTGCTGCACATCGAGTTATATCACTGGTACAGTAGTAGTACTGCCTAAGATTGCTACAGGCCCATGCATCGTATCGTATGGACCGATACATTATTGAACATTTATCTGCGCACGGGCGATTCATGTCACAGTCCGGAAATGTCGTGTTGAATACCACCCCTCGCCCAAGAAACAAACCATGGAAAATCAGCTTGAGCTAAGCAATCGTCAGAAATCTTGGGAAGCCTGGCTCAATCTTGTGAGAAGATTGATGGATGTCCAGTTGTCTCAACAAGCCGACAAGTTGTACTGGAAACTAACTAAGAGTGGAGAGTTTTCGGTTAAATCTATGTACTTTGATGTTATCAACTCTAGCGCGGTTCCCCGATCGAAACATGTTTGGAAAGTCAAAGTTCCTTTAAAAATCAAAGTGTTTATGTGGTTTGTACATAAACAAGTTATTTTAACCAAGGACAATTTGGCAAAACGCAATTGGACAGGTTCTACGAGATGTAGCTTTTGTGACCAACATGAATCAATCAAACACCTCTTTCTCGATTGCCCTCTGGCAAAAATTATGTGGCGGACGGTTAACATAGCATTCAACACTACTCCTCCGAATTCCATCACCATGTTATTTGGTGCGTGGCTTGATGAGATAGATTCTGACACGGCAAGAGAGATTCGTGTAGGAGTTTGTGCGTTGTTATGGGCAATCTGGAATTGCAGAAATGATTTGGTCTTTAACAGAACGACAAATATTCATTTTTTGCAGGTTATCTTCAGAGCCACTGCGTTGATCCGTATGTGGTCGCTACTCACTCCGACGGAGGCCAGTGAGCGTTTGATTACTGGATCTACCCGATGGGAGATGGTAGCACGGGATATTTTCAACCGGGTTGGATGACGGTCATGTAATAGGATAGGCAATTAGTTTTCCTATCTTTCTTATGCCAGCCGGTTGTGGCTTTATGTTTACTTATTTTTTATGCTCTCTATGAGTTTTTTTTCCTTTAGTTGAGACTATAAGACCTTTGTTGAACCCATTCACTTTTTAATTAAGTTGGCAGTATGCATCGTTCTGATGTAGAGGCCTGGGAGACCCCCTTTTCAAAAAAAAGCAATCGTCAGAAAGATGGATCCACTTAACTAACTGTTTTCATGGCTTTCTTCCGTCAGTAACAACAACAAAGTCTTTCAGTCACAACAAGGCAACAAGTTGGAGTAGACTAGAGTTCAAACCAATAAGATTCAAAACTAAATTATGGTTCTGACACGTGGACAACTAACTTTCATGCATCCCTGTTCATAGCTACTTCTTTGGTGATATTTTAGTCCTTCAGATCCCTCTTTTGCCGGACTCCTCCCAAGTCAAGTTGGGTCTATCGTACTCCAATCTCTATTGACATATTAAAAAAAACAAGTTCAACATAGCACGGTTGAGCAACGATACTCTCATCTTAAGTAGGACCAAACAACCACGCTCCTTCGAAATTGGTCTATAAGTTCTTATTCAATGTAAATGGGTCAAAAGTTGGTCATGGTTTCTTTCGAAAATTTCAGATTTTTCTTTTCTTTTAAAAGCCGGTTCTGATTTTCTCTGAAGGTTTTGTCTTACATTTCTTTCTTTCATCCTCTATTTCTGGTTTTGTCAAATTTTTTACTTGTTTCGCTGATATCTGCTTCAACTTTATTGGCAAGGCAACAACACCGATTCTTCTTTTTTGGGGAAGGATAGGATATATTATAAAAGTTCGCGATAGTGTCGATTCTTTTTTTTTTTGGGGGGGGGGGGTCTCCGATATGTTATAAAAGTTCATCAGAACCACAAAGCATCTGAAATAAAAATTACATCAAGATTCCGAGATCACCGAACGACCACAATGAAGGAAATATGCCCTAGAGGCAATAATATAGTTGTTATTTATATTTCCTTATATCATGATAAATGTTTATTATTCATGCTAGAATTGTATTAACCGGAAACTTAGTACATGTGTGAATACATAGACAAACAAAGTGTCACTAGTGTGCCTCTACTTGACTAGCTCGTTGAATCAAAGATGGTTAAGTTTCCTAGCCATAGACATGAGTTGTATTTGATTAACGGGAACACATCATTAGAGAATGATGTGATTGACTTGACTCATTCCGTTAGCTTAGCATTTGATCGTTTAGTATATTGCTATTGCTTTCTTCATGATTTATACATGTTTCTATGACTATGAGATTATGCAACTCCCGAATACCGGAGGAACACTTTGTGTGCTACCAAACGTCACAACGTAACTGGGTGATTATAAAGGTTCTCTATAGGTGTCTCCGATGGTACTTGTTGAGTTGGCATAGATCAAGATTAGGATTTGTCACTCCGATTGTCGGAGAGGTATCTCTGGGCCCTCTCGGTAATGCACATCACAATAAGCCTTGCAAGCAATGTAACTAATGAGTTAGTTGCGGGATGACGTATTACGGAACGAGTAAAGAGACTTACCGGTAACGAGATTAAACTAGGTATTGAGATACCGACGATCGAATCTCGGGCAAGTAACATACCGATGACAAAGGGAACAACGTATGTTGTTATGCGGTTTGACCGATAAAGATCTTCGTAGAATATGTAGGAACCAATATGAGCATCTAGGTTCCGCTATTGGTTATTGACCGGAGACGTGTCTCGGTCATGTCTACATAGTTCTCGAACCCATAGGGTCCACACACTTAACGTTCGGTGACGATTGGTAATATGAGTTTATGTGTTTTGATGAACCAAAGGTAGTTCGGAGTCCCGGATATGATCACGGAAATGACGAGGAGTCTCGAAATGGTCGAGACATAAAGATCGATATATTGGATGACTATGTTTGGATTTCGGAAGGGTTCTGGGTAAGTTCGGACAAATACCAGAGTAGCGGGGGGTTACCGGAACCCCCCAGGGAGTGTAATGGGCCTTAGTGAAGAAGAGGAGGGGTGGCCAGGGCAGGCCGCGCACCCCCTCCCTTTCTAGTCCGAATTGAACAAGGAAGGGGGGGGGGCCTTTTTCCTTCCCCCTCTCTCCTCCTTCCTTCCCTCCTACTCCTACTCTTGGAAGGGTTGGAGTCCTACTCCCGGCGGGAGTAGGACTCCCCTTGGGGCACGCCTAGGAGGCCGGCCTCCTCCCCCTCCTCCACTCCTTTATATACGGGGGAGGGGGCACCCCATAGACACACAAGTTGATCATTGATCTTTTAGCTGTGTGCGGTGCCCCCCTCCACCATAATCCACCTCGGTCATATCGTAGCGGTGCTTAGGCGAAGCCCTGCATCGGTAGCTTCATCAACACCGTCATCACGCCATCATGCTGACGGAACTCTCCCTCGGAGCTCTACTGGATTGTGAGTTCGTGGGACGTCACCGAGCTGAACGTGTGCAGATCGCGGAGGTGCCGTACGTTCGGTACTAGGATCGGTCGATCGTGAAGACGTACGACTACATCAACCGTGTTGTCATAACGCTTCTGCTTACGGTGTACGAGGGTACGTGGACGACACTCTCCCCTCTCGTTGCTATGCATCACCATGATCTTGCGTGTGCGTAGGAAATTTTTTTGAAATTACTACGTTCCCCAACAGTGGCATCCGAGCCAGGTTTATGCGTAGATGTTATATGCACGAGTAGAACACAAGTGAGTTGTGGGCGATACAAGTCATACTGCTTACCAGCATGTCATACTTTGATTCGGCGGTATTGTTGGATGAAGCGGCCCGGGCCGACATTACGCGTACGCTTATGCGAGACTGGTTCTACCGACGTGCTTCACACACAGGTGGTTGGCGGGTGTCAGTTTCTCCAACTTTAGTTGAATCGAGTGTGGCTACGCCCGGTCCTTGTGAAGGTTAAAACATCACATACTTGACGAAATATCGTTGTGGTTTTGATGCGTACGTAAGAACGGTTCTTGCTAAGCCCGTAGCAGCCACATAAAACTTGCAAAAACAAAGTAGAGGACGTCTAACTTGTTTTTGCAGGGCATGTTGTGATGTGATATGGTCAAGACATGATGCTAAATTTTATTGTATGAGATGATCATGTTTTGTAACAGAGTTATCGGCAACTGGCAGGAGCCATATGGTTGTCGCTTTATTGTATGAAATGCAATCGCCATGTAATTCCTTTACTTTATCACTAAGCGGTAGTGATAGTCGTAGAAGCAATAGTTGGCGAGACGACAACGATGCTACGATGGAGATCAAGGTGTCGCGCCAGTGACGATGGTGATCATGACGGTGCTTTGGAGATGGATATCAAAGGCACAAGATGATGATGGCCATATCATATCACTTATATTGATTGCATGTGATGTTTATCTTCTATGCATCTTATTTTGCTTAGATCGACGGTAGCATTATAAGACGATCTCTCACTAAATTTCAAGGTATAAGTGTTCTCCCTGAGTATGCACCGTTGCGAAAGTTTGTCGTGCCGAGACACCATGTGATGATCGGGTGTGATAAGCTCTACGTTCACATACAACGGGTGCAAGCCAGTTTTGCACACGCAGAATACTCGGGTTAAACTTGACGAGCCTAGCATATGCAGATATGGCCTCGGAACACTGAGACCGAAAGGTCGAGCATGAATCATATAGTAGATATGATCAACATAGTGATGTTCACCATTGAAAACTACTCCATCTCACGTGATGATCGGACATGGTTTAGTTGATATGGATCACGTGATCACTTAGATGATTAGAGGGATGTCTATCTAAGTGGGAGTTCTTAAGTAATTTGATTAATTGAACTTTAATTTATCATGAACTTAGTACCTGATAGTATTTTGCATGTCTATGTTGTTGTAGATAGATGGCCCGTGCTGTTGTTCCGTTGATTTTTAATGCGTTCCTTGAGAAAGAAAAGTTGAAAGATGATGGTAGCAATTACACGGACTGGGTCCGTAACTCGAGGATTATCCTCATTGCTGCACAGAAGAATTACGTCCTGGAAGCACCGCTAGGTGCCAAACCCGCTGCAGGAGCAACGCCAGATGTTATGAACGTCTGGCAGAGCAAAGCTGATGACTACTCGATAGTTCAGTGTGCCATGCTTTACAGCTTAGAACCGGGACTTGAACGACGTTTTGAACGTCATGGAGCATATGAGATGTTCCAGGAGTTGAAGTTAATATTTCAAGCAAATGCCCGGATTGAGAGATATGAAGTCTCCAATAAGTTCTACAGCTGCAAGATGGATGAGAATAGTTCTGTCAGTGAGCATATACTCAAAATGTCTGGGTATAACAATCACTTGATTCAACTGAGAGTTAATCTTCCGGATGATAGTGTCATTGACAGAATTCTTCAATCACTGCCACCAAGCTACAAGAGCTTCGTGATGAACTATAATATGCAAGGGATGGATAAGACAATTCCCGAGCTCTTCGCGATGCTAAAGGCTGCGGAGGTAGAAATCAAGAAGGAGCATCAAGTGTTGATGGTCAACAAGACCACCAGTTTCAAGAAAAAGGGAAAGGGAATAAGGGGAACTTTAAGAAGAACGGCAAGCAAGTTGCTGCTCAAGTGAAGAAGCCCAAGTCTGGACCTAAGCCTGAGACTGAGTGCTTCTACTGCAAAGGGACTGGTCACTGGAAGTGGAACTGCCCCAAGTATTTGGCGGATAAGAAGGATGGCAAGGTGAACAAAGGACATGTTATTGATGTGTACCTTACTAATGCTTGCAGTAGCACCTGGGTATTTGATACTGGTTCTGTTGCTAATATTTGCAACTCGAAACAGGGACTACAGATTAAGCGAAGATTGGCTAAGGATGAGGTGACGATGCGCGTGGGAAATGGTTCCAAAGTCGATGTGATCGCGGTCGGCATGCTACCTCTACATCTACCTTCGGGATTAGTTTTAGACCTGAATAATTGTTATTTGGTGCCAGCGTTGAGCATGAACATTATATCTGGATCTTGTCTGATGCGAGACAGTTATTCATTTAAATCAGAGAATAATGGTTGTTCTATTTATATGAGTAATATCTTTTATGTTCATGCACCCTTGAAGAGTGGTCTATTTTTGATGAATCTCGATATTAGTGATACACATATTCATAATATTGAAGCCAAAAGATGCAGAGTTGATAATGATAGTGCAACTTATCTGTGGCACTGCCGTTTGGGTCATATTGGTGTAAAGCGCATGAAGAAACTCCATTCTGATGGACTTTTGGAATCACTTGATTATGAATCACTTGGTACTTGCGAACCATGCCTCATGGGCAAGATGACTAAAACTCCGTTCTCCGGAACAATGGAGCGAGCAACAGATTTGTTGGAAATCATACATACTGATGTATGTGGTCCGATGAATGTTGAGGCTCGCGGCGGGTATCGTTATTTTCTCACCTTCACAGATGATTTGGGCAGATATGGGTATATCTACTTAATGAAACATAAATCTGAAACATTTGAAAAGTTCAAAGAATTTCAGAGTGAAGTAGAAAATCATCGTAACAAAAAAATAAAGTTTCTGCGATCTGATCGTGGAGGAGAATATTTGAGTTACGACTTTGGTCTTCATTTGAAACAATGCGGAATAGTTTCGCAACTCACGCCACCCGGAACACCACGGCGTAATGGTGTGTCCGAACGTCGTAATCGTACTTTACTAGATATGGTGCAATCTATGATGTCTCTTACTGATTTACCGCTATCATTTTGGGGTTATGCTTTAGAGATGGCTGCATTCACGTTAAATAGGGCACCATCTAAATCCGTTGAGACGACGCCTTATGAACTGTGTTTTGGTAAGAAACCAAAGTTGTCGTTTCTTAAAGTTTGGGGTTGCGATGCTTATGTGAAAAAGCTTCAACCTGATAAGCTCGAACCCAAATCGGAGAAATGTGTCTTCATAGGATACCCAAAGGAGACTGTTGGGTACACCTTCTATCATAGATCCGAAGGCAAGACATTCATTGCCAAGAATGGATCCTTTCTAGAGAAGGAGTTCTCTCAAAAGAAGTGAGTGGGAGGAAAGTAGAACTTGATGAGGTAACTGTACTTGCTCCCTTATTGGAAAGTAGTTCATTACAGAAATCTGTTCCTGTTACCCCTACACCAATTAGTGAGGATAATGATGATGATCATGTAACTTCAGATCAAGTTACTACCGAACGTCGTAGGTCAACTATAGTAAGATCCGCACCAGAGTAGTATGGTAATCCTGTTCTGGAGGTCATGTTACTTGACCATGACGAACCTACGAACTATGAGGAAGCGATGATGAGCCCAGATTCCGCAAAATGGCTTGAGGCCATGAAATCTGAGATGGGATCCATGTATGAGAACAAAGTGTGGACTTTGGTTGACTTGCCCGATGATCAGCAAGCCATCGAGAATAAATGGATCTTCAAGAAGAAGACTGACGCTGACGGTAATGTTACTGTCTACAAAGCTCGACTTGTTGCGAAAGGTTTTCGACAAGTTCAAGGAGTTGACTATGATGAGACTTCCTCACCCGTAGCGATGCTTAAGTCCGTCCGAATCATGTTAGCAATTGCCGCCTTTTATGATTATGAAATTTGGCAAATGGATGTAAAGACTGCATTCCTGAATGGATTTCTGGAAGAAGAGTTGTATATGATGCAACCTGAAGCTTTTATCGATCCAAAGGGTGCTGACAAAGTGTGCAAGCTCCAGCGATCCATCTATGGACTGGTGCAAGAATCTCGGAGTTGGAATAAACGCTTTGATAGTGTGATCAAAGCATATGGTTTTATACAGACTTTTGGAGAAGCCTGTTGAAAGGATCGATATAGTTGACTAGAGGGGGGGGGGATGAATAGGCAACTAACAATTTTTAGCTTTTCTTTACCAAATTAAACTTTGCATCAAAGTAGGTTCTCTAGATATGCAACTAGGTGAGCAACCTATATGATGTAACAACAACAAGCACACAAGCAAGCAAGGGATGTAACACAAATAAGCTTGCACAAGTAAAGGCACGAGATAACCAAGAGTGGAGCCGGTGAAGACGAGGATGTGTCACCGAAGTTCCTTCCTTTTGAGGGGAAGTACGTCTCCATTGGAGCGGTGTGGAGGCACAATGCTCCCCAAGAAGCCACTAGGGCCACCGTATTCTCCTCACGCCCTCACACAATGCGAGATGCCGTGATTCCACTATTGGTGCCCTTGGAGGCGGCGACCAGACCTTTACAAACAAGGTTGGGGCAATCTCCACAACTTAATTGGAGGCTCCCAACGACACCACGAAGCTTCACCACAATGGAATATGGCTCCGCGGTGACCTCAACCGTCTAGGGTGCTCAAACACCCAAGAGTAACAAGATCCGCAAGGGATTAGTGGGGGGAATCAAATTTCTCTTGGTGGAAGTGTAGATCGGGGCCTTCTCAACCAATCCCTAGAAAATCAACAAGTTTGATTGGCTAGGGAGAGAGATCGGATGAAAATGGAGCTTGGAGCAACAATGGAGCTTAGGGATGGAAGAGGTGGTCAACTCGGAGAAGAAGACACACCTTATATAGTGGAGGAACAAATCCAAACTTTATCCACCAACTCAGCCAGCGTAGCACGGTACTACTGCGCCGGGGACGCGGTACTACCGCAAGGGCACACGGTACTACCGCAGGGCCCTGCGGTACTACCGCCCATGCAGCAGAAACCAGAACAACCCAGATGCAGTGAAGCAGAGGGCGGTAGAACCGCTGGCGCGGTACTACCGCTCGCCCTTGCGGTACTACCGCAAGGCAGGGATAGTCCAGATTTTGGGAAGGCACGGACATATAAAAATACATCCGTGGCAACTTCCGCTGAGTTGGGGTCTTTGCAAAAATCTGACACGGTAGTACCATAAGCCAGGTGCGGTACTACCGCGCGGGGTGCGGATGTAAAAAATTACATCCGCCCCTACTCCCGCGCATGCTGCTGAGCCTGGCTAGAGCGCACGGTACTACCGCGCACCTGGCGCGGTACTACCGCGTAGGGCGCGGATGTAAAAAATTACATCCGCCCCTACTACCGCGATAGCAGCAGCGCCTGACCTGAGGCCACAGTACTACCGCTCCAAGGAAGCGGTACTACCATGGGCACTTGCGGTACTACCGCGCCAAATGCCGGTACTACCGCAAGGGCCTGCGGTACTACCGCTCCTAGGAGCAGTACTACCGCTTGCCCCAGTTCAGCAATCATGACATTTTGCATAGACAAGATAAGACGGAGGATGCTCCAAAGTGCCAAAGGAAAGGCGGTGCAAAAGGAGTAGACGTGTACCTCATGATTCCACCCAAACCTTTCCAAAGCGGACCCCCTCTTAATAGGACGGCTTTCCTACGACTCAAATCCACCAAAAAGAAACGTAGAGAAACGCCATCTTCAATAGTCTTCGAGGGGCACCAAATCGTCTTGTGCTTAGTGACGAAATGTCTGAAATACTCAAAGCACACGATTAGTACGCAAAAGCGTTGTCATCAATGACCAAAACAACTAAGGGATAAATAAGCCCTTACAATCTCCCCCTTTTTGGTGGATTGATGACAATACGGGATTTGCACAAAGGGAGATAACATAGAACATGAGCAAACCCCACATCTCTAAAATATAGACGAGCTCCCCCTAGATGTGTGCTATCTAGATAAGTGCTTTGGACTACACGGCACACATACTAGGATCAACACTCCCCCTATATTTTATAGACAAGGCATATCTTGCAACAAAAAGGCTAACACTAAGCAAGATAGTAAATATGAGCATAATGTAGATAGCACCAGATAGCATAAGCTCAATAAGGTACGATATAGTGCATATGTCTTACACCATATGATAGAAAGGTCTCACAAGCTCAAACCAAACCAAAGCAAACGAGGTTCAACGGAACGAAAGCAAGCAAAACAAACATGACACACGACTCGCAAATCCTACACTCTCTCCCCCTTTGGCATCGAGACGCCAAAAAGGCAGAAAGCACTACAAAAAAATACACTTCCGCGATGATACGTGTTTGTCACAGTAGGTCACGTTTTTTGTCATGCATGTACATCCATGACAAATTTATGACAGAATCAAGATAGTCATACCTGTGCTGTTGTAGAAGTGTTCCATGACATTACCAAAATTATCATCACGGAAGTGTCCACTTCCATGACGATAAATCGCGCGTCACAGAAGTGCTTTCGTCAAGGGTGACCGACACGTGGCATCCACCATAACGGAACACCGTTAAGCTATCGGGTCGGGTTTTGGATCCGATAACCCGTTAACGGCCCTGACCAATGGGGATTTTCCACGTGTAAAATCATCATTGGCTGGAGGAAACACGTGTCGGCTCATCGTTGGGACAGATGTCATCCACTCATTGGACAGAAGGCGCCTATGATACGTCGACACGTGGCACGGTCCAACAGAGGCCCATTCCTGTGAAAAGGCGGGCCCGTTTGACTTGGTCAAAAGGTGGCGGGCCGGCCCATGGAAAGCCTGTTAACGGCATGTTCGCATATAGCCCATTTACAGCCCGCTAACCCAAGGTCCGTTACGCCCTATCCGAATTAGGCCCAGTAGCGTCATCTGGGCCATCCAATATGATTCCAGCCCGTTTTCACTTCTGGCGCATGTATGGCCCATGACGTCTTTCGGCCCATATGAGGCCCTATGTAACTCTTGGCCTATTAACGGCCCGTGGTGAAACTAGCCTGTAATGAACAGTGTATGACTTTACACCCATTAACGGCCCGTGGTGAAACTGGCCCGTAATGAACAATGTATCACTTTATACCCATTAACGACCCGTTATTCCGTTGGGCCGTTTCCAGCCCATGTTATCTTTCGGCCTTCTCAGAGCCCATTTATTCTTGGGCTCATTTCTAGCATTCGTTTACTTACGGCCCGTTATTGTCATTTTCTGCTTGTGGGCCAAATTCAGCCCGTGGTTACAGTCGGCCCGTTTGTGGTCCGTTAATACGTTGGGCCGTTTTCATAGCGTCATCAAATACGGCCTATTAACGATGGCCTGTTATGGTCGGCCCATGAACGGACGATTCCAACTCTAGCCCGTTTACGGCCATAATGCGGCCTGTTATTGGCCCATGTTTGGCCAATCGATCATACGACCCGTATAAGGCCCATTGATGATACGGCCCGTAGAAGGCCCATTGTTTCGACGGCCCGTAGAAGGCCCATTGTTTCTACGGCCCGTAGAAGGCCTACTGTTTCTATGGCCCGTAGAAGGCCCACTGTTTCTACGGCCCGTAGGAGGCCCAGTGTCACTACAGTAAATATTAGCCCATGGTTATTGTGGCCTAGTTTTAAAAAATAGGTTATTGCAGCCACTAGCAAACCACAGAAAAAGAACTGCACTGACTACAAGCAAACAAATAAACAAGACAACAAGGAAATAAATAAGCAAGAAACTTATGCTAGGCTATCACGGCTATTACACATATTACATCCACTGGGCATCAAAGTTTGCCACCAGTGCAAATATAGGGAACAAAGCAGCATATAAACGCCGCAGCAAAACAAGTCCAGAACTGAAACCACTTCAGAAGAGTTCAAGAAACAATATCCTGGGCACCCATAATGCTGGCAAGATGCTTAGCAAGCTTATTAACTTTCTCTTGTTTGGCGCTTAAATCCTCCAGCGCTTGCTGTTGCACAAGAAAGTACGCATCTGAATTCTGCAGGGACTTCCTCAGTCCTTCGGCTTCTTGCCGCAGCACAGCTGACTGATGCCTTTCAGCTTGTAGCTGAGACTGAAGAAGTCGAAGTGATTCAGGCAGCAAGTTCGAAGAGCTTGTGCCAGCGGTACTGGCCAGTAACTCGAAGACTACATCAACCCAGGAGTACTGTGGGGTTTTCTCACTGTCTACAAGATCGTTTTTTATCACCTTTCTTGGAGACCAACAGGGTTGTCTCACTATCTTGAACCTTATCTGCATTACTTTCTCTACCATTGCATAGTGGGGTGCTCTTCTCCAATATTCTGTTTGCATACTACAAGAGAAACAAGCAGACACATCACAGGTTTAGCTTGTAGTATACGAAACTCATTTTGGTAAACCAGTTCAGTAGTAAGGTGGACAGGATAACAGCATGAAACAAACATATATCTATGTACTATGGTCACTGTATTGTCCATATCATTCTAGTTTATGTTCCCTAATCAAGATAGAGACACAGTTCAACTCATATATTTTTAAGACACAGCAGCATAGACAGAATATAAGTGTGAGAAACTACACAGCATTGGCACCACTTGTAATGTGCATCACATGAGAACATAACTGTTTATACAACTTAAACCGAAATCAACATAAAGCAACAAGTTAGAATAGCAATCCAGTTAAAGAAATAGGTTTAAAACATACCTATTGCGCCATTGGAGTTTCAATTGGATCCTTCACATTCGAAAGTAGTTGGTATGAGTAAATACAGTGATGCAACAGCAAAGGAGTATGGACCATAGCTACGGAATCTGACCTGAGAACAGTTGCTCTTCTGCTTTAAACGTGGAGTTTGGGTTAGCTATGGTGGTCTTCATGCTTTGGGCACTGCAGTAGCTTTACAAACTGCTCGTGTGGGGGTACTCTATGGTGGACATGGTGCTTTGTCAACTATAAGTGGGTTACTATCCGCTGGGGTTGCGGTTAGATGGGTTGTAGCTGGTTCTCTGCCCAACGGTGTAAGTGTGCAATCTGGAAGAGTCTCAATTATGTGTGGTGGGGCTAGTTTGTGGGCCAGTACAACCATGGTTCTATCTGCATCGACGGGTAGCACTGTCTTTTGTGAAGAACGGGTTTTTGCTCCCTTAGATACGGCCATCACCCCCTCCAATTCAAATGGCTGATAAACAAGAAAAGAAATTGAACGTACATACATTGTATGATAGACAGATGTGGTAATTCACATATATGTTGTCTAACCAAACAAGACAGCATCACACAATTTCACATATATGATGCCTAACTAAACAGGATAGCATGACACAGTTTCAGATATATGATGGATAACTTAACAGGATATAATGGCATAATTCAACATATGATGAGTACCTAAACAGGATGACATGACAAAACTATATGATGTCTTTCTAAAATAGGTTGGGATGAAATAATTCACATACATGTTGTCTAAGTATACAGGATGGCATGATATAATTGACATAATTGATTCATATACTAAGCAGCTGGCACTCGCATGTATGATCTCCAAACTAAGCAGATAGAATTCAATATTGTGCATATGATGTCTAAACTAAGCAATGCAAGACACCATATGCATCATATGAGAAATATAAACATTGCAACTTAGAGCATACACCTCAGGTGGGATATAGGACTGGTCATCTGTCTCTGAATCCTCCTCTGAGGAGCTCCCTGTAACCATCGAGATATATGCTTCAACAGGTACCATTGCCTGCTCTGAAGACCTTGTTTTCACTCCAGATTTTTCCATAACCGGCTCAAATGGCTGATACACATGAAGAGTAGTTCAATATACACAGATTGTCGACAAATGGAATACGTAATGAAAAAAAAAGATGGCATGAGATAATTCACATATATGATGCCTGGCTCCATGGCGGTGCATAATTGACATATATGATAACTGGCTGAAAAACATGGCATTGCATAATTCACATATCTGATATAGAAAGCAAACAGGAGGCATTCACACAAAGCATGTCTAATCTAAGCAGATGGCATGGCAATGGAAGACACCATATGCATGATATGAGCAATATAACCCAGCCAAGTTAGAGCATGCACCTCGGGGGGGGGGGGGGGATACGACTGGTCATCTCTCTCTGAATCCTCCTCTGAGGAGCTATCTGTAACCAGCAAGAAATCTGCATCGACAGGTAGCACTGAATGCTCAGAAGACCTTGTTTTCACTCCAGATTTTCCCATGACCGACTCAAATGGCTGATGCACAGGAAGAGTAGATGAATGTATAAACATTGTTGACAAATGGAATACATTGTGGAAAAAAATATGGCACAATACAATTCACATATAAGATGACTGGCTAAACAGGATGGCATTGCATGATTCACGTATATGATGCCTGGCTAAAGAAGATGGCATTGCATAATTCCCATATACTCCCTCCGTTCCTAAATATTTGTCTTTTTAGAGATTTCAAATGGACTACCACATACGGATGTATATAGACATATTTTAGAGTGTAGATTCACTCATTTTGTTCCGTATGTAGTCACTTGTTGAAATCTCTAAAAAGACAAATATTTAGGAATGGTGGGAGTATGATATAGAAACCAAACAGGTGGCATTCACACAAAGCAAATCTAAACTAAGCTGATGACATATAAGATGTATAATGTAAGCAATGCAAGGCGCCATATGCATGATATGACCAACATCAACATGCCAGGTTAGAGCAAACACCTCAGGTGGTAAACAGGCGTGGTCGGCTCCTTCTGAATCTCCATCTAAACAGTTATCTTCCTCTGGAATACAATCTGGAAATGCAGGAGGGGGGGGGGGGCACTTCGCTCACCATGGAGCGGCGTCTGCATGACATTATATTCGCACGCAACGGTCTTATCTTTTTCTCTACATGTTCAGTACGATTGTGTACAATATCTGACATGCATAATAAAAAAAATAGTTAGATTTTGTAAGGCCTAAGGGGTGCATGCAAAAATCAAGACTGATGGTAGCAAACGAGTGGATGGATCCAAAACTAATGATAGCAGGTAGATTATAGCTTCAGTTTAAAAAGATAGACAATGGATCATCTATTGTTTGTTGCTCACCCAACATGAACCACGTAGAAGACCCCAGATGAACCAGATAGTAGACAGATACTATTCATTGCTGGCTCGATATGAGACCCATGGGCAATTCAAAACTCAAGATTGAACGATAAAGTAGCAGGTAATAATAACAGATGTATAACATAAGCAAACACGAAAGACTGCGACCTCTCTTCCGGAACTGTGTAGTCCTCAGGTTCATCTGCTCAGTCGATGATGGTAATGCAGTTGGCGTGGCTGCCGGCAATGGGGAAGATGATCTGAGGTGGCGAAAGGAAGTCTGCAGGGGGGATCTCTGCTGCAGTGAACGCTTCTGTCGATGGTGCACCTCAGGTGGGGTGGATGACGGCACGGCAGGAGCAGGACATAACACACAAAGTTTTCTTTGACGCCTATCTGAAAATGAAGTAAATCTGTAAGGGCTCCTTAGAATTGGAGGATTCTATAAACGCAGGGATAGGAAAAACACAAGAATAGGATAGGAATGCACGTGCAAAACAGAGCATTTGGAAACATAGGATTTCAGTCAACCTGGGTGTTTGGCTCACATGAATTGGAAGAACAGAGGAATGGAGAAACAAAGTGATGCGACGAGTGTACAACCTCTTTGGCATAGACTTGTGGACCTCGGCATCATTGGGTTGGACGTGGAGGATGGTGATGATGCTGGTGTGACTGTCGGAGGCGGGGAAGAAGATCCGAGGCCTCTGGAAACAGCGCCGAGGGTACTGCTCCGCTGTGATGGACGGTTCCGTCGTTGGAGCAGCTCCGCTAAGGTGTACGGCGACGAGGCTGAAGCATGACAAGACACACAACGTTAATCTGAAGTGGGACCCCAATATCATCTGCAATAGATGATGTAAAATACATCACCAAAAAGTGCTAGATGTAAAACGCATCAGCCGCGCCACGGCCGCTCCGACAGATGTTGTAAGTACTGTTCACTCTGAACTTAACTGAAGAAAATGAACTTCACAGTCGAAACTAAATTTTACTGTCGAAACTGATTCAACTAGTAACAGAGCATTGCAATAGATGTTTAGGGCGTTCGAGCACTAGTAGCAGAGAAGCAGTGATCTAAATCAGCAGACGCTCGAGCAGGGAACGCACTAGCAGAGAGCAAGTCGTGCAGTAGCACCGTGAGCGAGTGCTAAAGCAGCAACTCCTGTAGCTGCCGGCGGTCGTGCAGCAGCAGCAGCAGCGCAAGCGAGAGCAAGAGCAGAGCAGCAGCACGAACGAAAGCAGGAGCAGTGCAGCAGCGCGACCGACAGCAAGAACAGAGCCGCAACGCGAGCGAGAGCCGGAGCAGCTCCATCTAGTGCCGTTGTGGAAGTCGCCACCGAGGAAGCAACGACATGGGGAAGAGACGCCGTGGATGATGTGGCCGGCGACGGCGCCGTCGATGGAGACACGCCATGTCTGCTCGGTATCGAGCACCGGCAGCCCCGTGAGATCGAATAAAAGATAAAATGCAGCGGTGAGTGCAGAACCTCCTTGGTGGCGCCGAGTTGGCCTCGGCTTCATCTGAGGAATTGGTGAGGGTGCTGCGGTTCCGGTGGGGCAGGTCAAGACGACGCTGTGGGGATTGAGGTGGCGTGATAGACGAGGCGAACGTCGGGGCAGCTCCTTGGAGGTGGAGGATGGGGCGGCTGATCCGGCGGGACGACGAGATCGACAACGGATCCTCATCCGGTGCGGTGGATGAGGGACGGCGAGCTGTTGCGGTGGAAGACGTAGTCGGGGAAGAGTCTCCGGCTGGGCGGCGGTCGGGAGGCCGACGGAGGAGCATGGGGTTTCACGGGTTTTGGCGGCCTCGGTGTATGAATGGGGGGGGGGGGGGGCGAAGGGGGAGGGGAGCCAAGCTTAGGGACGCGCTTGTGCGAAATGTAGGGTAAGTTACCAGCGTACCCCCACCGGTTTTGACACCGCGACGTGGAGCTTCATTTCCGGCTGAGGGGTAGAAGGGGGATTTCGCGTGTCTGGGCTGCGGGAGCGATTTCGGATGAGGAGGGAGTTCTCGCGCGCGTCCAAATTTCTGGATAACAACGCGCGGAGCGAGTTGAAGAAGCGGGAGTTTCAAAGCAGGTGAGACAAAAGATACTCGAGCTTGAAAATTTCGGGATAACAAGGTCCGGATTCCTTGTTCGGCAGAACAAACTTAACGTGTAAAAAAATTCATACAAGACACAAGAGAGTCATGTCCCCTTTTACTATATTGCTATAGATGCCATTGAAAAAACTAGAAGAAAAACGTAAAAAATATCGGGAGAACAAGATTACCCTGCACAGTACCAAATCGATTCGCACTTCCCTCAACAACAACAAAAAACAAATCAATTCCCACCAAAGAAAGAGTAATGTCCCTTTTTATATGATTACAGATGCCATGATCTCGAATTTCAATTTTTGAATCCACGTTATGTTGAATTCAAATATATCGTTAGGTGACCTTGCGGTTTATAATTGATGTAGTCGTACATTTTGATCTTCCATCATATATGAACATTTTACTCCACCATGTGAACATATATATTGTCGTCTACCATATGGACTAAATTTGAATCAATTTTCCTTATTTGAATACGATTGTTGTCAAGTTATACAATAATTTAAATATTATCTTGATAACAAAAAACATACATATAGCAGTAATCATATTTCACTATGAACTACATGTACCATACGCTCTCCAATTCAAATATTTGTATCCATTTTATGTTGAATTCAAATCATAGTACATTATTGGTCTAGGCAGCGAGATGTTTGGGATAATCTAAACCCTGTTTTCATACGTATAATTTTTGGCTGAATTGGGATAAGTTTTGGTATAAGCCTCTTGCAAAACCGGAGATTCTCTCAACAAGCCTCGTGGTTCCGAGAGGGAACGTGTCACCTTTGTGTGCGAAACGACATACGCTGCCTCCCCCCTGATTTTATTTACAGAGGCAACATAGAACTATATGAGTGCCCTGCTAAATTTTGGAATTATTTCGGGTTCATTTGGCCTTTTTATACATTAATTGAGTTTCTGGAATTTGAATGTGCATAATCTAAATATGAATTGCATGCACATGCTCCGGTGCACCAAAGTGGGTTGAAAGATCACATGTGTGTCCTAGGTTGAATTTCTAGGTCCCATGGAAGAAATGAGAATGAAATTCAAACATCTGGGTGTCATGACTCGGCCGAGAACATCGAGAAACTTTGATTTTAAATTCATGTAAATCCAAAACTCGCCTGGAAATCATGAAAGTTGGCATGGTGTCATGTGATGGCACTAACATGTTGTGGTAAAAAATTGGGCCGATTTGGAAGCTCGTGGTTCTAAGAGGGAACGTGCCACCTTTGAGTGTGAAACGATATACGTTGCCCCCCCTTGAGTTTCTTAACAAAGGCAAAATAGAACTACATTAGTGCCCTATTAAATTTTGGAATTATTCCGGGTTTGTTTGTCATTTTTTATACATTAATTGAGTTTCTGGTCATTTAATGTGCATAAGTAAAATTTGAACTACAAGCACATGCTCTCGTGCACCAAAGTTGGTTCAAAATTCACATTTGTGTCCTCGGGTGAATTTCTAGGTCCCATGCAAGAAATGAGAATAAAATTAAAACATCTGGGCATCATGGCTCGGCCGAGAACATTGAGAAACTTGGTTTTAAAATTCTTGTAAATCCAAAACACGTCTGAAAATCATGATACTTGGCATGGATGTCATGTCATGGTACTACCATGTTGTGGTAAAAAAATTGGCCGAATAGGAACAGATTTTGGTATAAGCTTCTTGCAAACCGAAGCTTCTCTCAAGAAGGCTCGTGGTTCTGAGAGGGAACGTGCCACCTTTGAGTGCGAAACGATATACGTTGTCCCCCTTGAGTTTATTTACAAAGGCAACATAGAACTACATGAGTGCCCTGTTAAATTTTGGAATTATTCCGGCTTCGTTTGGCCTTATTTACACATTAATTGAGTTTTTGGTCATTTAATGTGCATAATTCAAATTTGAACTACAAGCACATGCTCCCGTGCACCAAAGTTGGTTGAAAAATCACATTTGTGTCCTCGGGTGAATTTATACTCCCTCCTTCCATCTATATAGGTCCTAATGCATTTTTCGAGGCTAACTTTGACCAAACGTTAGAGCAATAATATATGACATGCAACTTACACAAAGCATACCTTCAAATTTGTATGTCAAAGGAGCTTACAATAATATAATTTTCATAGTATACATCTCATGTGCTATTAATCTTGTCAATAGTCAAAGGCTGTCTTGAAAAACACATTAGGCCCTATATAGATGGAAGGAGGGAGTAGGTCCCATGCAAAAAATGAGAATAAAATTCAAACATCTGGGCATCGTGGCTCGGTCGAGAACATTGAGAAACTTGGTTTTAAAATCATGAAACTTGGCATGGTGTCATGTCATGGTAGTACCATGCCGTGGTAAAAAAATTGGCCGAATAGGAACAAATTTTGGTATAAGCTTCTTGCAGATCGGAGCTTCTCTCAAGAAGGCTCGTGGTTCTGGGAGGGAACGTGTCACCTTTGTGTGCATAATTCAAATTTGAAATACAAGCACATGTTCCAGTGCACCAAAGTTGGTTGAAAAATCACATGTGTGTCCTCGGGTAAATTTCTAGGTTCCATGCAAGAAATGGGAATGAAATTCAAAATTCTGGGCGTCGTGGCTGGGTTGGAAACATTGAGAAACTTAGTTTTTTAATTCCTGTAAATCCAAAACACGCATGAAAATAATGAAACTTGGCTTGGTGCCATGACATGGCACCAACATGCTGTGGTAAATTTGCAGTTCGATTTGCGAAAGCGCACACATTAACAATCAACAAAGTCATTTTGGAACAAGTGCTGTCACGTTACAATCGGAAACACAAGTATTATTGAAACCGTGGGCGTTCTACTTACTAGTACCATTTACGTGCCGCCACACGTCCCCATTTTTTATTAGCTAGGAGGCGCCATGCAGGGTAGCTATTTGAGTACGAGAGGCGTGCGATCAGACCCCTGCGCGTGCTTATCGGGAGGAGAGCCCTTTGACCTCCATCTGCCGTCCACCTCTCTCCCAAGGTCTCCATTAATGGCGCCCGAGGCTCTGTTTAATGGCGTGGCTATGTCTCACTCGACTGAGATTTAAGAGAGAAAAAAGAAAATATGAAAGAACGGATCTTGATGTAAGATCCGACGGACCTATATAGCATCTACTGCGACTTATAGCAAGACTAATGAATATATAAGGACAATTATTTTTTTTGATCAAAGAAGGGCTTGCCCCTTCCGATTTTCATTACTGAAAACTACCACAATTCACAAGAAGTTCAGCACAACTCGTTGAGAAACCACAATTCAAGGGGCGGAGGCACAAGGGGCAGTGGAGCACGGTGAGGTCCATTGAGACCTTAGAGAGCTCCATCTCGGGTCCTGTTCGGTCTGCATGATCTCGCCCTCCTCGTGCACAACCATCTCTCGACTTGGGCCGGGGTATTACAAAGCTTTACCGTCACATATTTTATACTACTTCAAGGTGCATTAAATCAACACATGCAAGTATCAAAAGGAGAGTCACGGCATGCATGCATGCGTTGTAATTAATGCATCGGTAAACGCAAATTATTGAAATATATCGAGTGCAGTGCTTTGATGTGTCGCGTCAACTCGTACATCAACGAGAAGTTTGATTATCCTCTCCCTCGCGAACTTAACTGCACCTGCCTTTGGCTGTATGACAGGTTGGCCACACACCTGTCGGGCCCACCTGTCATACACGCAAAGGCAGGAGCGTCCCTCCCTCGCCCATGAGTGTGGTGGCTGGCAAGACTTGGAGAAGCTTTCTCTACACGCTCTCCCTCCCGCACGCGGTGGACATGCAGCAGTTCAATCGGTGTCAGATGGCCAGAAGCGTACTATAGTACTCCTCCAGTGCAGTAGTACTCCATCATTGTTCGACTTCCCGAAGAGGCGAAGAGCCAAGCGCAGCCCGGATGCTCGTGTGGCAGTTTCATGTGTAGAGTAGTCTAGGATAGCGTGTACCGTGCCTGTAAGCTTAAAATCGTTGGGGTCGGCTCCATGCTATGTGGCCGTCTCAAAGTTTAAAAAAAAAATTAAAATAGTCTTCTGGCCCTACTTGACACCCTGGTGATTGTAGTTTGCACGCTCATCTGGTCAAGACAGGAATATATATTTTAATTTGTTTTTTTTCGAAAAGGGGGGACTCCCCGGCCTCTGCATCAGAACGATGCATACGGCCACATATATTGTAATTTGTGGTGAGTAAATGTTAGAGGTTGCGGCAAATATATTGTACACTGCGGGTCTTTCAGCCAAGTTTAGAGGCAAGCATGTGGGGCCAGTGCTATGATGTGTCGCGTCAACTCGTACAATGAGGAGAAGCTTGATTTTACTACACGCCTTCTCCCTCACCCATGCACGCGGTTGCTCGCAAACGAGGACAGGCTTTTGCTTAGTAGTACTTCTACAACAAGCTATCCGTCCCGCTCGCGGTGGACGGACATGCAGCAGTGGATTCGACACTGTAGAAGCAGTAGTAGTAACATCATTGTTCATCTTCTCGAAGAGGCGAAGAGCCAAGCGCAAACCGAACGTTGCAGTTCCGAACATTGGAGCACGCATATAGCCAGGCTCTTGCATGAGACAAAATTGCTATGTGAGCCCACTATTATACTAGTACGTACAACTACTTGCTAGTATAGCCTTGTAAACCAGAAAGGAGTATTTGCCCTTCTAGAGATTTCAACAAGTGACTAGACTACACCGAGACGGAGTACATATGGAGCAAAATGAGTGAATCTGCACTGTAAATAAATACATACTAGTTCTATCGTTTTCCTCTCCGAGGTGCACAATATTGAGTATACTGACTAGTCTCTTTTTGACACGCATTTACTTTTTTTACACAGTACAGACGCAAGCGCTCATGTACACGCGCATACACTCACCCCTATGAACGCACACACGCACGACACTATCATCTTGAAATTTACAAAGTCACCATAGGCACCTCGTCGTCGACAATGTAGGAAAATTATGAGGGGGGTCTCTCCAACAGTGTTGCTTGGCTCGCACCTAGCATCACGGTGGTCGAACTTGGAGTCATTCATCTGGTACACGTGGCATCTCAGATCTGGACACAAGGTGACGCGACCTCTCACTTCCTCCGCCATTTGAAGCGGCGCGCCGGTGGAGGGCTAGCATACTCCAATATTAGGTTGGCTCTATGTGATGTGGCAACTTCATATACTAACCGGATGCTGGCTATACTCCCTCTATAAGTAAATACATGGTGTATTGTTTTATTCCTATCGGCGAGGTAACTTAATGTCTTTTTGCTACTTAATAGGATTACATGCAATGACCTAACCACCGCATGTGATGTTTGGTAGTCTCAAGTCATTGAAAGCATGCACGGGCACGGAGGGGGACGCAGCTTCATTGACTTACTGCACCTGCCTTTGGGTGTATGACACGTGGGTCCAACGGGTGGCTTGCCAACCTGTCATACAGCCAAAGGCAGGTGCAGTAGAGGGGCGAGGAGTAGATGGCCAACACGCACGTGAATTCAACGCAGTCTGCACTTCTCATATAAAGGCTCCCGACAGTCCAATCTACGAAATCCTACGCACCTACGCACCTAAGGGCAAGAGTGATCACTCCAATCGCAAGATCAGTTGACTAGAAGCTAGACCCATGGAGGCGATGAGCGCGAGCATCAGCCGGCTGTGCCAGATGGTCCACGACGCCGGCCTGCATCCTGGCACCGAGGAATGTCTCCAGGTAGTGCTTGAGGCCGCCAGGGCAAGGGGCCGCTTGGACGACAGCTTTGTCTCCTTGTTCGACGAGGTCCTCGTCGGCTTCCTCGACAAGTTCACTGTCGTCAAGAAGCTCGCGGACGACCTTGACGTATGCCTCCAACCCACGCGCCCAGGCTCTGTGATGCCTGCCACCCTCAACAGCCTCTATGGTGACAACCTCTTCGACGCACTCGTGGCCCTGCGATTGCCCGCCGTCGCGCCGGAGAATGTCCACCTCGAGGTCGCGCTCGCCGCGCAGCGCCTGGCGCAGCAAGACACCATCAACATAATCACCCACGTCTACACGCAAATCGTCCACAAGGACTACTACATGCAACAGGAGGACGATAGGACGCTGGCCTTCTTGGACCGCAGGGCAACCTTGGACGGCATTGTTTAGAAGCACGTTGAGCTTGCCGCCAACACCGCTGCTCCTCACACGTCGGTTGGTGACCCGGTGCACTAGGGCGTGAGGATGTCATTGATGGATCCGTATGTATCTTTATATTTTCGTCAAATCCATGTAGTAGTATATGGTACTACTAGTAATTATCTTACCTTTCGCATCAACTTCATAATTTTCCTACGTACTCCATGCATGAACCGTGCCAGAACCAAACTTCTCATTACTCCAGGGAAAATCGTTATTTCTATCTATCGGTCGCCCCATGGAGCAGAACAAAATTTTACAAGTTACAAGTTCAAAAGGAAAAGCCTGCCGTGTTCGCGTCGCACCCCCACACGGTTTGTCCGGCATGCCGCTCAAGGGGGAATGCGTGCTGTGTTGCATTTTCACTTACAAGTGGGACCGCAGTTGAGCAAACCGACTATCGGCAAACCCCCACCCCGCCCACCACGCGATGGCTGAGAAAACAGGAGGGAGAAGAGATGGCTGTATCTAGCACGAACTCCAAGAAAATTGGTGTCGGATGGGACTCGTGTGGGTGGCGTGTGCCGTACTGCTAGACATGAATGCTAGTTATGGCCCATGCCACCCCACTATATCGAGGTGCTGGTTATTCCACTATATCGAGTACGTAGAACAAATTTCCTGGAGTCCGTGCTCGGCCCTTCTCTATCTCTCTTCTCAGCCAGCCAGCAGACGTGCGGAGCCCATCGTCTGTTTGCTCATATGCGGTCCCACATGTCAGTGAAAACGCAAGAGGACCCACTGAACCTGCACATCTTTCACCTCGACGTGCTGGTGATGAAAAACAAATCCAATAAAGATCTTCGGTGGCCGTTTTTGGAGTTACTCAAGAGTAGTAAGATTCTATTTACAGTTTAACCCAAGATGCACATCACGTGGCTTCACCTACCACTCTATTTTCTTGCATGACACGACCTAGATGCTGGATGTCCCACGTGTTGGCAAAAGGAGGAAGAACTCGACCAAATCTTCGATTGTGCTCTCGGATTAGACTAGTTGTGCTAACTTAAAATTTCATTGTGTAGAATGGATGCAAGTTTTGGTATTGGGAAGAAGAGTACAATGATATATTGATAGATCACAATTTAGTAGATGTTCTAGCACTTTTAGCTAGCATAGAGGCTAGAGATGAGACTAGTGCACTTGTTGATAGAATAGAGGCTAGACACGTCTACTTCTTTACACTCGAAGAAGAAAGAAGCACGCAAGATCGAGCCTCCGCAGATCAACAATGAATGCATCAAGAAGGCACTAATCCAACTTATAGGAGCAGTTATGGAAGTTGGATATCTTATAAAATGTATTCTTGTGGTTCTTGTTTTCTTTGGTCTTGCTTTTCTAGTCAAAATTTTGGTGATGTATTTCCATGTACCAAAAAATCAATGATGAAAAAAGATATGTGTTTGCAAAGAAAAATGTACGCGGCCGAGATGCGGTCGCGCGTTCGGCGCACGACCACCGCATCCGAGAAATGGCCCGGACACGACCCCATTGCCCTACCCAAACGGACAGAATCCGGGAAAAATAGAGGTCCGTTTGGGGTCGTGCGTTGGAGTTGGCCTTACAAGTGGGACCGCAGTTGAGGAAACCGACTATCGTCAAACCCCCACCTCGCCTGCCGCGCGATGGCTGAGTTAGAGAAACGAGTAGGTTGAAGAGATTGCTGTAGCACGGACTCCAAGAAATATGGTGTCAGATGGAAGTCGTGCTGGTGGTGTGTGCCGTACTCCTGGACGTGAATGCTTGTTCTGGCCCATGCCACCCTACTACTCCTAGTACTACTTATAGTTGTAGTATCGAGGATTCGAGGTGCTGGTTACGTACAGCGAACACATTAACATATGGCCCACCTCACATTGTGGCCAAATTTCCTGGAGTCTGTGCTAGGTTAAAAAGTGTTCTTTGTGAGGATGGGTGGCTGGTCTCAAGTTTAAAAATTGTTGTATTACGTACGTAGACATAGAGATAGTGCAGCATGTGAAGCTAGTACAAATAGTGTACTATTGTTGATTGGCCTCATCCGATAACCTGTTGCAATGCACGTACAATTATGTATTCGGAAAATATTTTTTTGCCTCGTCGCAGCACCCACTCAGAGAAGCGACTCGATAGCCATTCATAAATTTAGTAAGTTTATCACAGGCATATCATTTTATTACATAGAATAGGTCATCAACCCACAACAACAACGAGGATAGATTATAAATACTAAAGTTTTCATCACACAACAAATAACAAGCAATGAAATGAACTTCAACTCAACCAATCCTCGGTGTTGGAAACGCTTGCTTTGAACCACAAGTGATTCTCTGGGAAGGGCCAGCTATTGTAAATCTCGAGGCCAACGCATGACTGATCATCTAGGCTGAAGCAGCCTACTATATCACGACCAGGGTAGGTAACCACCGAAATGTCCGACGTATAGATACAGTTGCTTCTCATAAATGGTAGTAACGTTGTGTCAACAGCAGCTGGATCGGCTTTCACCATCATTGGATAGTTTTTTCCAAGGAAGAGCGAGTTTACTCCAAGAGCGAGTTTGCTCCAAGAGCGATTTTACTCCAAGAGTACTAATAAATAACTTTGATGTGTCCCGTCAACTCGCAGAACGACGAGAAGCTTGCTTACTACGCCTTCTCCCCCGCCAACGCGTGCGCGGTGGCTCGCAGCACGAGGAGAAACTTTTGCTTACAAGCGATGGACGTGCAGCAGTTCATTTGGTGTCAGATTGCCAGAAGTACTACTGTAGTACCATCATTATTGTTCGACTTCCGGAAGAGGAGAAGAGCCAAGCGGAAGGTCACCTACTAACCTAGTACAGTACTACTATAGCCAAAGCTGGTCCACCTTTTTAGAGCATGGTTAATAAATATAGGTGGCTCTTGCAGCAGCACATCATTTAGAGCAAGTACTCTCTTCGTAGGAACAAAGGAAGTGAAACAAAAGTTGGAGTGGATGCTAGATTGCCAATTAAAAGATGATTACATAGGAAAAAAAATCCTATAGCATTCTATCCTATGAATCAAACGACCAATGTAGGAAAATTATGAGGGGGGTCTCTCCAACAGTGTTCCTGGGCTCGCACATCACGGTGGTCGAACTTGGAGTCATTCATCTGGTACACGTGGCATCTCAGATCTGGACACAAGGTGACGCGACCTCTCACTTCCTCCGCCATTTGAAGCGGCGCGCCGGTGGAGGGCTAGCATACTCCAATATTAGGTTGGCTCTATGTGATGTGGCAACTTCATATACTAACCGGATGCTGGCTATACTACTACGGTACTCACACTCCAAGAAGTGACTCGAAAACCATTCATAAATTGAGTCTATGACATGCATTCGCAACTGAAATGTACCATTCATTAAATACAACAAGTCATCAACACGCAATGACAACAAGGATACATGTTGGATTATAGATTATTTCCAACAAAACATTCTAGCAAATACTAAATTTTTCATCACACAACAAATAACAAGCAATGAAATGAACTTCAACTCAACCAATCCTCGGCGTTGGAAATGCTTGCTTTGAACCATAGGTGCTCTGGGAAGGGCCAGCTATTGTCAATATCGAGAGCAACGCAAGACTGATCATCCAGGCTGAAGTGGCATATATCAGGACCAAGGTAGGGAACCACCGAAATGTCCGAGGTATAGATATAGTTGCTTCTCATAAATGGTAGTAACATTGTGTCAACAGCAGCTGGATCGCTTTTCACCATCATTGGATAGTTTGGTCCAAGGAAGAGCGAGTTTGTTCCAAGACTATCAATACCGAACTAGGGAGAAGGTGTTTGCGCTAGCACACTAGTATTCATCCTGAATACCATGCAACGGGTGTTGGAATAGGTCAGGAGACGGCGACCATGGGAGACAACACCTGCTTCCTCAGTAGTAACAGTCTGAGTGCACTGTATACAGACAAGAAGAGGTGATCCATCGGAATTAGTTGCCAGGCGCCACTGAGTATATAAGTTCTGCTCCTCCTCATGCTCGTGATCATCACCATCGTCATCTCCCCCTTGCTTATAAATTTTTTCAAGTATAGGTGGTGGAATGTTCACAGGACCTTGGAAACACAAGAAGAAGGTTAATTAGTAAAGGGAAACTTGCTAACCCGCATGCATGTGGATGAAATAATTATAATTACGGTGGAAGACAAACGTACCAAAACTACGAGGATCCCATGCAAAAACAGTGCCACGAGTGGTGGCAGCGAACACAAGATCCTCGTATTCAATTGCATCACAGTACACATCCGTGTATAGAAACTGATTTTTGAGCAATATCCATCCAGTCGAACCACGAAGGACGGCAACAAGCTTGTCGAAGATAGCAACAACTTGATAGTTCTTGTAATTCCAAGAGCGGTTGGGAACTCGACAAATTGCTATCTTCAGTAGACGACAGTCACCATGATCGTATTTGAATGTACGTAGATCATCTGTGTGCTCAACCTCAGGGCACTCGGAGATTTTTGGAAGTGGAATCCGCTGACGAGTGTACACATTCACAAGTTCCCACTCGCAATTGTACCCAATATAAACAACCCAATCTCCATTTGTGCCAGCCCAGGACTTACCCTTAAGCGATGGCATCTTGACATCACACATATCATTATCAAGCGGCATCAACTTGCACAAGGCGAGGCCTCCGTCGTCCGCGCCCATGCGAACAGGCTTATAGCGAAGAAGATAAGGGAGATCAAACCGCTCCTGGACCCTTGGGTTCCTTGTAATGATGTAATTAGTTGTGTCGAGAATGGGCTTGAACGAACCTGCCATGCTAGCCGAGGTGATGACATCGCACTGATCAATGAGTTCCCCCACCACGTCATCTTTCAGATCGGGGCAAGAATAACGGGGTCATTTCCGGCTTGTTCCCTCCATGGAGAAGACGATCGAACAATGGCAGAAGGAAGGGTGAAGGCAAATGGAGGAGGGAGGAAGAGCGTGCGACAGCAGTTCCAAATCGAGAGGGAAAGGCGAAGAGTCGGTGGACGGTTGCCAGTTTGCCACGGTACACGAAGAGGCGCCCTGGCCTACACGTCCTTTCAGAAATTGTACAAAAGGACTCGCCGTCGTCTCACTGACATGTTGGAACGGGACCACATGTCAACGAAACATCGTGTGTAATTTCTCGTGCAAAATGTGATCTGGCCGCGTTGGCCCGAGGTGCCGCATTATTTCTCGACTTTATTTTTTTAATGGTGTGTCGTTCAGTTTTGAAGCACGACTAACTGGTACTGTTTGCAGAGAAAATATAAACTACTCTACCACTACTCCACCTCTATTACTAGTAGTATAAAAAGGATATATAGGCTGAAGCTTCAGAGCTTTCTTGCTAAGGGCTGCCCACTTGCTTCTCACACTATCACCCTCTCTCCAGATCTAAAAAAGACGGCCTCTCTCTCCCTCCTCACCGTGGTCACAGATCCGCCGGGGAAGAAAAGGACGTGCAGTGTTGACGCACTCGTCATCGGCGAGCGAGGTCACGCACTGATGACAAGGCCGTCCTCTCAGACCTAGCGCCCGCGCGGGATGGCCTCCGTCCCCAAGCTCGCTGTCGTAGTGCGTGTGGAGGACGATGACCACGAGCGAAGCCACTTCCCGCCGACCCTCAAGTATGCTACCTCTTTTCGAACCATACCCTTGTTCTATTGCCCCATCTGCCATGTCGCTGCACGTGGATCTTTTTCCACTCCACCATCTTCCCAATTTGCTATCCTCTGCTCTGCTGGTCACGCAGACGAAAACCTTAATTTGCACTATTAAAGGAAACCCTACTTCATGCAGACTAATCCATGTCTGGGTTGAGTAAGGAAAGGAAGGGAGACTGTACTGTCCAAGAGAGTAGGCATCGAACCCGCATCTAGGTTGAGAAGGGGAAAATCAGTAGCTAAGGAACGAGTCTCGTGTCTCTTGGTTGAAGAAGGGTAGAAAGGCATGACAACGCAATAGAGAATGACCAGGTCGATCGGTTTGTTGTCCTCACATAGGAAAAAGGTGGCTAAACATAACAAAAATGGGACATAATCCACATATGCTGCCTGGATATTTGTTGCTCTGGGCAACCATACCTCCCTCACCACTCTATGCGTCCGTGGAGGTACATCGTACTGGTGCGCCCACTGTCCGAATGGGCCTCGCATGCTCTTAGTCTAACTTTTTTGCTGTTAGTATAACGACAGCAGCCAAGTCAGGCAATGCTACTGCTAAAGTGATGCCACATTTAACTAATGCCGCACTCAGTCTAATGCCACCGATAAATTTAAGCAATGCCATTTAATGTCACTGGATTATTTCAGGGTTAGGTGTTGATTGTGGATGTATTAAAGATTTTTCAACTAAGCCATTCTAATGATGTTGCACAGCCAGTATACCAACGATGAAACTTGTTACTACCTTCAGATTTTTGCACTGTTAATGCTTATAGATTACATACCTCACTTTCATGAGATAAGTTAATTTTTTTGTACAGTGTCACCAAAATGCCAAGGCGCTGATGTCATTTTATTTTGGTTAAACTGCACAAAAAATTATGAAGACAAGAGGAAAGGTTAAGAGTGGGCACCTCCTCCTCCGGCTGTTCTCTTGATTCGTTCGATCAAGTTTTTATGTTTGATCGATTATCAAGATTGGGATAGCAATTTTTAAGGTCCCCCTGAGTTCGAAATGATATTTACCTTGGAGGTACATGGTTTGCAATTTTTTTATACTGTCATTAGTTAATAATGCTAGTTACCTTCAGACTTTTGTATTTGGTTTAATGCTCATGCACAGCTAGTATACCAATGCTGAAACATGTTACCTTTACATTTTGTATTGTTAATTCTTATAGAAATCTTCCAGTGCCAGAGTTTATTGAAATCTGTTCAGTAAAACCATTATACTGTACCCTGTAATAAAATAACTACTCTACTGTTGCACTAGCCACTGGATTAGTGTATATTTGTAGTATTGAAAATTTCGAATGGTGTTGCATTAGCGTATGGACATAAATAAAGGGTGGCAAGCTTTCCCAGATATGTGCTCAAGAAACTACTACCTGTTTTTCTAAATACTAGTAGACGTTTGGGTACTTTAAACTGAACCGCAAAAACCTCTTATATTAAGGAACAGAGGGTGTAGAGTTCACTCAAATTATCCCGGTAAAGCTAGTCACACCTTTGTTAAAATTAATGTTCATTATGTTATCGGAGGAGGTCTGTAAGTTTGTCTCTAATGCTTGTCGACTACATACCTGACATCATGATGTAATGTTAAGTTATTTCCTTTTGTATAGTGTCACTGAATTGTCAAGGCGGTGATGGCATTTTATTTTAGTTGAACTGCACAAAATATGCTTAAAAAAAGAGGAAAGGTCAAGAATCGATCATTCTTTCAGAAAGAACTATATATGTCTTTCTGACATCAGCCTCTGTTGCCTTATTTATTCCTTCAAAAAGGTGGTTAGAAACAGTCTTGCTACCTTTTCCCATTAAGAAATTGGAATGCTTATATTTGTGAGTCTATGCTTCAACTAGTGCCACTTTTATAGTAATCACACTTTCAATATCTATGCAAACAGGGATGCTCGAGTTTAGTGGAACTGCACAAAAAGTCCAACCGGTTCAACATTAGGAGCATGTTTTCTCCCAAACCTTTATATCCAATTGGTGGCACTATGAGCTGTTCATTAAGAAGGTACATGGTTTGCTACTATCTTGCTACTCTTTTTGTACTGTCATTAGATAGTAATACTAGTGGTTTGCATGTGAATTTATTGGCAGGGTGGACCTACATTGGAGGTGCAGGACATGATTCAATGACTGGATGCTCAATTTCGGTTGTATCGATTTCACCTCTTCCATCACTGCGAACATGGATATCCTTGGTCTGATGAAGAATAGGCACTATATTTCTGCTCTGAACAAGCAAATCAATTCAGTATGAAATTGTCCAGGGCAAAACATGACTGTATCAAATTGTCCAGGGCAAAACATGACAGATCTAAGCGGAAGAGACATGTTTAAACCAAAAATACAAGGTGGGGTATATGTTTACTAGCTGCTTGATATTTGTGCAGACAGAGATGTATGCCCGTTGCTATTTAGCAAACACACAAAATGACCGCAATTTTGGTTGAACTGCACAAGAGAATAGTATAGTCACTGCATGCAGTGCCATTTGAAAATAGACACAGAAAGATTGGATAGTCACTTCATGGACTGCAGAAAAGTAGTACTGTACTATTTATTGGCCAACACTAGGTGCTTCATTGCTTTGGTCTGGTTATACAATGGGCATCATTTTGCCTAAGTTAAAGTTTGTATTCCGAAAATAGTCTCGCCGTGTGATCAAGAGAAGACCAAATCATATTGCAGTGGATGTTCCTCCATCATGTGTGGTTCATTCCCATGGTTCTAGCTGTTGGTGAAACCACTTACGTTTGCAAGAGGAATTGTAGACTTCACAAACAAATTTGTCATTCAGTCTGTACTGAATGTTGGCCAAGAGAAGCATCCATGTTAGTAGGAAGAACATATGTTTTTTTCTAGATCTTTGCTTTTGGAGCTACATATTTGTATATGATCTGTGAATCATTGAGATGCATTAACATGTTGATCTTATGTATGGGAATCGTACTAGTTGGTTTTAGTTGTGGATGATCTTTGCTTTTGGAGCTACATATTTGTATATGATCTGTGAATCATTGAGATGCATTAACAGTTCCTTATATCTGTTCGCTCAGTGTTTACAAGTTACCGATCGATCACTAGCTAGCCTACTAATGCGCTCCTGGCTGTTTTAGTTGCGACGCAAGATCCGAAGTGGCAGTTTTTTTGAATAGAAATGCCTACCTCTGAAGAAACTGACAAGCTGCTCTGAAGAAAATGCCATGCGAATCTGATGAAACTGCTAGCAAAAACGTTCGCAAATGCCTTATCTCCCAGCTAAAGTTCATCAATTAATGCCCTCGGCTGCGACTCGTTGCATGCTGCTCCGCGTACTGGCTGCGAGCAATTTTGAGTGCCCGCAAGCAGCCGGCCGTAATTAAGGCAGCTAACTGATGCGAAAAAGATGCGCTTTAATTGTTGCGGGCCTTTTAAATCCGTGGAATCATTATTGACAAGGAGGGAGATGATTCGAGTGCACTCGTTTGACCGTAAGGCCGGCGTGCAACCCAGCACGGACGGGATGGGACGACACAATCAGAATTTTAGTTTCTCTAGTTTTCCACGGCAAGCTGGCGCGCTACGCCATGCCTGCTTCATTATGCATTGAATTCCGATGACCGTCGCGCTACCTTCCGCTTATAAGTACTGTTTCTCGGCCTTCTATGGTGGCACCGTGACCCAACTCGCCCTATCCTCATAAGCCCCCACCGGCCCGACGTTGCTCGCCACTTATCCTCGCTCTCGCCACGTCCGCCATGCCCCCGCCCGTCCGCGATAGGCGTGGCCAGAGGCGGTCACCGCCGGAACTAGTGTTCGGTTTTTCATCGGAAGGCAGACGGAGGGAGGAGGCATTCTATCGGTCTTTAGATGGCAATGCAGAGATCGAGGACTTGTTGGAGCGCGACCGCCTGGCGGAGGAGCAGAAGTTGTTGGATTGCGACCACTTGGTGGATGAGCAGCGTATCGCCGATTTGCGCCGCCAGCGGGACATGGAGCAGCAGCGCACCGACGCTCTGAGTCGCGAGCAGAGCGCCCGCACGTGGGCCGACTACGTGGAGGCCGGCGCCCGGCAAATAGCCCTGGAGGCTGTCGGGCACGGACGCGTTCGCGACGCCGATTTTTACTACCAGCTCGTCAAGTGGGTTTCCTGCTTAGAAGCCGAAGCTTCGGTGGACCACGCCGGCATGGAAAGGGCCAACGCGCGCGAGCAACGCGCCCTATCGCACCTCTGGCAAGTCCGAGGCGAGGCGGAGGACGCCGGTGCTGGCGTTTAGCGTGTACCGCAGATGGCGGCCGGCATCGTCTAGTTAGCTAAGAGTAAGTTAGTACTTGTACGCTACTAGAGTATTAGTGGAAGTAGATAGTTAACTTGGCTATGATGGTTGTCAACGTGGAAGTTCAGTACTCTATATGTGGATCAGACCTGTTACTTTGCTCTGAATGTTGAACTTTTTGTTTGAACATATGGAATGGGCTGTTATTTTTTAAATGGGTTGTATTTGTCCTCCATGGGTTTAGAGGCTGACTTGTGGGCCTACCAAGTTGACGCGTACACAACCAGGAGATGATTGTACGTGGAGAGGATGACAGCAGGGACCCGCCAAGTGTTAGGAATCGTAGCATAATTTTTTAAAATTTTCCTACGCTCACCAAGATGCATCTATGGAGTCTACTAGCAACGAGGGAAGGGAGTGCATCTACATACCGTTGTAGATCGCGAGCGGAAGCGTTCCAATGAACGTGGATGACGGAGTCGTACTCGCCGTGATCCAAATCACCGATGACCGAGTGCCGAACGTACGGCACCTCCGCGTTCAACACACGTACGGTGCAGCGACGTCTCCTCCTTTCTTGATCCAGCAAGGGGGGAGGAGAGGTTGATGGAGATCCAACAGCACGACGGCGTGGTGGTGGATGTAGCGGCTCTCCGGCAGGGCTTCGCCGAGCTTCTGCGCGCGAGAGAGAGATGTTTCAGGGGAGGAGGGAGGCGCCAAAGGCTGTGGTATGCTGCCCTCCCTCCCCCCCTTTATATAGGCCCCCAAGGGGGGTGCGCAGCCCTTGGAGATGGGATCTCCAAGGGGGGGGGGGGGGCGGCGGCCAAGGGGGGGAAGGGGTTGCCTTGCCCCCCAAGGCAAGGGGGAACTCCCCCCCCTTAGGGTTCCCAACCCTAGGCGCATGGGGGGGAGGCCCAAAGTGGCGCCCCAGCCCATTAGGGGCTGGTTTCCCTCCACTTTCAGCCCAAGGGGCCCTCCGGGACAGGTGGCCCCACCCGGTGGACCCCCGGGACCATTCCGGTGGTCCCGGTACAATACCGATAACCCCCGAAACTTTCCCGGTGGCCAAAACTGGACTTCCTATATATAATTCTTCACCTCCGGACCATTCCGGAACCTCTCGTGACGTCCGGGATCTCATCCGGGACTCGGAACAACTTTCGGGTTTCCGCATACATATATCTCTACAACCCTAGCGTCACCGGACCTTAAGTGTGTAGACCCTACGGGTTCGGGAGACATGCAGACATGACCGAGACGCCTCTCCGGTCAATAACCAACAGCGGGATCTGGATACCCATGTTGGCTCCCACATGTTCCACGATGATATCATCGGGTGAACCACGGTGTCGAGGATTCAATCAATCCGTATGCAATTCCCTTTGTCAATCGGTATGTTACTTGCCCGAGATTCGATCGTCGGTATCCCAATACCTTGTTCAATCTCGTTACCGGCAAGTCTCTTTACTCGTATCGCAATGCATGATCCCGTGACTAACGTCTTAGTCACATTGAGCTCATTATGATGATGCATTACCGAGTGGGCCCAGAGTTACCTCTTCGTTTACACGAAGTGACAAATCCCAGTCTCGATCCGTGCCAACCCAACAGACACTTTCGGAGATACCCGTAATGCACCTTTATAGTCACCCAGTTACGTTGTGACGTTTGGCACACCCAAAGCACTCCTACGGTATCCGGGAGTTGCACGATCTCATGGTCTAAGGAAAAGATACTTGACATTGGAAAAGCTCTAGCAAACGAAACTACACGATCTTTTATGCTATGCTTAAGTTGGGTCTTGTCCATCACATCATTCTCCTAATGATGTGATCCCGTTATCAGTGACATCCTATGTCCATAGTCAGGAAACCATGACTATCTGTTGATCAACGAGCTAGTCAACTAGAGGCTTACTAGGGACAGGTTGTGGTCTATGTATTCACACATGTATTACGATTTCCGGACAATACAATTATAGCATGAATAATAGACTATTATCATGAACACAGAAATATAATAATAACCATTTATTATTGCCTCTAGGGCATATTTCCAACAGTCTCCCACTTGCACTAGAGTCAATAATCTAGTTACATTGTGATGAATCGAACACCCATTGCGTCCTGGTGTTGATCATGTTTTGCCCTAGGGAGAGGTTTAGTCAACGGATCTGCTACATTCAGGTCCGTGTGTACTTTACAAATATCTATGTCTCCATTTTGAACACTTTCACGAATGGAGTTGAAGCGACGCTTGATATGCCTGGTCTTCCTGTGAAACCTGGGCTCCTTCGCAAGGGCAATAGCTCCAGTGTTGTCACATAAGAGAGTCATTGGGCCCGACGCATTGGGAATCACCCCTAGGTCGGTAATGAACTCCTTCATCCAGACTGCTTCCTGTGCTGCCTCCGAGGCTGCCATGTATTCCGCTTCACATGTAGATCCCGCCACGACGCTTTGCTTGCAACTGCACCAGCTTACTGCTCCTCTATTCAAAATATACACATATCCGGTCTGTGACTTCGAGTCATCCGGATCTGTGTCGAAGCTAGCGTCGACGTAACACTTTACGACGAGCTCTTCGTCACCTCCATAAACGAGAAACATATCCTTAGTCCTCTTCAGGTACTTCAGGATATTCTTGACCGCTGTCCAGTGTTCCTTGCCGGGATTACTTTGGTACCTTCCTACCAAACTTACGGCAAGGTTTACATCAGGTCTGGTACACAACATGGCATACATAATAGACCCTATGGCCGAGGCATAGGGGATGACACTCATCTCTTCTATATCTTCTGCCGTGGTCGGGCATTGAGCCGTGCTCAATTGCACACCTTGCAATACAGGCAAGAACCCCTTCTTGGACTGATCCATACTGAACTTCTTCAATATCTTGTCAAGGTATGTACTCTGTGAAAGACCAATGAGGCGTCTTGATCTATCTCTATAGATCTTGATGCCTAATATGTAAGCAGCTTCTCCAAGGTCCTTCATTGAAAAACACTTATTCAAATAGGCCTTTATACTTTCCAAGAATTCTATATCATTTCCCATCAATAATATGTCATCCACATATAATATGAGAAATGCTACAGAGCTCCCACTCACTTTCTTGTAAACACAGGCTTCTCCATAAGTCTGTGTAAACCCAAACGCTTTGATCATCTCATCAAAGCGAATGTTCCAACTCCGAGATGCTTGCACCAGCCCATAGATTGAGCGCTGGAGCTTGCATACTTTGTTAGCATTCTTAGGATCGACAAAACCTTCCGGCTGCATCATATACAACTCTTCCTTAAGGAAGCCGTTAAGGAATGCCGTTTTGACGTCCATCTGCCATATCTCATAATCATAGTATGCGGCAATTGCTAACATGATTCGGACGGACTTCAGCTTCGCTACGGGTGAGAAAGTCTCATCGTAGTCAACCCCTTGAACTTGTCGATAACCCTTAGCGACAAGTCAAGCTTTGTATATGGTCACATTACCATCTGCGTCCGTCTTCTTCTTAAAGATCCATTTGTTTTCTATGGCTCGCCGCTCATCGGGCAAGTCAGTCAAAGTCCATACTTTGTTTTCATACATGGATTCTATCTCGGATTTCATGGCTTCTAGCCATTTGTCAGAATCCGGGCCCGCCATCGCTTCTTCATAGTTCGAAGGTTCACCGTTGTCTAACAACATGATTTCCAGGACAGGGTTGCCGTACCACTCTGGTGCGGAACGTGTCCTTGTGGACCTACGAAGTTCAGTAACTTGATCTGAAGCTTCATGATCATCATCATTAACTTCCTCCCCAGTCGGTGTAGGCACCACAGGAACATTTTCCCGCGCTGCGCTACTTTCCGGTTCGGAAGGGGTGACTATCACCTCATCAAGTTCCACTTTCCTCCCACTCAATTCTTTCGAGAGAAACTCCTTCTCTAGAAAGGACCCGTTCTTGGCAACGAAGATCTTGCCTTCGGATCTGAGGTAGAAGGTATACCCAATAGTTTCCTTAGGGTATCCTATGAAGACGCATTTTTCCGATTTGGGTTCGAGCTTTTCAGGTTGAAGTTTCTTGACATAAGCATCGCATCCCCAAACTTTTAGAAATGACAGCTTAGGTTTCTTCCCAAACCATAATTCATACGGTGTCGTCTCAATGGATTTAGACGGTGCCCTATTTAAAGTGAATGCGGCAGTCTCTAAAGCATAACCCCAAAATGGGAGCGGTAAATCGGTAAGAGACATCATAGATCGCACCATATCCAATAGAGTGCGATTACGACGTTCGGACACACCATTTCTCTGAGGTGTTCCAGGCGGCGTGAGTTGTGAAACTATTCCACATTTCCTTAAGTGTGTACCAAATTCGTGACTTAAATATTCTCCACCACGATCTGATCGTAAGAATTTTATTTTCCTGTCACGTTGATTCTCGACTTCACTCTGAAATTCCTTGAACTTTTCAAAGGTTTCAGACTTGTGTTTCATTAGGTAGACATACCCATATCTACTTAAATCATCAGTGAGAGTGAGAACATAATGATATCCTCCGCGAGCCTCAACACTCATTGGACCGCACACATCGGTATGTATGATTTCCAATAAGTTGGTTGCTCGCTCCATTGTTCCGGAGAACGGAGTCTTGGTCATCTTACCCATAAGGCATGGTTCACACGTGTCAAATGATTCGTAATCAAGAGACTCCAAAAGTCCATCTGCATGGAGCTTCTTCATGCGCTTGACACCAATGTGACCAAGGCGGCAGTGCCACAAGTATGTGGGACTATCGTTATCAACTTTACATCTTTTGGTATTCACACTATGAACATGTGTAGCATCACGTTCGAGATTCATCAAAAATAAACCATTGACCAGCGGGGCATGACCATAAAACATATCTCTCAAATAAATAGAACAACCATTATTCTCAGATTTAAATGAGTAGCCATCTCGAATTAAACGAGATCCAGATACAATGTTCATGCTCAAAGCTGGCACTAAATAACAATTATTGAGGTTTATAACTAATCCCGTGGGTAGATGCAGAGGTAGCGTGCCGACGGCGATCACATCGACCTTGGAACCATTCCCGACGCGCATCGTCACCTCGTCTTTTGCCAGTCTCCGTTTATTCCGTAATTCCTGATTTGAGTTACAAATATGAGCAACCGCACCGGTATCAAATACCCAGGAGCTACTACGAATACTGGTAAGGTACACATCAATTACTTGTATATCACATATACCTTGGGTGTTGCCGGCCTTCTTCTTGTCCGCTAAATATTTGGGGCAGTTCCGCTTCCAGTGACCACTTCCCTTGCAATAAAAGCACTCAGTCTCGGGCTTGGGTCCATTCTTTGACTTCTTCCCGGTAACTGGTTTACCGGGCGCGGCAACTCCCTTGCCGTCCTTCTTGAAGTTCTTCTTACCCTTGCCCTTCTTGAACTTAGTGGTTTTATTCACCATCAACACTTGATGTTCTTTTCTGATCTCCCCTTCCGCTGATTTTAGCATTGAATATACCTCGGGAATGGTCTTTTCCATCCCCTGCATATTGTAGTTCATCACAAAGCTCTTGTAGCTTGGTGGAAGCGACTGGAGGATTCTGTCAATGACCGCGTCATCCGGGAGATTAACTCCCAGCTGAGACAAGCGGTTGTGCAACCCAGACATTCTGAGTATGTGCTCACTAACAGAACTGTTCTCCTCCATTTTACAGCTGAAGAACTTGTCGGAGACTTCATATCTCTCGACCCGGGCATGAGCTTGAAAAACCAGTTTCAGCTCCTCGAACATCTCGTATGCTCCATGTTTCTCAAAACGCTTTTGGAGACCCGGTTCTAAGCTGTAAAGCATGCCGCACTGAACGAGGGAGTAATCATCAGCACGCTGCTTCCAAGCGTTCATAACGTCTTGGTTCTCAGGGATTGGTGCTTCACCTAGCGGTGCTTCTAAGACATAATCTTTCTTGGCAACTATGAGGATGAGCCTCAGGTTCCGGACCCAGTCCGTATAGTTGCTGCCATCATCTTTCAGCTTGGTTTTCTCTAGGAACGCGTTGAAATTGAGGACAACGTGGGCCATTTGATCTACAATACATAATGTAAAGATTTTAGACTAAGTTCATGATAATTAAGTTCATATAATCAAATTATTTAATGAACTCCCACTCAGACAGACATCCCTCTAGTCATCTAAGTGAAACATGATCCGAGCTCAACTAGGCCGTGTCCGATCATCACGTGAGACGGACTAGTCAAGATCGGTGAACATCTCCATGTTGATCGTATCTTCTATACGACTCATGCTCGACCTTTCGGTCCTCCGTGTTCCGAGGCCATGTCTGTACATGCTAGGCTCGTCAAGTCAACCTAAGTGTATTGCGTGTGTTCCGAGGCCATGTCTGTACATGCTAGGCTCGTCAACACCCGTTGTATGCGAACGTAAGAATCTATCACACCCGATCATCACGTGGTGCTTCGAAACGACGAACCTTCGCAACGGTGCACAGTTAGGGTGAACACTTTCTTGAAATTATTATAAGGGATCATCCTACTTGCTACCGTCGTTCTATGCAAATAAGATGCAAAAACATGATAAACATCACATGCAATCAAACAGTGACATGATATGGCCAATATCATCATGCTCCTTTGATCTCCATCTTCGGGGCACCATGATCATCTTCGTCACCGGCATGACACCATGATCTCCATCATCATGATCTCCATCATTGTGTCTTCATGAAGTTGTCACGCCAACGATTACTTCTACTTCTATGGCTAACCGTTTAGCAACAAAGTAAAGTAAATTACATGGCGTTATTCAATGACACGCAGGTCATGCAAAATAATAAAGACAACTCCTATGGCTCCTGCCGGTTGTCATACTCATCGACATGCAAGTCGTGATTCCTATTACAAGAATATGATCAATCTCATACATCACATATATCATTCATCACATCTTCTGGCCATATCATATCACATATATCACTTGCTGCAAAAACAAGTTAGACGTCCTCTAATTGTTGTTGCAAGTTTTTTACGTGGTTTGTAGGTTTCTAGCAAGAACGATTTCTTACCTACGTATGACCACAACGTGATTTGCCAATTTCTATTTACCCTTCATAAGGACCCTTTTCATCGAATCCGTTCCGACTAAAGTAGGAGAGACAGACACCCGCTAGCCACCTTATGCAACTAGTGCATGTCAGTCGGTGGAACCTGTCTCACGTAAGCGTACGTGTAAGGTCGGTCCGGGCCGCTTCATCCTACAATGCCGCCGAAACAAGAAACGACTAGTAGCGGCAAGAAGAATTGGCAACATCAACGCCCACAACTTCTTTGTGTTCTACTCGTGCATAGTAACTACGCATAGGCCTGGCTCATGATGCCACTGTTAGGAATCGTAGCATAATTTTTTAAAATTTTCCTACGCTCACCAAGATGCATCTATGGAGTCTACTAGCAACGAGGGAAGGGAGTGCATCTACATACCGTTGTAGATCGCGAGCGGAAGCGTTCCAATGAACGTGGATGACGGAGTCGTACTCGCCGTGATCCAAATCACCGATGACCGAGTGCCGAACGTACGGCACCTCCGCGTTCAACACACGTACGGTGCAGCGACGTCTCCTCCTTTCTTGATCCAGCAAGGGGGGAGGAGAGGTTGATGGAGATCCAACAGCACGACGGCGTGGTGGTGGATGTAGCGGCTCTCCGGCAGGGCTTCGCCGAGCTTCTGCGCGCGAGAGAGAGATGTTTCAGGGGAGGAGGGAGGCGCCAAAGGCTGTGGTATGCTGCCCTCCCTCCCCCCTTTATATAGGCCCCCAAGGGGGGTGCGCAGCCCTTGGAGATGGGATCTCCAAAGGGGGGGCGGCGGCCAAGGGGGGGAAGGGGTTGCCTTGCCCCCCAAGGCAAGGGGGAACTCCCCCCCTTAGGGTTCCCAACCCTAGGCGCATGGGGGGGAGGCCCAAAGTGGCGCCCCAGACCATTAGGGGCTGGTTCCCCTCCACTTTCAGCCCAAGGGGCCCTCCGGGACAGGTGGCCCCACCCGGTGGACCCCCGGGACCATTCCGGTGGTCCCGGTACAATACCGATAACCCCCGAAACTTTCCCGGTGGCCAAAACTGGACTTCCTATATATAATTCTTCACCTCCGGACCATTCCGGAACCTCTCGTGACGTCCGGGATCTCATCCGGGACTCCGAACAACTTTCGGGTTTCCGCATACATATATCTCTACAACCCTAGCGTCACCGGACCTTAAGTGTGTAGACCCTACGGGTTCGGGAGACATGCAGACATGACCGAGACGCCTCTCCGGTCAATAACCAATAGCGGGATCTGGATACCCATGTTGGCTCCCACATGTTCCACGATGATATCATCGGGTGAACCACGGTGTCGAGGATTCAATCAATCCGTATGCAATTCCCTTTGTCAATCGGTATGTTACTTGCCCGAGATTCGATCGTCGGTATCCCAATACCTTGTTCAATCTCGTTACCGGCAAGTCTCTTTACTCGTATCGCAATGCATGATCCCGTGACTAACGTCTTAGTCACATTGAGCTCATTATGATGATGCATTACTGAGTGGGCCCAGAGTTACCTCTCCGTTTACACGAAGTGACAAATCCCAGTCTCGATCCGTGCCAACCCAACAGACACTTTCGGAGATACCCGTAATGCACCTTTATAGTCACCCAGTTACGTTGTGACGTTTGGCACACCCAAAGCACTCCTACGGTATCCGGGAGTTGCACGATCTCATGGTCTAAGGAAAAGATACTTGACATTGGAAAAGCTCTAGCAAACGAAACTACACGATCTTTTATGCTATGCTTAAGTTGGGTCTTGTCCATCACATCATTCTCCTAATGATGTGATCCCGTTATCAGTGACATCCTATGTCCATAGTCAGGAAACCATGACTATCTGTTGATCAACGAGCTAGTCAACTAGAGGCTTACTAGGGACAGGTTGTGGTCTATGTATTCACACATGTATTACGATTTCCGGACAATACAATTATAGCATGAATAATAGACTATTATCATGAACACAGAAATATAATAATAACCATTTATTATTGCCTTTAGGGCATATTTCGAACACCAAGGTCATGGCAGTACGCAAGCAAAGTGCCTCCTTATTTCAATCCAATAAAAAAATGGCTCCTCGTAATGGATTTCTGACATATGGGTCCCATGCCATTGTCAACATAGTCAATAAACGAGAGAGTTGCACAACGAGCGGCTGACATTAGGGACCCAGCAGCTCGCCCAGTTATTTTTGTTTTGGGTTAATTTGATAAATCCCACTCCAAATCTGGTGTTTCTAAGAAATGCCATTGCAATTTCCAAACTTCGAAAAATGGCATTTCATGCCATCCCCAGTGGCATTTTTCGAAGTCTGGAGTGGCGTTTTTCAAAGTTTGCAAATTGCAGTGGCGTTTTCCAAAGTTTGCAAAAATTGCAGTGGCATTTTTCAAAGTTTGGAAATTGCAGTGGCATTTTTATGAATCTCCATATTTGTTGTGGCATTTATCTAATTTGTTTTTGAGACGGAAGCAGGGTGTCAACTGGGCTGTGCGGGGCACTCTAGACAGCCTTCTCTTTTATGTTTACCACATATCAGCCCAGTAGTTTTTTTTCTTTCTGAAAATGGCTAGCCCAGTTTTTTTGTGATTTGCCAAGTAAGTCGCTTTGTCAGGCCTATTGGGCTGCAAATCTTTCAAGACGAGGAGAGCTTCATTCGGCTGGACGAGAAAATGGCCTATCAGTAATGAGAAATGGGCTGTACATTTTTAAAACACATCAAACCGGCAATTACTTTCAAATTTCTTTTTTTCATTTCAAGATTTTAAATTGCATTAATTTTTATGCGTGGACAATTTGTTGGATTTTATATTGATATACATTTATTTTTAAAATCAGTTTGAATGTGACTCGAAATTTCGGGATTAAAAACAGTTCGGACCGCACCGAAATATGCAACATTTCGTATAATTTTTTAACCGTGGCCACAATATGGGCTGTAATGCTAACAAAAAGAATATGGGCTCCAAAAAAAACCTTCAGAATTAGCAAATGGGCTGTAAATTATTAGAAATAATGGCAGATGGGTTGTATGCTGTTTTCCATCCAACGGCCGTCGTGCTTCTTCAATCTCTGCTCTTCCTGCTCCAGCCGCTCAAACAAGCGCCGACAGGACTGCCTGCTCCCTCCCCGCGGCCGGCTGTGCTGCCGCGCAGGCTTCACCGCCCCACCGTACTCCCATAGCTGGCCTAGCCATCCCTCTACTCACCCACACCTGTTGTTATTCTCCGGCGACGGCAGACGAACCAGTAAACCCTCGTATAGTCGTACTCCCCTCCGCGTGGGAAACAACTGCCGAGTCTTCCCTGCCTCCGTGCCGTTCCTTTCCTAGGCCTCGCCGTCGTCCACCGCCCTGGTGCTCCCGGCGCGGCCTGGTCAACGTGGTCAACGACCGACATGCATCTGAAGTGGACTGTACGTGGAGAGGCTGACAGCTGGGTCCACAGCCGCACGCAAGGAAATGCCTCCTTATTACGCGCAAAATAATGATTCCTCCACCTGACATCTGGGACCCACCGAAAGGGCCTCTGTATTTCGTGAAAAAAACGTTACCGCCGCTGACAGCTCGGACCCACTAGCTATATCTTCGCACGCAAGGAAGTGCGTCCTTATTACGCACAAAAAAATGAATACTCCCCCTGCTAGCTGGGACCCAGTATAGTGGCAGGCTGACTTGTGGGCCTACTAAGTTGACGGGGACTGACGGCTTTGTCAACTTAGTCAATATGCACGATTCTAGCTCCAGTGACTGTATGATGTTCATCCAACGGCCGTAGTGCTTCTTCAACCTCTGGTCTTGTTGCTCCAGCCGCCCAAAGCAGCGCCGGTCGTGCCGCATGCTCCTGCCTCCCGTGGCCGGCTATGCTGCCGCGGAGAACTCACCGCCCCCTACTATTCCCACCGCTGGCCAGGCCCTGCGGCGACGGCAGCCTCACACCGCAGCCAAACCAGTGAGCCCTCGTACTCCTCTCCGCGCGGGCTTCCACTGCCGCGTCTTCCCCGGCTCCGCGTCATCCCCTTCCTAGGCCTCACCGTCGTCCACCGCCCTGGTGCTCTTGGCACGGTGTGGTCAACGTGGTCAAGGAACGGCTTCCATCGGACGTGGACTGTACATGGAGAGGCTGACAGCTGGGTCCACAGCCGCAGCAAGGAAGTGCCTCCTTATTACGCGGAAAATAATTATTCCTCCACCTGACAGCGGGGACCCACCGGACGGGCCACCGTATTTCACGAAAAAAAGTATCCCCCTGACTGCGGGGACCCACCAGCTACATCTTCGCACGCAAGGAAGTGCGTCCGGGCAAAAAAAAACGATTCTCCCCCCTGACTGCCGGGACCCACCAGCTACATCTTCGCAGGCAAGGAAGTGCCTGACAGTCGGGACCCACCTGGTCAAAGCGTACGTAGCATTGTCATTCTGGTCGCGAACGTGTACGTACATACTGGTCGATGTAGAGGCGCGCATGTGTCGTAGTAGAGGCGCGCACGTAGCATGTACACGTACGTACAGCGGCCAGTGTGCAAGAAAGAAAATACGGCCACGTACGCACATACGGGCAGGGTCTCAAACGCCTACTCGCGCATACGTACGGCCAGGGCTCGTGTACATGGCTGGGTCAGAACGGAGAAACAGCGTCGTCGTCGTGTTCATGGGGAGCCAACCGGCTGGGTCGAAACGGAATGCGTCGTCGTGTTCACCGGGAGGGCTTGGACGGAACAGCCGATGGAAACGAGGCCTGGCGTACCGCAGAATGGAGGAAACGGCCTTGTGTTCGACTGGCCACGTTTGAAACGGGATCCTATTCATCGGGAGGGGTCTGGCGTACCGCAAAACGGAGGAAACGGACCTCCTACGGTCGAAACGGGGGTCCTGTTGATCGGGAGGGGTGTGGCATACCGCAAAACGGAGGAAACGGACTTGTGTTGGAGCGCTACGGTCAAAACGGGGGTTCTGTTCATCGGGAGGGGTGTGGGGTACCGCAAAACGGGGCTCCACGGGACACTGTTCATCTCCACCGTCGACCCCCTCCAGCCTCCACGGGCTATTGTTCATCCACCGTCGACCTCCTCCAGCCTCCACCAGCGACTGTTCATCCACGGGCTCCTGTTCATCCAGCCTCCACCACGAGCTACTCCACCGGCTACTGTTCAACCAGCCCTCTCCACGGGCTCTTGTTCAACCACCCCTCCACGGGCTACTGTTCATCCAGCCCTCCACCGTCTACTGTTCATTCTGCCCTCCACGGGGTGGTCCTGTTCATCCTGCCCTCCACGGGGTCCTGTTCATCCAGCCCCAACCGGCTCGATCGATCGGGGTCCTGTTCATCCAGAGGCAACACCACGGGGTCCTGTTCATCCACCCCCACCGGGAACTGTTCATCCAAACCCCCCAGCAATGCTCACTGTTCATCCAGAGGCAGCATCGATCGGCTTCAGTTAGCAGCAGTAGCGAAGGAATCGCTCGATCGGGTTCAGTTAACAGCCATCGATCGATCGCTCGGGTTCAGTAACGCGTAGCCTGCAGTGCAATCACTCAGGTTCAGTTAGAGCCCAACGCCTCGCTCGGGTTCAGTTAGATCCAACGCTTCGCACACACGCACGTATGTGTACGAGAGAAACGCGCATCGCTGGGTCCCCGACCTCCCACCGTAACCGGGAACTCCCCAAAATTTTCCTCGCCCTCGCTTCTACCACGGTTTTTTCCGTCATGGACGGCCCAAAGAATGTCATGCAGCTGCGTCTCCGGCCCGCCCAGGATGAAAAGCCCATTTTCTGTCATGATTTTTTGTCATAGAAGTAGGAGCCCACCACATCTATGATGATACCGGGTTTTGTCACAATTATCGTCATAGAAGTGTCATATGTATGACATAATTTTTTTCGTTCGGCCCAAAATGTCACGGATGTGTCTTTTTTTGTAGTGGAGGACACCTACAACACAAGTGGTGGCTCAAGCGGAGTAATCACTCGCATGCTCTTCGTCGGACTCGGCAGCGGGGATGGGCTCCTCCTCAGAATCAGTCCACTTGTAGCCTTGTTTTGCCATCCATTCAGCCTCTGGAGTGATGTGCTTCTCGAAGCCGCTGGTAATGTCCTCTCCAAAAACCTTCATGATCTTCTTGTCATGGTGGCGACTCCTTGGAGGCAACGTGAGTCCAGTACTGCCCCTTTGCTTGCATGCAGAACAAGGCCTTCAGCTTCTTAGCCCATGGGGGCTCAGTAGAGGGAGGAGCATACCTAGCAGAACTGTCCTCATCCACGTCCTCCTCCTCAATCTCATCCTCATCAACTTCCATTCTATCAGCCTCAGCCTCAGCACGAGTAGTAGTGTTAGCCCACTGGGGCTTGATGCGGAGCTTGATGGGATCATGACGGATCCAGTCAGGGGCAAGGAACTCCTCATTAGGATAGAGCTTCTCCCAAGTCTTCGAGATCAGGAGGAGCAGGTAAGGTCCATAGATGGGAACCTTATGGTTGAACACCGCAAACCGAAGCTCGCACCACATGATGTGAGAGACGTCTAGTGGTTGAGTCTGAGAGAGACGTGCCTCCTCACAGATGAGCATCATATCCACAAGATAGGCATGCACCTTGTCCTTGTCCCCAATGCATGGAAAGAGTGAGTTGCAGAAGATCCGGTGCATGATATCAAGGAATGAGTTGAGCACCCACGTCGTCTTGTCATTGGCAAGCTTCTTCTCAACAAGGTACTGCTGAAGCTTGTTCTTGCTAGCTGACTCGGTGCATGATGTCAAGGAATGAGTTGAGGAAAGAGTGAGTTGCGGAAGATCCACGTCGTCTTGTCATTGGCAAGCGTGGAAAGAGTGAGTTGCGGAAGATCCGGTGCATGATGTCAAGGAATGAGTTGAGCATCCACGTCGCCTTGTCATTGGCAAGCTTCTTCTCAACAAGGTACTGCTGAAGCTTATTCTTGCTAGCTGACTCGGGGTTGGCATGAGGGCGAACACCAACAAGCGTGTTGAGCCCCTCATCAGGCACCCGGAGCAAATCCATGAACTCCTTCCAATTAGCAGTCATCTGATGTCCATTGGTCATCCAGGTCATTTTCCGTTCCTCATCAGGATGAAAGTGGACCGAAGCAAAGAACTGGGCCACAATCTCAGGATCAAAGTCCAGGTGGAAAGAGATCACGTCCTCAATGCCAAACTTCTCCACCAGGTCCAGAGCCTCACCAAAGTATTCACGGTGCTTATCCTCCCTCATGTGAATCATGTCAATCCAGTGCATGTCCACATATATGTTCTGCTTGCCCTTGATCACATCCAGATAAATGAGATTCTGCTGCTTGGTCCAGAACAGGTCATTCCCTCTGAAGTTGGCATGAAGATTCACATAGGGGTTGATCTTCCTTCAAGTGATAAACTCAGCAAGCGGTATCTCATCCATGCCCATGGAGGGCTCCTTGTTCTTGGTGGCGGTGGTCTTGGTCCTGCGTTGGGGGGCATTGGAGCCCTCTAGAGCTTCGTCTTGGTTGCGCAGACGCTTGGAGCCCGTGTCACGACTGGGATTGGAACGGCGAGCAGGGGCACCGGAGCCACCACCTAAGACACAAAACACAAAAACACGCACGCGAAGCGAGAAGGATCAATGCAAAGACCACAACAAAACGGGTGAAACAAGTAGAACTCACACTTGATAATTGCCACATGAGAGATTTGACAACAACGGTAGTACCGCATGGCTGCGCGGTACTAAAATTTTAGTGTTGCTCCTAGCCACGGTAGTACCGCGCCAGGGTGGCACGGTAGTACCGTGTCTCAGAGCGGCAGTAAAATTTTACTGCCATGCCTCGTGCGGTAGTACCGGTCCGTACGAGCGGTAGTACCGCACCAAAGATGCGGTAGTACCACACGGTTTCAGATCCAAAACCGCAACTGGATCTGAGCACAACCGTGACAACAAAGAGGTACTATGGTCGATCAAATCTACCACGGGGCAACATATCAAGTACCATCTCTACGCATTACTGCTCTCCTACTTCCTACTCTTGCAAAGATTTGGCCTAAAATCTCAAGAACAACATGCATCTCCCCAAAACCTAGAAACGAAAGAACGAACCAAAGAGAGAGGGATTTGGGGAGAAACCTTGTTCCATGGCAAGAGGGAGTGGTGGGGAACGATCCCACCGGACGAAACCCGAGGAGAGCGGCCGGAGATGGAGATCCGGCGAGGGTCTCCGGCATCGTTCTTGGGAAGGAGAGAGAGAGACGGTGTGGTGAGAAAGAGTGAACGGGTATGGGGGAGTTGGAACTCCCCTGCCTGCTCTTAACCCCCACGCGCTCTCGACTGCGCGGTAGTACCGCGCGTCATTGCGGTAGTGCCGCCTGGGCGGAAGTACCGCACCGAGGACGGTAGTACCACTCCCCCAGGCGATAGTTAAAAATTACTGCCGTGCTGGGTGCGGTAGTACTGTGCGCAGCTCCCGCGGTAGTACCGTGGCAAGCCGCGGTAGTACCGTGTGCCCAAGAGATTGCAAGTTTCAAAACAGAGAAGACCAAAGGGCCTTTGCAAGGCAACCTTCAAACGAACGGACGCACCAAAACGTTGGCACACGAGACAACACACAAGCTCGGCACGAAGAAAGAGAGACAAGAGACAACAAGGACTAAACACGCAACACAACCACTCCAAAGAGAGGGCAGTTGAGGGAGTCCTGGACTAAGGGGTCCTCGGGCGTCAGGCCTGTTAACCATGGGCCGGACTGATGGGCTGTGAAGATACGAAGACCGAAGACTGCACCCGTGTCCGGATGGGACTCTCCTTAGCGTGGAGGGCAAGCTTGGCAACCAAATATGTATATTCCCTTCTTTGTAACCGACCTTGTGTAACCCTAGATCCTCCCGGTGTCTATATAAACCAGAGGACTTAGTCCGGAGAAGATAGATACTCATAACCATAGTCATACAAGCTAGACCTCTAGGGTTTAGCCATTACGATCTCGTGGTAGATCAACTCTTGTAATACTCATATTCGTCAAGATCAATCAAGAAGGAAGTAGGGTATTACCTCCATAGAGAGGGCCCGAACCTGGGTAAACATCGTGTCCCCTGTCTCCTATTACCATCGACCTTAGACGCACAGTTCGGGACCCCCTACCCGAGATCCACCGGTTTGACACCGACATTGGTGCTTTCATTGAGAGTTCCACTTTGACGTTGACAACAGGATTGATGGCTCGCCTTGTTTTCAAGGATGATATCACCGCCGGAGGAACGCTGGCCCCAGGCCAAACCCTCCAGCTGGGTGGCTTTACCATGACCGTCCATTCAGTCGTTGAGCCGACGATGACCTCCCGGGTCATTGAAAATCCCCTTCGTATCGACTCCGAACACTCCAAGCAGATGGATCCAGCGGAGCTTTCGTCTTTAAACGAGCTCCTAGATCACATCGCCGCCCTGGGGGTCGCTACAGACTACGATCGAATTGGGCTTAAACCCGATCAGAGAGAAATCAAATCTCCACCGATCACCCACCATATGTTGAGGAACGTAGTAGTTTCAAAAAATTTCCTACGCACATGCAAGATCATGGTGATGCATAGCAACGAGAGGGGAGAGTGTTGTCCACGTACCCTCATAGACCGAAAGCGGAAGCGTTAATACAACGCGGTTGATGTAGTCGTACGTCTTCATGATCTGACCGATCAAGTACCGAACGCACGGTACCTCCGAGTTCAGCACACGTTCAGCTCGATGACATCCCTCGAACTCCGATCTAGCCGAGTGTTGAGGGAGAGTTTCGTCAGCACGACGGCGTGGTGACAATGATGATGTTCTACCGACGCAGGGCTTCGCCTAAGCACCGCTACGATATTCTCGAGGTGTAATATGGTGGAGGGGGCACCGCACACGGCTAAGAGATCAATGATCAATTGTGTGTCCATGGGTTGCCCCCTGCCCCCGTATATAAAGGAGCAAGGGGGAGGCCGCCGGCCAAGGAGGAGGGCGCGCCAAGGGGGGAGTCCTACTCCCACCGGGAGTAGGACTCCTCCTTTCCTTGTTGGAATAGGAGAAGGGAAGGGAAGAGGAGAAAGAAGGAAGGGGGCGGCCCCCCTCCCTAGTCCAATTCGGACTAGTCCATGGGGAGGGGTGCGGCCACCCTTTGGGGCCGTTCTCTCCTTTCCCGTATGGCCCATGAAGGCCCAATACGAATTCCCGTAACTCTGCGGTACTCCGAAAAATACCTGAATCACTCGGAACCTTTCCGAAGTCCGAATATAGTCGGCCAATATACCGATCTTTACGTCTCGGCCATTTAGAGACTCCTCGTCATGTCCCCGATCTCATCCGGGACTCCGAACTCCTTCGGTACATCAAAATACATAAACTCATAATAAAACTGTCATCGTAACGTTAAGCGTGCGGACCCTACGGGTTCGAGAACTATGTAGACATGACCGAGACACCTCTCCGGTCAATAACCAACAGCGGAACCTGGATGCTCATATTGGTTCCCACATATTCTACGAAGATCTTTATCGGTCAGACCGCATAACAACATACGTTGTTCCCTTTGTCATCGGTATGTTACTTGCCCGAGATTCGATCATCGGTATCTCGATACCTAGTTCAATCTCGTTACTGGCAAGTCTCTTTACTCGTTCCGTAATACATCATCCCGCAACTAACTCATTAGTTACAATGCTTGCAAGGCTTATAGTGATGTGTATTACTGAGTGGGCCCAGAGATACCTCTCCGACAATCGGAGTGACAAATCCTAATCTCGAAATACGCCAACCCAACAAGTACCTTTGGAGGCACCTGTAGAGCACCTTTATAATCACCCAGTTACGTTGTGACGTTTGGTAGCACACAAAGTGTTCCTCCGGTAAACGGGAGTTGCATAATCTCATAGTCATAGGAACATGTATAAGTCATGAAGAAAGCAATAGCAACATACTAAACGATCGAGTGCTAAGCTAACGGAATGGGTCAAGTCAATCACATCATTCTCCTAATGATGTGATCCCGTTAATCAAATGACAACTCATGTCTATGGCTAGGAAACATAACCATCTTCGATCAACGAGCTAGTCAAGTAGAGGTATACTAGTGACACTCTGTTTGTCTATGTATTCACAAATGTATCAAGTTTCCAGTTAATACAATTCTAGCATGAATAATAAACATTTATCATGATATAAGGAAATAAATAATAACTTTATTATTGCCTCTAGAGCATATTTCCTTCACCATATAGCGGTAGTCGAGGAGCAAGACGACGACTCTTCCTCCATATTAAGGATGGACTATGTCCGGATCTCCGGTTCCGAAGAGCCGGACACCCACCTGCGAGGAGATGCATCCTGCCCTCCGAACATAGAATCGGACGACGGGCCTAAGAAATCAACGAATATCCCGGAGCCCGATCTATTAAGTTCGGAAGATCCTCAGACTCCGGATCCAAAATTGGGCCAGGGCTCAGATTTAAAACCACCCACCCACCCAAATATAAGCGCTCTCATGAGCATACAACAACAGTCTCAGGAAACAGTCCACCACTTCTGGGCCAGATTCCTTCTTGTCAAAGATAAGATTAAAGATTGCCACGACGAGGAAGCAATCTCTGCGTTCCGCAAAAATTGCATGGATGAAGGAATCCTCAATGCCATTAACCGCCGTCGCATATTACACTTCGCTGACTTAGCAACTATCGTACAGAAGTACAGCGCAACGTCTACATCTTCAAATATGTACGTCCATTATACCTGGGGGCTTCTTGGACAGAAGCTTGTTATTTTTCTTTGGGCATCAAGCTCTTCACATATGCGTTTTTTCCCATATGTACCTTTTCTTCGCCATTATATGCATCGATATGACTTAAGTTTTGGCCAAGCTGGGTTGCCTGGCTCCTGTCCTTATGCCCTACGTTCCCGTTAGTTCGGCAAGGGAATAAAGGGAGCACCTCTGCGATCGTTACTGCCGGGTCCTCCGGATGTGTACCTCAGACTGGGTGAAGCCGAAAGCTAGCGTTGTTAAGGGAATATTCGGTCGGCGATTAAAGATGTTTCTGCATTCACACTATTATGAACCCCCAGAGGTGATATATACTGCGATTCCCCAATCACAGTTCGGATATGCACATTAACGTGTGCACACCCAGGGAAAGGAACCCTTAACAGAACTATTCTCTCTAGAAGATGTTTCTTACAATCTTAATGTAATATAACATAACTAGCCGGATACAACTTGTCTGTTCAAGCAACTATGACCCCTACGCCTAGTTTCCACGCATACCCCGGTCTATTCGGCCACTCCGATATTCGGAAACACTCCGCACCTTCGGGTCTGGAGGTTGAAGTGAAAAGGTCTGCCATGACAAATGTTTTACAATCCAGCTAGAGTTACATATGTCAAAGAAAGTACATAGTCACTTGGACTCAAAAACTTCATCCTCTATACCGTCCAACAGGCGGTCTAACTTACAATCCTGTTGGGAATATCTAGCGGCCACCTTTACTTGGTCATATACTAAACTAACGGGAATCTCTTCCCCATATGACCCTAGCGGTCCGACCCGGGCCATGTGATTTGGATCCAGCTTGGTGTACCGTGTTTTCACCATGGCCCAGGCCTCTCGCGCACGCTCCCGGCAGGCCGATATCTTCCATAGTCAGATACGCCGCCGCGCTCCCTTGAACAGCTCTACAAGCTCCTCCATACTCCATGGAGGGGAGGCGGATGGCCATAAGGCCTTGGCTACACTACGCGTTGCCTACCGAGCTTGCTCGTGTAATTGCGACAGCCCTTGCAGAAGATCACTTGATGATCCAGACACCTCCTCTTCGGGACAGCCCGTCAACATACCTGCAATCATAACTATATCAGCTATTATTTCCTCCAAACTGTTATAAGGTAAATTCGGCCACGTACTGAATATGCTGCCTCGCAGCTTTTTATTCTCCTTCACGGAGTCGGCTAGCTGGGCCCACACATCTTTCAGCTCTTCGCCCAGTTTAGTGTTTGAATCCTAGAGTTTGTTTTTCTCATCTCTGACTCGGGTCAGAACGCGCTCGACTGCGGCATAAAGTCTTTTTGCCTCTTTCTCTCCCGCTTGAGCGGTTTTCAACTTCTCTTCCAGTTGATCTGATGACCCTATTATGAGATAAGCAACAGTATTAGCACAACTGGTATATAATTGTTATTCCTTGATGGAGGGGAATATTACCAGAAGATGCCTTCTTGGACTTTTTTAGTTCGGCGGTAGCAGCATTTAGCTGTGTCCGACACTGCTCTAGCTCTTGAGCTAGCAGGTTGTTCTTCTCCGTAAGAACCTGGTTATACAACGATCCTTAAATCACTTGTGCCAACAGCTTTCAGTCTCGGGGGCTACTAGCATGTGGTTATCCTATTTGGACAAAAAAAACCTTACCTGCACATCCGTTAAATGCTGCTTTGTGGCTCTGCCCAGCCCATCTCGAGCAGCTCGGATGTATGCGTCAGCCGAGCTGAAGGCATCAAACGCATCTTTTGAGAAACCAAGATCCCGTAAAACAGCCCTCCGGCGCCGATGATTCATGGCGCTCTCCACTTCCGAGTTGGTGACGGACATATCTTCCGAGCCCTCGGCCGAAGAACAGTCCGGTGTCATTCCCGCATCGGCCTCCGTCTCTCCGGCAGGGTTTGCACCCCGGCTGTTGGATGTACGACTGGCCAAATTCCCGGACATAGTTCGGTGAAACCTTTTCCTGATAACGGGACAAACATAACAGTCACAGTTGGATGTGACTACTAAAGCATACTTTCAAATCCGTACCTCTTCAACGAAGGCCCGACCGTATCTTCACCGGCCTTCCTTTTAGAGGCCTTGCTCGGCGCAGGAGCCGCTCTCTTTGGAGTCGCCCCCGGGGTAGCATGACGTGCCAAACGCCTACCCTTTGGAGCATGAGACAATGCGGTGGGTGAGGCAGTGCAAGGAAACTCTTTCGGAGGGGATTTCTCCTGATGACTTACGTGGGAAGCAGGAAGAAGACCAGCATAATGGGCGATAATGGCCACCTCCGTGCCATCGTAGCTCGCCTGGTAAAACACCCCTTCCACAAGTACCACGAATATATCCGGGTCCTCTTCAAACCCAGGATCAAGCTCCCGGTTGTGGTTCTCTGGTTGTGGGGCAGGGTTGTGAAGCCCCTCGGTGATCTTTCGCCAGTGCAGTTATAAATAGACGGATTAAGAATTCATTAAAGATGACTTGGAGAGCGGAATGAGTAAAAGCAGAAGGGTTAGGACTTACCCAGCTGGGAGGGTCATACATAGAGTACCCATCTCTGCGCTTGATGCGAAGGAATTCCTCCTCCTCCCCTTTAAACAGCCCGACCAGTATCTTGGCCAGAGCGGCGGGGGTGTCCGGACCTTTCGGACCATAGCGGGAGGCGTCGTCCTCCCCATTATAGTGTCACATTGGAAGCCCTCTGTATTGAAGTGGCTGAACCCCTCGCACTATTGAGGTTGCCATTACCTCAACCATTGTTAATCCGGACTGGGCGAGCGTCTTTATCTTGCTCATTAGTTGACCAACTTCCGCACTGTCATCCTCTTCAAGACTCCGGGGACGCCAAGTGTGGCGTTTCTTTAGCGGAACGCTTGGAAATTCGGGAAGGCCCTTCAGAACTGGGTCAGGAAGTGCGACATCCTCGATGTAGAACCATTCGGAAGGCCATTCTTCGGATGCCTTCCTTGGTGTGCCGGACAGATACCCGGTATGGGCGATGCGCCATACTTTGGCTCCGCCCACTTCAAATATCAACCCCTCATGGTTGCGCGGGACAAGACAGAATAACTTTCTCCACAGTTAAAAATGGGCCTCAATACCCAGAAATAGTTCGCATAAAGCGACATAACCCGCAATGTGCAGGATAGAGGCGGGGGTAAAATTGTGCAGTTGGAGGCCATAATATTCCAGAAGGCCTCAGAGGAACAGATGAATTGGAAATCTGACACCTCTTAACAGATAAGGGATGAAACACACTCGCTCTCCCCCGGATGGATTGGGGAAGTTCTCCGCCTGGGTCCCTCCATTAAAGGAGGCCAGCCCACTCGAACAGGGACCAGATCTGCAGGGGGAAGAAATCCCTCCGTTTGCAACTTCGCCAATTGACTGTGGGGCACAGAGCACCTCTCCCACTCGCCTTTCTTTGGGTCGGAACGGGAGGAGGAGCCGGGAATGATAGACATGTTGGGATGGTCTTTCCTAGCAATCTCTGAGGATTTTCTCTGCGTGATGCCGAATGGATCTAAGATCCAATCTCTTTAAATAGACACTCTTTCTTGCATGGCCAGGGTGTTATTTGCAAAAATACCCTGACCTTCCGCATTCGTTCGACACATGGAAGCTGAAGTCATCGATGCACAGAAGCCGAGGGGTGCGACATTGAACTAAAAGCCGAATACATTACTTGGAAGTCATCAGAGGAGGAACCCGCCTTGCAATGCCGAAGACAATCTGCGCGTCGAACACGTCGTCATTGAAGCCTGGTTCAGGGGCTACTGAGGGAGCGCTGGACTAAGGGGTCCTCGGGCGTCCGGCCTGTTAACCATGGGCTAGACTGATGGGCTGTGAAGATACGAAGACCGAAGACTGCACCCGTGTCCGGATGGACTCTCCTTGGCGTGGAGGGCAAGCTTGGCAACCAAATATGTATATTCCCTTCTTCGTAACCAACCTTGTGTAACCCTAGATCCTCCCGGTGTCTATATAAACCGGAGGACTTAGTCCGGAGAAGATAGATACTCATAACCATAGTCATACAAGCTAGACCTCTAGGGTTTAGCCATTACGATCTCGTGGCAGATCAAATCTTGTAATACTCATATTCGTCAAGATCAATCAAGCAGGAAGTAGGGTATTACCTCCATAGAGAGGGCCCGAACCTGGGTAAACATCGTGTCCCCTGTCTCCTATTACCATCGACCTTAGATGCACAGTTCGGGACCCCCTACCCGAGATCCGCCGGTTTTGACACCGACAGCGGTGGCCGGAGGCACCTATGTTTGAGTCAATTGGTATGGCACCGCGAAGAATTATCCTTGGGCCCATGACCAAAACTCGTCTTTGAAGCACAAGTACCATCAACAATGGCTAATGTGAAAGAGTTGATCAATTTATGCATAATGGGGGGAGGGAGAATTCATTGAGAGAACAACACTCCCACTATGTCCATGCCTACACCTAAACAAGATAACAAGTTGAGTATGGTGGGGTGTGCAAGGGTTTAAGCAACATTGATCGAATCAATGATATTTAGCTCATGCCTTAACTCGCGAAATCTTGCTTCATCCAAAGGCTTCGTGAAAATATCTGCAAGGTTATCATGAGTGTTGACATAGTTGAGCTCGATTTCCCCTCGCCTAATGTGATCCCAGATGAAGTGATACCGAATCTCAATATGCTTTGTCTTGAAATGTTGAACCAGGTTGAGAGAAATCTTGATGGCACTTTCATTGTCACACCAAAGAGGCACTTTGTCACAAATGACACCGTAATCCTTTAAAGTTTGCCTCATCCAAAGAAGTTGTGCACAACAACTACCGGCCGCCACATACTCCGCTTCGGTGGACGAGAGAGACACACAATTTTGCTTCTTAGAAGACCAATTCACCAAAGAGCAACCAAGGAATTGGCACCCTCCGGAAGTGGACTTCCTATCCACTTTGTCTCCCGCCCAATCTGAGTCCAAATAACCTACAAGCTTGAAGTTTGCTCCTCTAGGGTACCATAAGCCAAAGTTTGGGGTATGAGCCAAATATCGAAAGATTTGCTTGACCGCCACAAAGTGGCTTTCCTTAGGTGCGGCTTGAAACCGTGCACAAATTCCCACACTCAAGATGATATCCGGTCTAGATGCACAAAGGTAAAGCAAGGAGCCAATCATGGAGCGATATACCTTTTGATCCATCGCTTTACCATTGGGATCTATGTCAAGTTGGCATTTGACGGGCATTGGAGTGGAGACCGGCTTGACAACAATTAGCTTGAATATCTTGAGCATGTCTTGAGTATATTTGGCTTGGTGATGAAGGTTCCTTCTCTTCTTAGCTTGACTTTGAACCCGAGAAAGAACTTCAACTCTCCCATCGAAGACATCTTGAACTTTGAGGTCATGAGAGCGGCAAATTCCTCATTGAAAGCTTTGTTAGGGGAACCAAAGATAATATCATCAACATATAGTTGGCACACAAACAACTCCTCTTTGACCTTCTTAGTAAAAAGAGTGGGGTCGATTTTCCCAACTTCAAATCCACGATCTTGCAACAACTTGGTAAGGTGGTCATACCACGCACGTGGGGCTTGTTTAAGGCCATAGAGTGCCTTATCGAGTTGATACACATGATCCAGGAAGTAGGGATCCTCGAACCCGGGGGGTTGTTTGACATACACCAACTCATTAATAGGACCATTAAGAAAAGCACTCTTCACATCCATTTGTTGCAACTTAAAGTTATGATGAGAAGCATAAGCAATCAACATGTGAATGGATTCAAGGCGAGCAACGGGAGCAAAGGTTTCACCATAGACGATACCCTCGACTTGGGAGAAGCCTTGTGCTATCAAACGGGCCTTGTTGCGAATGATAATTCCATGAGCATCTTGCTTGTTCTTGAATATCCACTTGGTTCCAATGACATTGTGGTTCCCAGTTGGCCTTGGCACCAATCTCCACACCTTGTTGTACTCGAAGTTGTTGAGTTCTTCATGCATGGCATTGAGCCAATCCGGATCTTCGAGCGCCTCATAGACCTTTTGGGGTTCAACACAAGAGACAAATGCGTGACGTTCACAATAGTTTGCCAACTGTCTACGAGTTCTTACCCCCTTTCGAATGCTTCCAAGCACATTTGTCATGAGATGACCCTTGGTTGTGAGCTTGGATGCGATCTTGGCGGCACGACGCTCCAATTCCTCCTCGGGGTTGAGTTGAGGAGCGGTCACTTGATCATCTTGAGCGTTGTCTTGAGCTTGTTCTTGATCTTGATGTTGCTCTTGATCTTGAACTTGCTTGGAGGAGAGAACTTGACCTTGGGCATCGTGATACGACACCGTCTTGAGATAGATCTTGCCGTTGGTCTTGTTCATGAGGTTGAGGGCCTTCACTTTGTTCTTCGGAAGCGTGTGGCCCTTGGGTTGGTGATGGCTCCACTTGAGTGGAGCATTGTCCTTCTCCTTCGGCCACAAGGGGTTCCTCAATGGGTAGGATAAAACCAACTCCCATTCTTCTTATGGCTTGTGGAGGAATTTCATCACCTACATCACAAGTGCCACTTTGCTCCACTTGGGAGCCGTTATTCTCATCAAACTCCATGTTACATGTCTCCTCAATAAGTCCCGTGTATTTATTGAGGACACGGTAAGCATGAGAGTTTGTAGAATAACCAACAAATATGCCCTCTTGAGCTCTAGCCTCAAATTTAGACAAACGAACACCTTTCTTGAGAATGAAACACTTACACCCGTACACCCGAAAGTACTTGAGGTTGGGCTTGTTACCGGTGAGTATCTCATATGGAGTCTTGTTCAAGCCTTTGCGGAGATAAAGCTGATTTGATGAATGACACGCGGTGTTGATGGCTTCAGCCCAAAAGTTGTATGGAGACTTGAACTCCGCCATCATGTTCCTTGCCGCATCCATCAACGTCCGGTTCTTCCTCTCTGCTACACCATTTTGTTGAGGGGTGTATGGTGCGGAATATTGATGCTTGATCCCCTGATCACTAAGAAACTCATCCAAGGTGTAGTTCTTGAACTCGATGCCATTGTCACTTCTTATCATCAAGATCTTTGCATTGTGTTGGCGTTGAGCTTCATTTGCAAAGTCAATGACGGTTTGTTGGGTCTCGCTCTTCCTCTTGAATAAGTATACCCAGGTGTATCTTGAATAATCATCCACAATCACCTAGCAATACTTTCTACCCCCAAGATTATCAAAGGATGGAGTCCTAAAGAGATCCAAGTGAAGGAACTCCAAAGGCCTCTTCGAGTAAATGATAGTCGTGGGAGGGTGAGCCTTTTCATGTAGCTTTCCTTCGATACAAGCACTGCAAGCACAATCTTTAGCAAAACTAACATTTGTTAGTCCACGGACATGGTCCCCCTTGAGAAGACTTTGCAAAGATCTCATATTGACATGGGCTAAACGGCGATGCCAAAGCCATCCCACATCAACTTTAGCCATTAGGCATGTCGCGGTCTTAGTGGGTCGCTCCAAAAAGTTAATCACATAGAGACCGTTCTCGACATGCCCAACAAAGGATACTTTAAGAGTCTTGCTCCACAAGACGGCCACGGTATCGATATCAAAGAAAGTGGCAAAGCCCATGAGTGCAAGTTGACGAACGAAAAGTAAATTGTATGCAAGGGACTCAACAAGCATGACCTTCTCGATCATGAGATCATGAGAAATGACAACCTTGCCAAGTCCCTATACCTTAGAGGACGAGGCATCACCCCACTCGACATTGGTGGGCATAGATGGAATCTTGTGTACGCCCACCACCAAGTCCTTGCTTCCGGTCATATGATTAGTGGCTCCACTATCGAGCAACCATGATCCCCACCGGAAGCAAACACCTACAAGATATCAATGCTTGGTTTTAGGTACCCATTTTGCAATGGGTCCTTTGATGTTAGTAACAAGGGTCTTAGGAACCCAAATAGACCATTCAATGTACTCATAAGGAGAACCAACAAATTTGGCATAAACATGTCCATCACTAGCACGGCACAACACATAAGAAGGGTTAAAGTCGCCGGCTTTGATGGGAAGGGTAGTGTTGCCCTTCTTGGCATCACTACCCTTGACGTTGTTCTTCTCCTTCTCCTTAGAAGCACCCTCTCCCTCCTTCACAATGGTTTGCTTGAGAGGGGGAGGTCGTTTGACCTTGTCATTCTTCTTCTTGTTCTTGGACTTGGGTGCGTACCCAATCCCTTCCTTGGCCACAACTTCCTTTTGATTGCTCAAAAGGTCGTTGAGGTTCTTCTCGCCTTGTATGCAAGACACAAGGCCTTTCTCAAATTACTCCTTCAACTTAGCATTTTCCTCAACAAGATGCACATCCTCACAACACGGGTTAGTAGCATTTGCATTATCAATTAAGACCATATGAGAAAATGTGGCTTTCTCCTTGGTTAGCTTTACTTGGAATTGATCATGAGACTCTTTGAGGCTAGCATGAGCACCCTTCAAGACCTTGTGAGCCTTGTCAAGTAAGTCAAACTCCTCTATGAGTCTAACAAGATCAACCCCAATCTTGGACTTCTCGGAGTTTAGCACACGAGAAACAACAAGAGCATGATCAAGATATTTCTTTAATTTAGCGTGATCATCGTTGTGTGACTCCTCAAGAGCCAAACGAAGAGCTCGCTCTTCCACAAGAGCATTGGAAAGATCGGAAATCTCATTGGCATAGTCACGACTATGCCCCTCCATCTTAGATATGGTATCTTCGTGAGCCTCAATCATGTCATTGGCTTCACCAAGTTGTTCCAAGAGAGCAACGAAGTGCTTCTTGGATTTACCCTTGAGTTTACTCATAAAAGACTCAAACTCATTCTCCTCCACATTAGACCCCTCATGTTCATCAATGCAATCAGTCAAAGAAGGATTATTAATGATGGTAGTTTTGATGTTGGGGGTTACCTTGTTGGTGCTTTAGCCATGAGACACTTGGCGGTAATGTTCTCATTGGGTGAGTCGAAGAGAGAAACCCGTGGAGTTGTAGCAATGGCAACGGAGGCCATGGCAACCGGCTCACCATCTTCATCATCATCATCATCCTCATTGTACTCTTCTTGTGCAACCAACCCCTTGGGAGGAGTCTTCTTGGTGAAGTTGCTCTTGTTGGGGAAAGACTTGGCCTTGTCCTTTCGGATGAGCTTGCCACCATTGTCTTCCCTCTTTTCATAAGGACATTCCGCAACAAAGTGGCTCACATTGCCACAATTATAGCAAGTCCTCACTCGTTGCTTGACCTTCGCGCCACTTGAGTTATTTTTGTTGAAGTTGGGCCTTGTGTTCTTCTTGCTCCAAAATTGCCTTGAAGCAAGAGCCATGTGTTCATGATAGGCATACTTTGTATCTTCGGGGTTGCTCTCCTCTTCTTCCTCTTCGTCCTCTTCTTCCACACAAACCTTGGCCTTCAATGCAAGGTTGGGCTTCTTTGCTCTTTGAGAACGTAACACCGCATTGTCGGCGGTCTTGTCCAAGATGCTCATAGCCACAAACTCATCCAACACTTCACTTGAGGACAAGGTGTGGAAGTCCGTCCTTTGACGAATGACGGAGGACATTGCCTTGTGATAGGGCATCATGGCCTTGAGGAATTTGTGCTTGATCCAATTGTCATCCATATCCTTGCTCCCATGATCTCGGAGTGAGACTGCGAGTTTGGTTAATCTCCGATAAAGCTCACGAGGTTCTTCATCTTCTTTCATTGCAAACTCACCGGCTTCATCTTGCACCACTTCATAGTTGGAGCATTGAATGCTTGCGCTTCCCCTGTAGAGGGAAACAACATGGCGCCATGCATCCTTGGCCATGGTGAAGGGTCGGAGATGAGCAAGATTTTCGGGTGGAATTGCATCTTGGATGATGAAGAGAGCATTCTCATTGAATTGATTATCCGCGGCTTCTCTAGGGGTGAAGTGGCTTCGGTCATGCGGATAGAAACCTTCTTCAATGATTCTCCGAAGATTAGTATTCACATGATTTAAATGATGCTTAAAGCGATAAACCCAAGAATCAAAGTCCTCATTTTTCAAAATCTTAGGGGGAGGACCGGGATGATTCAAACGAGTTGAAGGAATCGGTCCACCATAAGTAAGCGGAGGTTCCACATGGGCAAAGATGTCGGTGCCATTTTTACCACTAGAAGAAGGAGCCTTTTCACTAGTAGCTTCCCCCTTGTCGGAGTTGGCATCCGTCACCTTGTTAGTGGGATCACCCACTTTCATCGGTGCGGTGGATAGTTTAAGCCCATCTATGAATTTGTTAAACATGCTTTCAACCTCGGTCGTCATGGAGGTTTTCAATGTGTCCAAGGCCACATTGAATTCCTCACGAGAGACCGCGGTTCCCCCATCGGCCGTAGACGAGATTGGATTCACACCGGAGTGCTCCTCACCACCGTCTATGGTGTCAACCATACTCTTCGGACGACAAAGTCCGTAATAAAGAGACGAGGCTCTGATACCAATTGAAAGGATCGATATAGTTGACTAGAGGGGGGTGAATAGGCAACTAACAATTTTAGCTTTTCTTTACCAAATTAAACTTTGCATCAAAGTAGGTTGTCTAGATATGCAACTAGGTGAGCAACCTATATGATGCAACAACAACAAGCACACAAGCAAGCAAGGGATGTAACACAAATAAGCTTGCACAAGTAAAGGCACGAGATAACCAAAAGTGGAGCCGGTGAAGACGAGGATGTGTTACCGAAGTTCCTTCCTTTTGAGGGGAAGTACGTCTCCGTTGGAGTAGTGTGGAGGCACAATGCTCCCCAAGAAGCCACTAGGGCCACTGTATTCTCCTCACGCCCTCACACAATGCGAGATGCCGTGATTCCACTATTCGTGCCCTTGGAGGCGGCGACCGGACCTTTACAAACAAGGTTAGGGCAATCTCCACACCTTAATTGGACGCTCCCAACGACACCACGAAGCTTCACCACAATAGAATATGGCTCCGCGGTGACCTCAACCGTCTAGGGTGCTCAAACACCCAAGAGTAACAAGATCCGCAAGGGATTAGTGGGGGGAATCAAATTTCTCTTGGTGGAAGTGTAGATCGGGGCCTTCTCAACCAATCCCTAGAAAATCAACAAGTTTGATTGGCTAGGGAGAGGGATCGGGCGAAAATGGAGCTTGGAGCAACAATGGAACTTAGGGATGGAAGAGGTGGTCAACTCGGAGAAGAAGACATCCCTTATATAGTGGAGGAACAAATCCAACCGTTATCCACCAACAAAGCCTGCGTAGCACGGTACTACCGCGCCGGGGACACGGTACTACCGCAAGGGCACACGGTACTACCGCAGGGCCCTGCGGTACTACCGCCCGTGCAGCAGAAACCAGAACAGCCCAGATGCAGTGAAGCAGAGGCCGGTAGAACCGTTGGCGCGGTACTACCGCTCTCCCTTGCGGTACTACCGCAAGGCAGGGATAGTCCAGATTTTGAGAAGGCACGGACATATAAAAATACATCCGTGGCAACTTCCGCTGAGTTGGGGTCTATGCAAAAATCCGACACGGTAGTACCGTAAGCCAGGCGCGGTACTACCGCGCGGGGTGCGGATGTAAAAAATTACATCCACCCCTACTGCGGCGCATGCTGCTGAGCTGGCCAGAGCGCACGGTACTACCGCGCACCTGGCGCGGTACTACCGCGTAGGGCGCGGATGTAAAAAATTACATCCGCCCCTACTACCGTGATAGCAGCAGCGCTTGGCCTGAGGCCAGAGTACTACCGCTCCAAGGAAGCGGTACTACCGTGGGCACTTGCGGTACTACCGCGCTAGAGGCCGGTACTACCGCAAGGGCCTGCGGTACTACCGCTCCTAGGAGCAGTACTATTGCATGCCCCAGTTCAGCAATCACGACATTTTGCATAGACAAGATAAGACGGAGGATGCTCCAAAGTGCCAAAGGAAAGGCGGTGCAAAAGGAGTAGACGTGTACGTGATGATTCCACCCAAACCTTTCCAAAGGGGACCCCCTCTTAATAGTACAGCTTTCCTACGACTCAAATCCACCAAAAAGAAACGTAGAGAAACGCCGTCTTCAAAAGTCTTCGAGGGGCACCAAATCGTCTTCTGCTTAGTGATGAAATGTCTGAAATACTCAAAGCACACGATTAGTCCGCAAAAGCATTGTCATCAATCACCAAAACAACTGAGGGATAAATATGCCCTTACACCTGTATATAAAAGAAATTGAGTGGGAGCTCTGTAGCATTTCTAATATTATATGTGGATGACATATTGTTGATTGGAAATGATATAGAATTTCTGGATAGCATAAAAGGATACTTGAATAAAAGTTTTTCAATGAAAGACCTCGGTGAAGCTGCTTATATATTGGGCATCAAGATCTATAGAGATAGATCAAGACGCTTAATTGGACTTTCACAAAGCACATACCTTGATAAAGTTTTGAAGAAGTTCAAACTGGATCAATCAAAGAAAGGGTTCTTTCCTGTGTTACAAGGTGTGAAGTTGAGTCAGACTCAATGCCCGACCACTGCAGAAGATAGAGAGAAAATGAAAGGTGTTCCCTATGCTTCAGCCATAGGCTCTATCATGTATGCAATGTTGTGTACCAGACCTGATGTGTGCCTTGCTATTAGTTCAGCAGGGAGGTACCAAAGTAATCCAGGAGTGGATCACTGGACAGTGGTCAAGAACATCCTGAAATACCTGAAAATGACTAAGGATATGTTTCTCGTTTATGGAGGTGACAAAGAGCTCGTCGTAAATGCTTACGTCGATGCAAGCTTTGACACTGATCCGGATGACTCTAAATCACAAACCGGATACGTATTTATATTGAACGGTGGAGCTATCAGTTGGTGCAGTTCTAAGCAAAGCGTCGTGGCGGGATTTACGTTTGAAGCGGAGTACATAGCTGCTTCGGAAGCAGCAAATTAAGGAGTCTAGATGAAGGAGTTCATATCCGATCTAGGCGTCATACCTAGTGCATTGGGTCCAATGAAAATCTTTTGTGACAATACTGGTGCAATTGCCTTGGCAAAGGAATCCAGACTTCACAAGAGAACCAAACACATCAAGAGACGCTTCAATTCCATCCGCGATCAAGTCAAGGAGGGAGACATAGAGATTTGCAAGATACATACGGATCTGCATGTTGCAGACCCGTTGACTAAGCCTCTCTCACGAGCAAAACATGATCAACACCAAGACTCCATGGGTGTTAGAATTATTACTGTGTAATCTAGATTATTGACTCTAGTGCAAGTGGGAGACTGAAGGAAATATGCCCTAGAGGCAATAATAAAGTTGTTATTTATATTTCCTTATATCATGATAAATGTTTATTATTCATGCTAGAATTGTATTAACCGGAAACTTAGTACATGTGTGAATACATAGACAAACAAAGTGTCACTAGCATGCCTCTACTTGACTAGCTCGTTGAATCAAAGATGGTTAAGTTTCCTAGCCATAGACATGAGTAGTCATTTGATTAACGGGATCACATCATTAGAGAATGATGTGATTGACTTGACCCATTCCATTAGCTTAGCATTTGATCGTTTAGTATATTGCTATTGCTTTCTTCATGACTTACACATGTTCCTATGACTATGAGATTATGCAACTCCCGAATACCGGAGGAACACTTTGTGTGCTACCAAACGTCACAACGTAACTGGATGATTATAAAGGTTCTCTACAGGTGTCTCCGATAGTACTTGTTGAGTTGGCATAGATCAAGATTAGGATTTGTCACTCCGATTGTCGGAGAGGTATCTCTCGGCCCTCTCGGTAATGCACATCACAAAAAGCCTTGCAAGCAATGTAACTAATGAGTTAGTTGCGGGATGATGTATTACGGAACGAGTAAAGAGACTTGCCGGTAACGAGATTGAACTAGGTATTGAGATACCAACGATCGAATCTCGGGCAAGTAACATACCGATGACAAAGGGAACAACGTATGTTGTTATGCGGTTTGATCGATAAAGATCTTCGTAGAATATGTAGGAACCAATATGAGCATCCAGGTTACGCTATTGGTTATTGACCGGAAACGTGTCTCGGTCATGTCTACATAGTTCTCGAACCCGTAGGGTCCGCACGCCTAACGTTCGGTGACGACGGGTAATATGAGTTTATGTGTTTTGATGAACCGAAGGTAGTTCGGAGTCCCGGATATGATCACAGACATGACGAGGAGTCTCAAAATGGTTGAGACATAAAGATCGATATATTGGATGACTATGTTTGGACTTCGGAAGGGTTCCGGATAAGTTCGGACAAATACCGGATTACCCGGGGGTTACCGGAACTCCCCGGGGAGTGTAATGGGCCTCATGGGCCTTAGTGGAGAAGAGGAGGGGCGGCCAGGGCAGGCCGCGCGCCCCCTCCCCCTCTAGTCCGAATTGGACAAGGAAGGGGGGGCCCCTTTTCCTCCCGCTCTCTCCTCCTTCCTTCCTTCCTACTCCTACTCTTGGAAGGGTTGGAGTCCTACTCCCGGTGGGAGTAGGACTCCCCTTGGGGCGCGCCTAGGAGGCCGACCTGCTCCCCCTCCTCCACTCCTTTATATACGGGGGAGGGGGGCACCCCATAGACACACAAGTTGATCATTGATCTTTTAGCCATGTGCGGTGCCCCCCTCCACCATAATCCACCTCGGTCATATCGTAGAGGTGCTTAGGCGAAGCCCTGCGTCGGTAGCTTCATCAACACCGTTATCACCCCGTCATGCTGACGGAACTCTTCCTCGGAGCTCTACTGGATCGTGAGTTCGTGGGACGTCACCGAGCTGAACGTGTGCAGATCGCGGAGGTGCCGTACGTTCGGTACTAGGATCGGTCGATCGTGAAGACGTACGACTACATCAACCATGTTGTCATAATGCTTCCGCTTACGGTCTACGAGGGTATGTGGACGACGCTCTCCCCTCTTGTTGCTATGCATCACCATAATCTTACGTGTGCATAGGAATTTTTTTGAAATTACTACATTCCCCAACACACAACTGCCGCCAAAACGAGACGTCGAGGCGCCATTGTCGCTGCTCCCCCACCGGAGCCGGCTTGACCTTATCGATGATAGTCGAGAAGTCTTCACGCGCGTGCCTCTAAGGATCAGCACTCTGAAGTCACAGTCGTCGCTGTTGAACCTCTCCATAGATCTAAAGAATCTGACACCAAATCTCGTCACATGACGAGAAACCCTCATAGCTCTTTCAATATAACATTGAAATGACAACTAGACTATATATTAGTATGTAATCACGGTAAAATTGAAATGACTTGTAAATCACGATGATTGTGTATAATTCTTTTGTGTTTGGTTGGTTGATTCCCCTGTAAGTTATTGACTTGGCTCCCAAACTTCTACTAGACTCGCTTGACCTGCTTAGTTCGTATACATACCAATGCTGCTGAGAAACATTGGTAGTACATTGTCCGATCCAATCCAAAGCATGCATGATTAGCTTGCCCAAAATTATTGAATGCTTATTCTTGCACATTATAAAAGACAACAAGTTGTGCGTAAAATATGTCAAAATTTTACCATTATTATGTTTCTTCTGAAAGGGTAATAACAATGCCACTAATTAAATATTCCTTAGAAAACTTTATTATTTTGTTTTGTTCTGGTTTTTATTTTATTTTACTTCTTCTTAAAGGTAATAACAATGCCACTAATTAATTATTCCTTAGAAAACTTCATTATTTTGTTTGTGTTCTAGTTTTTATTTCATTTTATTTCTTCTTAAAGGGTAATAGCAAAGCCACTAATAATTCTTACATAAAAGCTTCATTGTTTTGTTTTGTTTTTGTTTTTGTCTCATTTCATTCTTCTTAAAGGGTAATAAAAATGCCACAAATTCATTCTTCCTTAGAAAACTTCACTACTTTGTTTTTGTTTTTGTTTCATTTCATTCTTCTTAAAGGGTAATCAAAATGCCACTAATTCATTCCTTCTTAGGTAACTTCTTTTTTTGCGAAACTTCCACTATTATATGCTTATCTTGCATATTATAAAATGCACAATTTTTGAGTAAATTGTATGCAAGTCTTGACATTGTTTGTTTTAGATTATTTTTCATTCTCTTTCTTCATGAAGGGTAATACATACCACTAACTCATCCTTCCTTAGAAAATTTTGTTATTTATGTGTAATTTCATTATTGTATGCTCATTCTTGTGTATTATAAAAAAGCACAATTTCAGTGTGAATTGTGTGATTTTTTTTTCAATATTTGTTTTTTTCATTTTTATTTATTCTTAAAGAGTAATACCAATGCCACTAACTTATTCTTACTTAGAAAACTTCATTATTTTATTTTCTTACTTGTTATTATTTTTTCTTTCAGGGTAATATCAATGCCACTAATTAATTAGTTGTTAGATTTTTTTATTTGGCAAAACGTCCACTATTATATGGTTATTCTTGAATATTATAAAAATCATATTTTTTATCTAAATAGTGTGCAAATATTACCAGTCTTTGTATTATTTTTCTTTATTTTCTTATGTAAAGGGTAATACTCATGCCACTAATTCATTCTTTCTTAGAAAACTTACTTTTGTATCTTTATTACTTTTATTTTTGTTTATTTATTATCTTTTTTCTTATGTCTTACTATGTCATTTTTTGGTATATTTCAGAGCAAGCTCAAGTATGTGATGGGCTTTTGTTTATTGGTTGCATTTGGCCGAGTTCTCCTCTAAAAAGTTGGTTGAGACCAGACTTTTTTTAACATGTGTATTTATTTATCTTTTGTGAAAAAGGTATTGTCTTTATTTACTCATAAGAAAAAGTAACCAATACAAATATGATCATTTTTTATCTCCCATCCATGCACTGATATTTCTGGGTCCAATTTTATTTTTTTTATTTTTTTTATTTTACCTAATGTAGAAAAGAAAAGAAAAGATTTTTGTAAGCCTGGTATGTTAGAAAATCGTTCTAGTCAAACTCAACCAGCAGAATCAAAAATCGAAAGGCACGCAGCATGACCGAGCAGTTTGCACGTATCTGCATGCATGCATGCATGGCGTAATACTACAGGGCAGAACGTACACCAATCAAGGACAATAGAAAAAGTGTCTGAACCAAAATTAGTTTTCAGTCACCTCACACCTAGCCAATCCCTTTACAAATACTCTCATTTCCATTATGTAGTGCATTTTTTTTGAAAAGTCAAACCATACCTACTTTGACCAAGTTTGTGGATATGAATGCTAAACATATATTGTTAGATTCATCATATGATGTAGTTTTATATTTCATACATTTGATATTATAGATATAAATAGTTTTCTCTATAAACTTGGTCAAACTTTGCAAAGTTTGACTTTTCAAAAAATCTATATGTACTGCATTATGGGAGTAGCAGCAACTCGTACCAATGCAGAAGTTTGTTTCAGATCCCGATGGTTCCTCGGACCAATCTTTGGGAATATAGATAGTCTACTACAAACTTCTCTGGTAACAACATTGCCAAGTTTATCAACAACCCTTAGGCCTTTTACAATGCAAGTTGCTTAAGAAAGTGCTTCGTAAAATAAAGCGATTTGCCCTCTATAAATAAGTATTAGTGCGTAAAAAAACTGGTTTATTTTTCTAAACACCTCTCCGAAGCACCTTGCACTGTACAAGGTCGTACATGGCTGTGTGCGCATCAATTGCCGCGGAGTCCTAGGGGTGACACTTGTGTTTAAACCCACAAACATGTGGAAACCAGAGAGTACCCCCAGTGCACGTTCGGTTTGGTATGGTTTTGGTTTGGTCCACCGGAGAGTTGGGCTGTGGTCACTATCGGACAACGGATGCTCAGCTATAGACCCGAAGACGATGGCTTGAGAGTTCAGACTTACTTGACTTCCAAATGCACTGGTAGATTTGGACATTTGGTACCTACCATACGTGTAGATTGGATGGACGCAAGATGTTTCTCTCGTGGCTTCACAGACACAAGTCGCTGGCATGTGATCAGTACTTGCTTGCATGTGGGTGTGGGTAGATCACAGTTGTCGTGAAATCGACACGAGTGCCAGTCGGGTGAGACGCCGACACAGGAACACAGACGTCCGCACCGCGCAGAAGAAGCCGGCCGCGCGTTTTGGAACGTACTTCGCCGCAATTTTGCATAGGAAACGTTGTATTAGATACACTCATTTCAGCGCTATTAATTTCGGAGAAAGGTCGTAAAGCAGCAGCACCGGGTTGCTTCGCGGTGGCGCCCCGGAACACCATCCTTCGCGATTGAGTTTTATCTATGGCCGGGGACAAAGGAACGTGCTGCTACTTGCATTGCAATGCCTGCACGACTGCACGTACGCTTGTCATGCTCTGGCAGCAGCTAGCTTCCAAGATCACTGCAAATCTAGTTACGTCGCTAGTACCTAAGATTGCTACAGGCCATGCATGCACCATACCGTACGTTTGGACCGGTGCATTATTGAACATTTATCTGCACGCTCGTGCAATTCACGTCACGGTCCCGGATCGTGTTCAATGCCACCCCTGGACCAAGGTAGCAAGGTAAATCATATGGAAATCCAGAAATTTGTTTCCAACGGAACAGAGAATGCCACCCCTGGCACACAAGTCTTCTTGTTTCTGTATGGCCTCTCTACGGTGAGGGTTGGGTCGATTTTTGTCTACGGTGAGGTCAAACTCGAAGATTAGAGAGGACGGTGACACCTGTTGGGAAGAAGTGATGACGATGACCCGAGGGTGTACTCACTAGGCACTAGCATGTGTGTGTGCCGCTCGATGGTTTGTGACGGATTTGGCATGGTTTTATGTTAATTAACCAAACAACTCTCTTCTACTTAATTAATGAGCGGGACAAATCTTTTGGCTCTGTTTCGAAAACACACACACTTGCATACGAATGTTACAAGCGAAACACAGACTTGTTGAAGAGATCGATCGGAGTTCGGGTAGGCGCTTGGATTCGTTGCACTAGTGGAGGAGCTATGCTGTGCTCACTTTCAGGCAGTGAATGTTCAGCTAGTGAGGAGCCTGGCCCAGGGAGGTGGAGGTGTGCTTCAGAGAGTGTCAAGGCTTGCTTGCCGGACGCTTCCAAATCCTCTTGTAGATTGCCGGCGTGCCACCATAGTTGGAAAATGACCCAACTCCCAGAGCATGACAGCATACAAAATAGGACCACAAGGAGATAGACAACTGTCTGCACAAGAAAAACAAAAGGAAAACGAACCGCCGGAAAACCGACCCGACTACCAACGCTTCAACTGTATGCGTGCGTCTCTCGCTTCGCTCCAGCACCCGGAAGAAACATGGGCTGCGTGCCACCAACACGACGACAGCAGCAAGTGCACCGGGGATACGACGAAACAAAGAGAGGAAAAAAATTATAAGTAGTAAAGTATATGATCACATGATGCAAAACAAATGAGAGACTGTCTAATGGAGGCACGTGAACGTGGAGAGCTGCACACACATGTAGATTAATTAGCTCCATAAATGTGTATTAGACTAGCTGAAAGCAACACCCGGAGGTGGCCAAAAGCAGAGCCAAACACGAGAGACGGGATTTTTATATACGGTCGCCAACATGAGCCTGGAGCTGCCCAAGAAAACTGCCAGGGAGGCTTTCTGCTTTCAGCAGAACAGAAGGGAACAGTTTTAGCCGCAGCTTCGATTCAGATGCAGGCCTTGGCTTGATCTTCAAACCTTCGGTCTTGAAGAGAAGGAAGAAGAAAGCACAAGGAGAAAAGCTTGATGATCGGCCTGCAACAACGACGGTGAGCTCAGTGAGGATCCTGAGGTGGAAAAAAATGTCGAGAGGGTTTAGCAGGAGCGACAAAGCACATGAATGGCAGGAAGTAACCTGTCAGTAACACTACAAGCACACCATAATTGCCAGAAATGTACATGTTCGTTAAATATCAATAGGCAGACTAACCCAATACTTTCCTTTCATTTTATCTCACATTCCATAGGGACTAACTTTTAACACCTTGCAGCTTGTCATTTTAGGAAACAATCATTACCAAATTGTTAAGAAAATGATTGATTTGTAACACAAATAAATACAAACAACTGAAACAAATACAGACATTGCACCGCTTATCAATAAATATATGGGCTTACAAGGGAGCAATAAGCCCTTTTTGCTGTGGAGAAACTATGGAGATGTAAATACGAGCTTGCTCACAGATATATGATAAGAGTTTCAAAATTAGATGGCCAGAATGCGTAGGTACTGATTTAATAATTTATCGATTGTACTGAACATGCAACTATCCAAGCTATCCTTTTTCCAAATTGTTTAGAATATTGGTATTCAAATTGTTAACCAAACTTGGATACAGTAACGCCATGCAAAGACAATATTAGCGTAAGTTTTTGAAATTTTGATAGCATTAAAAAATGTTGTGAGATTTAAAACTGTCCGTATAATTCAAAAAAAAATGTTAACTATCGATAAAAACATTTAAAACGGTCTGTATAATTCAAAAACAAATGTTAACTGTCGATAAAAATAATAATTAAATTACATTTAAAATGTTACAAACTACAAAAATATATTTTTTACATTTAAAAAAGTTTATCCAATGCAAACAAAGGTTCACGTTGTTTAATTTTTTTGTACAATTAAAAAAATCAAGCTGTCTTTGAATTTTTTTAACACGTAGTCAATTTTTTTTGAAAAATATGTATTTGAAAAACAGTTAATCATGTATTTTTTTTTAAACTTGCATAAAAAAACTTTTATATGTTTAGCAAATATGTACAGACATCAAAACATATTTCAAAATATATCAATCTTATATTTAGAAAATGTTAAATGTGTATAAAAATATTCCTGATGTATACAATAAATATACAATATGTATAAAAAATGTAGGCGTCTCTAAAAAAGAATAGAAATAAAATAATTAAAATATTAAATAAACCTGTGATAACCGAAGAAGAAAAAAAAGGTAGAGAAAACCAATGAAAGTCCAAAGAAAACCGATGCAAACAGTGCAATAAACAATAACTAAACTATAGAGGTAATAGAAACTCGCACACAACTACAACACTGGTTTGACCCAATAATAGGTGGCAAAGACGAGAGGGCACTACGTCTTGCAACGGGCGAGAATAACCCTAGCATTGGTGGATTCTTCTTCTTAACTTTTTTTCATGTGCATATTTTTCAGGTGGATTCAGGGAACCGGTTTTTGTTTGCGTTTTCTCTTCCATTTTTTAACTTTTCATGTTTACCTTTTTTTTCTTTTGTTATTTTTATTTTCTATTCTTCTTTTTTCATTTCTTGTTTTTATTTTAAAAAGTATTTGTAAAGATTATTTGATAGTCCTGTTTTTAAATCGGTAGATGTAACTGGCGAATAGGGAGAGATGCAAATGGTTCGGGAGCCATGAGATGGGGATCACGTGGTCAGGGATTGCACCTGAAAAGAAAATTGTCGCCCTCCTCCTGCACGTCCCCTCTTTTCTTTCTTAGTACACACCCGGAAGAACCAGACGGCCAACCACCGCATGGACCCCATTCGACTTTTTTTGTCTAGTAAAACCGGGCATCTAGTCGCGAGCATGCATCCTGGTTTGATCTGGGATTTTTCCGCCTGGGAAAACACAACCGCTAGCATGCATCTCTAGTCGCGTGCAAAAAAACATAACCAGGTTGCTCGTGTTATAGTTTCAAATTTTTATACTAAATCTACCAAGCTACTAATGCTAAAAGTTACTAGGGTTCACATGTTGTAGTTAAGAAGCTGCTCATGTTAAATTTACCCTAGAACAAGATTGAAGATTACAATTGGGGTCCAACAACAACCTCTGGACAACTATGAGCTTGTGAGTACCAGGGAAGAACCACTTTGGGTGACCAGCCCGCCACCACTATGCTTCCAACTCCGGTAGAAGCCGTTGCAACAATGATGGACACTACACATAGGTTACAGTCTTGCCTCCCTTTAAAGCACTAGGCCGGGAGGAAATAAAACGGAGCCGACTCCGATCTAAAGATATTGAAGCTCCAACAAGTCGCCCTTCGACCATAAAATACCCCGACAGTGCATTAAAATCCAGATGTCATAGCTTGACCTCCATCATCAAAGTCGATGTGCCCCATCCCAATATATCTGGGTTCTCAAACCCCCCTCACCTTCTCCTTTAATCCCACCACCACGGTGGCCATCAGTGTCGTGGAGGTCCTTCCACCAAGGTAGGGGACAAAGAGAGCTTATTGTTGGGGGGGGGGGGTGAGGGGTTGATGGTGATGACGCCTCCCACCACTTCTGGATCATACAATTGGAGCACCACAACTAGGAGGAACACCACCATCGAGATCCAGCCGCAGCTCGATTGCGCTAGTCCCTTGCACTGCATGACATAGCGTCGATCGCCATAATGGAAAGTCTAGGCTAAAACCTCCTTCTACTGGTGGTGGTGGTGGTGGTGGTGGTGGTGGTGGTGGTGGTGGTGGTAGTAGTAGTAGTAGTACCAGTAGTAGAATATACATCGACGCATTGGTTTCCCCTCCCACCCCTACTTCGACCGATAAGCCCGTCCGAGGAGGAGGGGAGAGGAACAGGGTAAAACATGAGGTCGATGGCTCGGAAGAAAGGTAGATGGGATAAAGGAAGGAAAAAAGTCATAGAGGGGCCCACTTGAGGCATACCGGATACCGCAATGTTTTTAGTGGCCAACAATCGAGCCCTACCAGCGGGCCAAGTGCAAGGGAGGCCACGTGTCTGTGACATGTGTGGCTGGAAGCATTGTATATTAATTGGTGTCTACGTGTGGACAAAGTTACCGTTGCGACCTTTCTCGCTAAGTTAATCACGAATTGAGCCCATTTTGAAAACTATTTCGTATTTGACCTTTCTTGATCACGCCAACATGTATGGCGTTTGGATTGCACGGGAGATGCCACGATCCATGGCGTTCCTCCCTGACCCACACTCTCCTAGCTGGCACTGACATGGCAAAGTGAAAACGACATCAATCTTGGCATTCTGCCCAAACGCCATAGACCTTGGCGTTTTGTTTTAGTAAGCGTGTACACTTGTGGTTACACACTTAGAGTGAACTGGGCAGCCTTAGCTAGTAAACTACCCAGTCTATTCTTCGTCGCGTGCTGCTCCACGATAGTGTTCATCCCGTCGTTCCACAACTACCGGATCTGGCCATTCCTGGCCATTGTCATGACCACCTAGACGGCGTGGTACCTTGCCGTTGCTTCCCTTCTCCATGGCCAGGTACGTGCTCGTGGCCAGCCGTGTGGATACAATCATACAAAAGTGACAACTTAATACAGTGACTAACATGCGAGCAATGTTAGACCCACGTAAAGTTACGTGAGACTTTTACGGGAGGTAGTTAATTAGATTAGGATTAGTGGCTGGGGCCCACCCTGGTTGAAATGGGGGGGGGGGTAAGATATTTACGTAGGTCTAGTATTATCTCTAACATGCATGTTTATTGGGCGTACAATGTCTTAATATCATCTGACGGCCAAAAAAATCGATATCGATAAAAATCAAGTCTCATCCGTATCCTTTTAGTACTTCAAAGAATGATAACATGAACATTGGCATACTAGTTAGAACTGAATTAATGAGCACCAACCGATCTCCATAAGACATTAGCTTACCCTTCCAGCAACTTAGTTTTTTCCCGAATCGATTCTCAATGCATTTCCACTGTTTATTATAAGTTTATGATGATGAATCGGGATGCCCAAATAACTGAAAGGCAGAGATCCCAATTCACATCCGAACAATTGTCTATATGCATCTTGTTCCTCTTTGGCCCTCTGAAAGCAGAACAATTCGCTCTCGTGAAAAGGACACAATACCAGTTTCATATTCCGAGCCTTTGCAAGATCATGCTCTATGAAAAGAATAGTGTCGTCGGCATATTGTAAGATGGATACTCCCTCATCGACAAGATGGGGAACTAGTCCATCAACTTGGCCATTCTACTTGGCCCGGCCTATAAGAACGGTCAGCATATCAGCCACTATATTGAATAAGAGAGGAGACATCGAATCGCCTTGTCTTAAGCCCTTATGAGTCTAAAAATAGTGACCAATATCATCGTTAACCTTAACTCCGACACTACCTTTTTGACTAGGGAATCCACCTGACTCCTCCAAGTCTCGTTAAAACCCTTCATGTGCATTGCCTGCTGAAGGAAAGGCCGCTTAACTTTATCATATGCCTTTTTGAAATCCACTTTGAAGATGACCCCATCGAGTTTCTTCGAATGAATGGAAAGATGGGATATCATTTGCCGAACCAAGGATCAGGGGGGTCTGGGAATTGAGATCCTAGAGATTAAAAATATATGCCTGATGAGTAAATGGCTATATAGGTTATCAGTAGAGACTGATGGTATGTGCACAAATATTATGAAACAAATATTTACAATCAAAATCTCTGTTCCGCAAGTCCTAACGATTCGCTATTCTGGAAGGGACTTATGAGAACGAAAGATATGTTCTTTCGTAGGGCCAAATTCCTTGTTGGCAATGGGATGACAACAAGATTTTGGGAGGATACGTGGTTAGTGGAGACGCCTCTAGCTCTACAGTCCCCCACCTTATATAATATTATACAACGTCAGGAGGATTATGTGGCTACTGTATTATAGGAGGTGCCTTTAAATATATACTTTAGGAGATATTTACTTGGGGAGCGTTGGCAACCCATGGAGATTCAACTATCTGACCAACCGGATTCATTTCACTGGAAATTAACCACGAACAGTGTGTTTACAGTTAAATCTATGTATATGGATCTAATTGACTCTGTCCCAATCCCAAGATCAATACATATTTGGAAAATTAAGGTTCCCTTGCCTATCAAAATTTTCATGTGGTTTGTCCACAAGCAAGTCATCCTCACCAAAGATAATATAATAAAGCGATGTTGGGTAGGTAGTGCACGATGTTGTTTTTGTGATCATGATGAAACAATACAACACCTATTCATAGATTGCCCTCTCGCGAAATTACTTTGACGGACGATTCATATAGCCTTTAACATTATCCCCCCGGTTAGCATTGAAGCGTTATTTGGGACGTGGCTAGCTGGAGTGGATCATATTACTGCGTCTCGTATTCGGATTGGAATATATGCGCTTATTTGGGCTATATGGAACTGCAGGAATGATATGATATTTAACAGACAACATACTTTAACTTTCTTGCAGGTCATCTTCAGAGGTACGACATGGATCCGTACGTGGTCCTTGCTGACTCCTATGGACTCCAGGGAGCCTTTGGTTACTGGGTTCAACCAGTGAAAGATGGTAGCGCGGGCTATATTCAACCGGTTTGGATGGCGGTCTCATAATAGGATAGGCGTCTAGTGTTCCAGTCCTATTATCCTGCCGGTTGTGGCATTGCGTTTTTCTTTTTATTTTTTCTTTTTGCTCCGTTTCTGAGCTGTAATGAAGGTATGACTATGTTTTCGTTCCAACTTTTTAATAATATGGCTGCATGCATCTTTGAGATGCAGAGGCCGGAGGTGATCCTCCTTTTCCAAAAACTTGGGCGTACAATGTAACTTGTTATATATACTAAAATAACAATACTTGTGCTGTCCATTTTGTGGGTGCACAACATGTGCTCATGTTGTTTAAAAAAGTGCTCAGGTTGATGGCCTGAGGCACTCAGGCCCGACCAAGATGGTGCTCTACTTCATCGGGTTTGGTGCCGGCATCGCTGTCGGGAGCCCGCGTCAAGGAGGAGTTGGTGTCCCCGGTGCAACTTAGACTAGCCACAATGGGTAGTAACATAGACTAGTAACATGCCCATGTTACTAGTCTATGTTACTATCTCTATAGTGGGGAGTAACATATGTGTGGTAACATGCAACACTTTATTTATTAGTCTATAGACACATCTTGCCTTGATATGTTTTTTTGGAAATGGAGGCATGCCCCCGGCCTCTGCATCATGATGATGCATGCGGCCATCTTATTAACAATCCAGAAAGTATCGTCATAAAAGTCTTACAGCTCGCAAACGGAGCAGAACAAAGTAAAATAAGGAAAATTACATGCGGACAAGGACAACCAATACGGTAATAAGAAGGATAAGCTCCCTAGACTCCTATCCTGTTATGCGAGCGCCATCCGAACCGGTTGAATATAACCCGAGCTACCATCTCCCATTGGTTGCACCCACTAACCAAAGGCTCCCTGGAGTCCATAGGAGTGAGTAAGGACCACGTACGGATCCAAGCTGTAGCTCTGAAGATAACCTGCAAAAATTTAAAGTGTGTTGTCTGTTAAAAATCATATCATTCCTGCAGTTCCATATAGCCCATAATAGCGCACATATTCCAATCCGAATATGAGCCGCAGTAATCTGTTCAACCCCAGCTAACCACGTCCCAAACAAAGACGCAATATCTACTGGAGGATTAATATTAAAAGCTATATGAATGGTTCTCCAAAGTAACTTGGCAAGTGGGCATTCAAGAAATAAGTGTTGTATTGTTTCATCATGATCACAAAAACAACACCGCGAACTGCCTACCCATCGCCTCTTAATTAAGTTGTCCTTTGTGAGTATCACATGCTTGTGGACAAACCACATGAAGATTTTAATACACAAAGGAATCTTAACCTTCCAAATGTGCAACGACCTTGAGAGGGGGCCAGAGTTAATCAGATCCATATAGAATGATTTCACCGTAAACATCCATTCTTAGTTAACTTCCATTGTGTTGAATCTGGCTGGTCGGAGAGTTGAACTTCTATCAATCTCCGAACCAAGTGCATCCAGGCGGTCCATCTCTCACCAGCTAACACACGTCTAAACCGGATGTTCAAGGGAATTGTTTGAAGGACGATGCCTACGTAATCCTCCTTACGTTGCACAGTATTATAGAGGGTAGGATATTCGACGGCCAGGGGCGTTTCTCCTAACCACGTATCCTCCAAAAATCTTGTTGACATCCCATTGCCAGCCAAGAATTTGACCCTATGAAAGAACATGTCCTTCGTTCGCATAAGTCCCTTCCAGAACGGCGAGTCAGTCGGTCTCATGGTAACCTGGGCTAGTATTTTCGAGTGCAAATACTTATTGCACAGGATTTGAGACCACATGCCCTCCGACTCTGTCTCTAATTTGTATAACCATTTTCTCATAATACATTTATTCTTAATTTCTAAGTTCTCAATACCGAGACCCCCTTGGTCTTTAGGTCGGCAAAGGATATCCCATTGCGCGAGACGGTATTTCCTCTTGTCCTCATCAGACTGCCAAAAGAAACGAGATCTAAAGAAATCAAGTCACTTTCGAACCCCTTTCGGAATTTCGAAGAACGAAAGTAGAAACATCGGCATACTAGTCAGTACTGAGTTAATCAGAACAAGTCGACCTCCATACGACATAAGCTTGCCCTTCCAGCAGCTAAGTTTTTTTTTCAATTCGTTCTTCAATACATTTGAAGGAAATATGCCCTAGAGGCAATAATAAAGTGGTTATTTATATTTCCTTATATCATGATAAATGTTTATTATTCATGCTAGAATTGTATTAACCGGAAACTTAGTACATGTGTGAATACATAGACAAACAAAGTGTCACTAGCATGCCTCTACTTGACTAGCTCGTTGAATCAAAGATGGTTAAGTTTCCTAGCCATAGACATGAGTTGTCATTTGATTAACGGGATCACATCATTAGAGAATGATGTGATTGACTTGACCCATTCCATTAGCTTAGCATTTGATCGTTTAGTATATTGCTATTGCTTTCTTCATGACTTACACATGTTCCTATGACTATGAGATTATGCAACTCCCGAATACCGGAGGAACACTTTGTGTGCTACCAAACGTCACAACGTAACTGGATGATTATAAAGGTTCTCTACAGGTGTCTCCGATAGTACTTGTTGAGTTGGCATAGATCAAGATTAGGATTTGTCACTCCGATTGTCGGAGAGGTATCTCTCGGCCCTCTCGGTAATGCACATCACAAAAAGCCTTGCAAGCAATGTAACTAATGAGTTAGTTGCGGGATGATGCATTACGGAACGAGTAAAGAGACTTGCCGGTAACGAGATTGAACTAGGTATTAAGATACCGACGATCGAATCTAGGGCAAGTAACATACCGATGACAAAGGGAACAACGTATGTTGTTATGCGGTTTGACTGATAAAGATCTTCGTAGAATATGTAGGAACCAATATGAGCATCCAGGTTCCGCTATTGGTTATTGACCGGAGACGTGTCTCGGTCATGTCTACATAGTTCTCGAACCCGTAGGGTCCGTGTTGGAAATATGCCCTAGAGGCAATAATAAATGGTTATTATTATATTTCTTTGTTCATGATAATTGTCTATTCTTCATGCTATAATTGTATTATCCGGAAATCGTAATACATGTGTGAATATATAGACCACAACGTGTCCCTAGTAAGCCTCTAGTTGACTAGCTCGTTGATCAACAAATAGTCATGGTTTCCTGACTATGGACATTGGATGTCATTGATAACGGGATCACATCATTAGGAGAATGATGTGATGGACAAGACCCAATCCTAAGCATAGCTCAAAGATCGTGTAGTTCGTTTGCTAGAGATTTTCCAATGTCAAGTATCTTTTCCTTAGACCATGAGATCGTGCAACTCCCAGATACCGTAGGAGTGCTTTGGGTGTGCCAAACGTCACAACGTAACTGGGTGACTATAAATATACACTACGGGTATCTCCGAAAGTGTCTGTTGAGTTGGCACGGATCGAGACTGGGATTTGTCACTCCATATGACGGAGAGGTATCTCTGGGCCCACTCGGTAATGCATCATCATAATGAGCTCAATGTGACTAAGGAGTTAGCCACGGGATCATGCATGACGGTACGAGTAAAGAGACTTGCCGGTAACGAGATTGAACAAGGTATTGGGATACCGACGATCGAATCTCGGGCAAGTAACGTACCGATTGACAAAGGGAATTGTATACGGGATTGATTGAGTCCTCGACATCGTGGTTCATCCGATGAGATCATCGTGGAACATGTGGGAGCCAACATGGGTATCCAGATCCCGCTGTTGGTTATTGACCGGAGAGGCGTCTCGGTCATGTCTGCATGTCTCCCGAACCCGTAGGGTCTACACACTTAAGGTTCGGTGACGCTAGGGTTGTAGAAATATTAGTATGCGGAAACCCAAAAGTTGTTCGGAGTCCCGGATGAGATCCCGGACGTCACGAGGAGTTCCGGAATGGTCCGGAGGTGAAGAATTATATATAGGAAGTCCAGTTTCGGCCACCGGGAAAGTTTCGGGGGTTATCGGTATTGTACCGGGACCACCGGAAGGGTCCCGGGGGTCCACCGGGTGGGGCCACCTATCCCGGAGGGCCCCATGGGCTGAAGTGGGAAGGGAACCAACCCTTAGTGGGCTGGGGCGCCCCCCTTGGGCCTTCCCCTGCGCCTAGGGTTGGAAACCATAGGGGTGGGGGGCGCCCCACTTGGCTTGGGGGGAAGGCACCCCCCCTTCCCCCTTGGCCGCCGCCCCCCTTGGAGATCTGATATCCCAGGGCCGGCGCCCCCCTAGGTGTCCCTATATATAGTGGGGGGAGGGAGGGCAGCAGGACCACAACCCCTGGCGCCTCCCTCTCCCCCTGCAACACCTCTTCCTCTCGCAGAAGCTTGGCGAAGCCCTGCCGGGATCCCGCTACTTCCACCACCACGCCGTCGTGCTGCTGGATCTCCATCAAACTCTCCTACCCCCTTGTTGGATCAAGAAGGAGGAGACGTCGCTGCTCCGTACGTGTGTTGAACGCGGAGGTGCCGTCCGTTCGGCACTCGGTCATCGGTGATTTGGATCACGACGTGTACGACTCCATCAACCCCGTTCATTAGAACGCTTCCGCTCGCGATCTACAAGGGTATGTAGATGCACTCCTTTCCCCTCGTTTCTAGTATACTCCATAGATGGATCTTGGTGATGCGTAGGAAATTTTAAAATTTTGCTACGATTCCCAACAGTGGCATCATGAGCCAGGCCTATGCGTAGTTACTATGCACGAGTAGAACACAAAGCAGTTGTGGGCGTAGATGTTGTCAATTTTTCTTGCCACTACTAGTCTTATCTTGTTTCGGCGGTATTGTGGGATGAAGCGGCCCGGACCGACCTTACACGTACGCTTACGTGAGACAGGTTCCACCGACTGACATGCACTAGTTGCATAAGGTGGCTAGCGGGTGTCTGTCTCTCCCACTTTAGTCGGAACGGATTCGATGAAAAGGGTCCTTATGAAGGGTAAATAGAAATTGGCATATCACATTGTGGTCTTACGTAGGTAAGAAACGTTCTTGCTAGAAACCTATAGAAGCCACGTAAAAACTCGCAACAACAATTAGAGGACATCTAACTTGTTTTTGCAGCATGTGCCTTGTGATGTGATATGGCCAGAAGATGTGATGAATGATATATGTGACGTATGAGATTGATCATATTCTTGTAATAGGAATCACAACTTGCATGTCGATGAGTATGACAACTGGCAGGAGCCATAGGAGTTGTCTTTATTTTTTGTATGACTTGCGTGTCATTGAATAACGCCATGTAAATTACTTTACTTTATTGCTAAACGCGTTAGCCATAGAAGTAGAAGTAATCGTTGGCGTGACAACTTCATGAAGACACAATGATGGAGATCATGATGATGGAGATCATGGTGTCATGCCGGTGACGAAGATGATCATGGTGCCCTGAAGATGGAGATCAAAGGAGCAAAATGATATTGGCCATATCATGTCAGTATTTGATTTCATGTGATGTTTATCATGTTTTGCATCTTATTTGCTTAGAACGACGGTAGTAAGTAAGATGATCCCTTATAATAATTAAGAAAGTGTTCCCCCTAACTGTGCACCGTTGCGAAGGTTCGTTGTTTCGAAGCACCACGTGATGATTGGGTGTGATAAATTCTAACGTTCGCATACAACGGGTGTTGACGAGCCTAGCATGTACAGACATGGCCTCGGAACACACGCAATACACTTAGGTTGACTTGACGAGCCTAGCATGTACAGACATGGCCTCGGAACACGGAGGACCGAAAGGTCGAGCATGAGTCGTATAGAAGATACGATCAACATGGAGATGTTCACCGATCTTGACTAGTCCGTCTCACGTGATGATCGGACACGGCCTAGTTAACTCGGATCATGTTTCACTTAGATGACTAGAGGGATGTCTATCTGAGTGGGAGTTCATTGAGTAATTTGATTAGATGAACTTAATTATCATGAACTTAGTCTAAAATCTTTACAATATGTCTTGTAGATCAAATGGCCCACATTGTCCTCAACTTCAACGCGTTCCTAGAGAAAACCAAACTGAAAGATGATGGCAGCAACTATACGGACTGGGTCCGGAACCTGAGGATCATCCTCATAGCTGCCAAGAAAGATTATGTCTTAGAAGCACCGCTAGGTGAAGCACCAATCCTAGAGAACCAAGACGTTATGAACGCTTGGCAATCACGTGCTGATGATTACTCCCTCGTTCAGTGCGGCATGCTTTACAGCTTAGAATCGGGTCTCCAAAAGCGTTTTGAGAAACATGGAGCATATGAGATGTTCGAAGAGCTGAAAATGGTTTTCCAAGCTCATGCCCGGGTTGAGAGATATGAAGTCTCCGACAAGTTCTTCAGCTGTAAAATGGAGGAAAATAGTTCTGTTAGTGAGCACATACTCAGAATGTCTGGGTTACACAACCGCTTGTCTCAGCTGGGAGTTAATCTCCCGGATGACGCGGTCATTGACAGAATCCTTCAGTCGCTTCCACCGAGCTACAAGAGCTTTGTGATGAACTTCAATATGCAGGGGATGGAAAAGACCATTCCTGAGGTATATTCAATGCTGAAATCAGTGGAGGTGGAGATCAGAAAAGAACATCAAGTGTTGATGGTGAATAAAACCACTAAGTTCAAGAAAGGCAAGGGTAAGAAGAACTTCAAGAAGGACGGCAAGGGAGTTGCCGCGCCCGGTAAGCCAGTTGCGAGGAAGAAGGCGAAGAATGGACCCAAGCCGGGGACTGAGTGCTTTTATTGCAAGGGAAGTGGTCACTGGAAGCGGAACTGCCCCAAATACTTAGCGGACAAGAAGGCCGGCAACACCAAAGGTATATGTGATATACATGTAATTGATGTGTACCTTACCAGTACTCGTAGTAGCTCCTGGGTATTTGATACCGGTGCGGTTGCTCATATTTGTAACTCAAAACAGGAACTGCGGAATAAGCGGAGACTGGCAAAGGACGAGGTGACGATGCGCGTCGGGAATGGTTCCAAGGTCGATGTGATCGCCGTCGGCACGCTACCTCTGCATTTACCTACGGGATTAGTTTTAAACCTCAATAATTGTTATTTAGTGCCAGCTTTGAGCATGAACATTGTATCTGGATCTCGTTTAATTCGAGATGGCTACTTATTTAAATCCGAGAATAATGGTTGTTCTATTTATATGAGAGATATGTTTTATGGTCATGCCCCGCTGGTCAATGGTTTATTCTTGATGAATCTCGAACGTGATGTTACACATATTCATAACATGAACACCAAAAGATGTAAAGTTGATAACGATAGTCCCACATACTTGTGGCACTGCCGCCTTGGTCACATTGGTGTCAAGCGCATGAAGAAGCTCCATGCAGATGGACTTTTGGAGTCTCTTGATTATGAATCATTTGACACGTGCGAACCATGTCTCATGGGTAAGATGACCAAGACTCCGTTCTCCGGAACAATGGAGCGAGCAACCAATTTATTGGAAATCATACATACCGATGTGTGCGGTCCAATGAGTGTTGAGGCTCGCGGAGGATATCGTTATGTTCTCACTCTCACTGATGACTTAAGTAGATATGGGTATGTCTACCTAATGAAACACAAGTCTGAAACCTTTGAAAAGTTCAAGGAATTTCAGAGTGAGGTTGAGAATGAACGTGACAGAAAAATAAAGTTCTTACGATCAGATCGTGGTGGAGAATATTTAAGTCACGAATTTGGTACACACTTAAAGAAATGTGGAATCGTTTCACAACTCACGCCGCCTGGAACACCTCAGCGAAATGGTGTGTCCGAACGTCGTAATCGCACTCTATTGGATATGGTGCGATCTATGATGTCTCTTACCGATCTACCGCTCTCATTTTGGGGCTATGCTTTAGAGACTGCCGCATTCACTTTAAATAGGGCTCCATCGAAATCCGTTGAGACTACACCGTATGAATTATGGTTTGGGAAGAAACCTAAGCTGTCGTTTCTAAAAGTTTGGGGATGCGATGGTTATGTCAAGAAACTTCAGCCTGAAAAGCTCGAACCCAAGTCGGAAAATGCGTCTTCATAGGATACCCTAAGGAAACCATTGGTATACCTTCTACCTCAGATCCGAAGGCAAAATCTTTGTTGCCAAAAACGGGTCCTTTCTGGAGAAAGAGTTTCTCTCGAAAGAATTGAGTGGGAGGATAGTGGAACTTGATGAGGTGATAGTCACCCCTTCCGAACCGGAGAGTAGCGCAGCGCGGGAAGATGTTCCTGTGGTGCCTACACCGACTGGGGAGGAAGTTAATGATGATGATCATGAAGCTACGGATCAAGTTACTACTGAACTTCGTAGGTCCACAAGGACACGTTCCGCACCAGAGTGGTACGGCAACCCTGTCCTGGAAATCATGTTGTTAGACAACGGTGAACCTTCGAACTATGAAGAAGCGATGGCGGGCCCGGATTCCGACAAATGGCTAGAAGCCATGAAATCCGAGATAGGATCCATGTATGAAAACGAAGTATGGACTTTGACTGACTTGCCTGATGATCGGCGAGCCATAGAAAATAAATGGATCTTTAAGAAGAAGACAGACGCGGATGGTAATGTGACCATCTATAAGGCTCGACTTGTCGCTAAGGGTTATCGACAAGTTCAAGGGGTTGACTACGATGAGACTTTCTCATCCGTAGCGAAGCTGAAGTCCGTCCGAATCATGTTAGCAATTGCCGCATTCTATGATTATGAGATATGGCAAATGGACGTCAAAACGGCATTCCTTAACGGCTTCCTTAAGGAAGAATTGTATATGATGCAGCCGGAAGGTTTTGTCGATCCTAAGAATGCTAACAAGGTATGCAAGCTCCAGCGCTCCATCTATGGACTGGTGCAAGCATCTCGGAGTTGGAACATTCGTTTTGATGAGATGATCAGAGCGTTTGGGTTTACATAGACTTATGGAGAAGCCTGTGTTTACAAGAAAGTGAGTGGGAGCTCTGTAGCATTTCTCTTATTATATGTGGATGACATACTATTGATGGGAAATGATATAGAATTCTTGGAAAGTATAAAGGCCTATTTGAATAAGTGTTTTTCAATGAAGGACCTTGGAGAAGCTGCTTATATATTAGGCATCAAGATCTATAGAGATAGATCAAGACGCCTCATTGGTCTTTCACAGAGTACGTACCTTGACAAGATATTGAAGAAGTTCAATATGGATCAGTCCAAGAAGGGGTTCTTGCCTGTATTGCAAGGTGTGCAATTGAGCACGGCTCAATGCCCGACCACGGCAGAAGATAGAGAAAAGATGAGTGTCATCCCCTATGCCTCGGCCATAGGGTCTATTATGTATGCCATGCTGTGTACCAGACCTGATGTAAACCTTGCCGTAAGTTTGGTAGGAAGGTACCAAAGTAATCCCGGCATGGAACACTGGACAGCGGTCAAGAATATCCTGAAGTACCTGAAGAGGACTAAGGATATGTTTCTCGTTTATGGAGGTGACGAAGAGCTCGTCGTAAAGGGTTACGTCGATGCTAGCTTCGACACAGATCTGGATGACTCGAAGTCACAAACCGGATACGTGTATATTTTGAATGGAGGAGCAGTAAGCTGGTGCAGTTGCAAGCAAAGCGTCGTGGCGGGATCTACATTCGAAGCGGAGTACATGGCAGCCTCAGAGGCAGCGCAAGAAGCAATCTGGATGAAGGAGTTCATTACCGACCTAGGGGTGATTCCCAATGCGTCGGGCCCGATGACTCTCTTCTGTGACAACACTGGAGCTATTACCCTTGCCAAGGAGCCCAGGTTTCACAGGAAGACCAGGCATATCAAGTGTCGCTTCAACTCCATTCGTGAAAGTGTTCAAAATGGAGACATAGATATTTGTAAAGTACATACGGACCTGAATGTAGCAGATCCGTTGACTAAACCTCTCCCTAGAGCAAAACATGATCAACACCAGGACGCTATGGGTGTTCGATTCATCACAATGTAACTAGATTATTGACTCTAGTGCAAGTGGGAGACTATTGGAAATATGCCCTAGAGGCAATAATAAATGGTTATTATTATATTTCTTTGTTCATGATAATTGTCTATTGTTCATGCTATAATTGTGTTATGCGGAAATCGTAATACATGTGTGAATATATAGACCACAACGTGTCCCTAGTAAGCCTCTAGTTAACTAGCTCTTTGATCAACAGATAGTCATGGTTTCCTGACTATGGACATTGGATGTCATTGATAACGGGATCACATCATTAGGAGAATGATGTGATGGACAAGACCCAATCCTAAGCATAGCTCAAAGATCGTGTAGTTCGTTTGCTAGAGGTTTTCCAATGTCAAGTATCTTTTTCTTAGACCATGAGATCGTGCAACTCCCGGATACCGTAGGAGTGCTTTGGGTGTGCCAAACATCACAACGTAACTGGGTGACTATAAAGGTACACTACGGGTATCTCCGAATGTGTCTCTTGAGTTGGCACGGATCGAGACTGGGATTTGTCACTCTGTATGACGGAGAGGTATCTCTGGGCCCACTCGGTAATGCATCATCATAATGAGGTCAATGTGATTAAGGAGTTAGCCACGGGATCATGCATTACGGTCCGAGTAAAGAGACTTGCCGGTAAAGAGATTGAACAAGGTATTGGGATACCGACGATCGAATCTCGGGCAAGTAACGTACCGATTGACAAAGGGAATTGTATACGGGATTGATTGAATCCTCGACATCGTGGTTCATCCGATGAGATCAGGTGGAACATGTGGGAGCCAACATGGGTATCCAGATCCCGCTGTTGGTTATTGACCGGAGAGGCGTCTCGGTCATCTCTGCTTGTCTCCCGAACCCGTAGGGTCTACACACTTAAGGTTCGGTGACGCTAGGGTTGTAGAGATATTAGTATGCGGAAACCGGAAAGTTGTTCGGAGTCTCGGATGAGATCCCGGACATCATGAGGAGTTCCGGAATGGTCCGGAGGTGAAGAATTATATATAGGAAGTCCAGTTTCGGCCACCGGGAAAGTTTTGGGGGTTATCGGTATTGTACCGGGACCACCGGTAGGGTCCTGGGGGTCCACCGGGTGGGGCCACCTATCCCGGAGGGCCCCATGGGCTGAAGTGGGAAGGGAACCAGCCCTTAGTGGGCTGGGGCGCCCCCCCTGGGCCTTCCCCTGCGCCTAGGGTTGGAAACCCTAGGGGTGGGGGGCGCCCCACTTGGCTTGGGGGGGAAGCCATCCCCCTTCCCCCTTGGCCACCGCCCCCCTTGGAGATCTGATCTCCCAGGGCCGGCCCCCCAGGGGTCCCTATGTATAGTGGGGGGAGGGAGGGCAGCAGGACCACAGCCCCTGGCGCCTCCCTCTCCCCCTGCAACACCTCTTCCTCTCGCAGAAGCTTGGCGAAGCCCTGCCGGGATCCCGCTACTTCCACCACCACGCCGTCATGCTGCTGGATCTCCATCAACCTCTCCTTCCCCCTTGCTGGATCAAGAAGGAGGAGACGTCGCTGCTCCGTACGTGTGTTGAACGCGGAGGTGCCGTCCGTTCGGCACTCGGTCATCGGTGATTTGGATCACGACGAGTACGACTCCATCAACCGCGTTCATTAGAACGCTTCCGCTCGCGATCTACAAGGGTATGTAGATGCACTCCTTTCCCCTCGTTGCTAGTATACTCCATAGATGGATCTTGGTGATGCGTAGGAAATTTTTAAATTCTGCTACGATCCCCAACAGTCCACACGCTTAACTTTCGGTGACGATCGGTAATATGAGTTTATGTGTTTTGATGTACCGAAGGTAGTTCGGAGTCCCGGATATGATCACGGACATGACAAGGAGTCTCGAAATGGTCGAGACATAAAGATCGATATATTGGATGACTATGTTTGGACTTCGGAAGGGTTTCGGGTATGTTCGGACAAATATCGGAGTACCGGGGGGTTGCCGTAATGGGCCTCATGGGCCTTAGTGGAGAAGAGGAGGGGCGGCCAGGGCAGGCCGCGCGCCCCCTCCCCCTCTAGTCTGAATTGGACAAGAAATGGGGGGGGGGGCGCCCCTTTTTCCTTCCCCCTCTCTCCTCCTTCCTTCCCTCCTACTCCTACTCTTGGAAGGGTTGGAGTCCTACTCCCGGTGGGAGTAGGACTCCCCTTGGGGCGCGCCTAGGAGGCCGGCCCCCTCCCCCTCCTCCACTCCTTTATATACGGGGGAGCGGGGAATCCCATAGACACACAAGTTGATCATTGATCTCTTAGCCGTGTGTGGTGCCCCCCTCCACCATAATCCACCTCGGTCATATCGTAGCGGTGCTTAGGCGAAGCCCTGCATCGGTAGCATCATCATCACCGTCATCACGCCGTCGTGCTGACGGAACTCTCCCTCGAAGCTCTATTGGATCGTGAGTTCGTGGGACGTCACCGAGCTGAACGTGTGTAGATCGCGGAGGTGTCGTACGTTCGGTACTAGGATCGGCCAATCGTGAAGACGTATGACTACGTCAACCGCGTTGTCATAACGCTTCCGCTTACGGTCTACGAGGGTACGTGGGCTACACTCTCCCCTCTCATTGCTATGCATCACCATGATCTTGCGTGTGCGTAGGATTTTTTTTTGAAATTACTACGTTCCCCAACAGTGGCATCCGAGCCAGATTTATGCGTAGATGTTATATGCACGAGTAGAACACAAGTGAGTTGTGGACGATACAAGTCATACTGCTTACCAACATGTCATACTTTGATTCGGCGGTATTGTTGGATGAAGTGGCCCAGATCGACATTACGCGTACGCTTATGCAAGACTGGTTCTACCGACGTGCTTCGCACACAGGTGGCTGGCGGGTGTCAGTTTCTCCAACTTTAGTTGAATCGAGTGTGGCTACGCCCGATCCTTGTGAAGGTTAAAACAGCACATACTTGACGAAATATCATTGTGGTTTTGATGTGTAGGTAAGAACGGTTCTTGCTCAGCCCATAGCAGCCACGTAAAACTTGCAACAAACAAAGTAGAGGACGTCTAACTTGTTTTTGCAGGGCATGTTGTGATGTGATATGGTCAAGACATGATGCTAAATTTTATTGTATGAGATGATTATATTTTGTAACAGAGTTATTGGCAACTGGCAGGAGCCATATGGTTGTCGCTTTATTGTATGAAATGCAATCGCCATGTAATTGCTTTACTTTATCACTAAGCGGTAGCGATAGTCGTAGAAGCAATAGTTGGCGAGACGACAACGATGCTACGATGGAGATCAAGGTGTCGCGCCGGTGACGATGTTGATCATGACGGTGCTTTGGAGATGGAGATCAAAGGCACAAGATGATGATGGCCATATCATATCACTTACTTTGATTGCATGTGATGTTTATCTTTTATGCATCTTATTTTGCTTAGATCGACGGTAGCATTATAAGATGATCTCTCACTAAATTTCAAGGTATAAGTGTTCTCCCTGAGTATGCATCGTTGCGAAAGTTTGTCATGCGGAGACACCACGTGATGATCGGGTGTGATAAGCTCTACATTCACATACAACGGGTGCAAGCCAGTTTTGCACATGCAGAATACTCGGGTTAGACTTGACGAGCCTAGCATATGTAGATATGGCCTCAGAACACTAAGACCGAAAGGTCGAGCGTGAATCATATAGTAGATATGATCAACATAGTGATGTTCACCATTGAAAACTACTCCATCTCACGTGATGATCGGACATGGTTTAGTTGATATGGATCACGTGATCACTTAGATGATTAGAGGGATGTCTATCTAAGTGGGAGTTCTTAAGTAATTTGATTAATTGAACTTTAAGTTATCATGAACTTAGTACCTGGTAGTATTTTGCTTGTCTATGTTGTTGTAGATAGATAGCCCGTGCTGTTGTTACGTTGAATTTTAATGCGTTCCTTGAGAAAGCAAAGTTGAAAGATGATGGTAGCAATTACACGGACTAGGTACGTAACTTGAGGATTATCCTCATTGCTGCACATAAGAATTACGTCCTGGAAGCACCGCTAGGTGCCAAACCCGTTGCAGGAGCAACGCCAGATGCTATGAACGTCTGGCAGAGCAAAGCTGATGACTACTCGATAGTTCAGTGTGCCATGCTTTACGGCTTAGAACCGGGACTTCCACGATGTTTTGAACGTCATGGAGCATATGAGATGTTGCAGGATTTGAAGTTAATATTTCAAGCAAATGCCCGGTTTGAGAGATATGAAGTCTCCAATAAGTTCTGTAGCTGCAAGATGGAGGAGAATAGTTCTGTCAGTGAGCATATACTCAAAATGTCTGGGTATAACAATCACTTGATTCAACTGGGAGTTAATCTTCCGGATGATAGTGTCATTGACAGAATTCTTCAATCACTGCCACCAAGCTACAAGAGCTTCGTGATGAACTATAATATGCAAGGGATGGATAAGACAATTCCCGAGCTCTTCGCAATGCTAAAGGCTGCGGAGGTAGAAATCAAGAAGGAGCATCAAGTGTTGATGGTGAACAAGACCACCAGTTTCAAGAAAAAGGGTAAAGGGAAGAAGAGGAACTTCAAGAAGAACGGCAAGCAAGTTGTTGCTCAAGTGAAGAAGCCCAAGTTTGGACCTAAGCCTGAGACTGAGTGCTTCTACTGCAAAGGGACTGGTCACTGGAACCGGAACTGCCCCAAGTATTTGGCGGATAAGAAGGATGGCAAGGTGAACAAAGGTATATGTGATATACATGTTATTGATGTGTACCTTACTAATGCTCGCAGTAGTGCCTGGGTATTTGATACTTGTTCTGTTGCTAATATTTGCAACTCGAAACAGGGACTACGGATTAAGCGATGGCTAAGGACGAGGTGACAATGCGCGTGGGAAATGGTTCCAAAGTCGATGTGATCGCCGTCGGCACGCCACCTTTACATCTACCTTTGGGATTAGTTTTAGACCTGAATAATTGTTATTTGGTGCCAGCGTTGAGCATGAACATTATATCTGGATCTTGTTTGATGCGAGACGGTTATTCATTTAAATTAGAGAATAATGGTTGTTCTATTTATATGAGTAATATCTTTTATGGTCATGCACCCTTGAAGAGTGGTCTATTTATATTGAATCTTGATAGTAGTGATACACATATTCATAATATTGAAGCCAAAAGATGCAGAGTTGATAATGATAGTGCAAATTATTTGTGGCAGTGCCGTTTAGGTCATATTGGTGTAAAGCGCATGAAGAAACTCCATTCTGATGGACTTCTGGAATCACTTGATTATGAATCACTTGGTACTTGCGAACCATGCCTCATGGGCAAGATGACTAAAATGCCGTTCTCCGGAACAATGGAGCGAGCAACAAATTTGTTGGAAATCATACATACGGATGTATGTGGTCCAATGAATATTGAGGCTCACGGCGGGTATCGTTATTTTCTCACCTTCACAGATGATTTGAGCAGATATGGGTATATCTACTTGATGAAACATAAGTCTGAAACATTTGAAAAGTTCAAAGAATTTCAGAGTCAAGTGGAAAATCATCGTAACAAGAAAATAAAGTTTCTACGATCTGATCGTGGAGGAGAATATTTGAGTTACGAGTTTGGTCTTCATTTGAAACAATGCGGAATAGTTTCGCAAATCACGCCACCCAGAACACCACAACGTAATGGTGTGTCCGAACGTTGTAATCGTACTTTACTAGATATGGTGCGATCTATGATGTCTCTTACTAATTTACCGCTATCATTTTGGGGTTATGCTTTAGAGAAGGCTGCATTCACGTTAAATAGGGCACCATCTAAATCCGTTGAGACGACGCCTTATGAACTGTGGTTTGGCAAGAAACCAAAGTTGTCATTTCTTAAAGTTTGGGGCTGCGATGCTTATGTGAAAAAGCTTCAACCTGATAAGCTCAAACCCAAATCGGAGAAATGTGTCTTCATAGGATACGCAAAGGAGACTGCTGGGTACACCTTCTATCACAGATCCAAAGGCAAGATATTTATTTTTAAGGATGGATCCTTTCTAGAGAAGGAGTTCTCTCGAAAGAAGTGAGTGGGAGGAAAGTAGAACTTGATGAGGTAACTGTACCTACTCCCTTATTGGAAAGTAGTTCATCACAGAAATTTGTTCCTGTGACTCCTACACCAATTAGTGAGGAAGCTAATGATGATGATCATGTAACTTCAGATCAAGTTACTACCGAACCTCGTAGGTCAACCAGAGTAAGATCCGCACCAGAGTGGTACGGTAATCCTGTTCTGGAGGTCATGCTACTTGACCATGACGAACCTACGAACTATGAGGAAGCGATGATGAGCCTAGATTCCGCAAAATGGCTTGAGGCCATGAAATCTGAGATGGGATCCATGTATGAGAACAAAGTGTGGACTTTGGTTGACTTGCCCGATGATCGGCAAGCCATCGAGAATAAATGGATCTTCAAGAAGAAGACTGACGCTGACGGTAATGTTATTGTCTACAAAGCTCGACTTGTTGCGAAAGGTTTTCGACAAGTTCAAGGAGTTGACTACGATGAGACCTTCTCACCCGTAGCGATGCTTAAGTCCATCCGAAACATGTTAGCAATTGCCGCATTTTATGATTATGAAATTTGGCAAATGGATGTAAAGACTGCATTCCTGAATGGATTTCTGGAAGAAGAGTTGTATATGATGCAACCTGTAGGTTTTATCGATCCAAAGGATGCTAACAAAGTGTGCAAGCTCCAGCGATCCATCTATGGACTGGTGCAACCATCTTGGAGTTGTACAGGACCCCGTGGAGGGGTGGTTGAACAGGACCCCGTGGTGTGGAGGGCTGGATGAACAGTAGACGGTGGAGGGGTGCCCGTGGAGGGGTGGTTGAACAGGACCCCGTGGTGTGGAGGGCTGGATGAACAATAGACGGTGGAGGGGTGCCCGTGGAGGGGTGCCCGTGGAGGGGTGGTTGAACAGTAGCCGGTGGAGTAGCGCGCGGTGGAGGCTAGATGAACAGGAGCCCGTGGAGGCTGGAGGAGGTCGACGGTAGCCCGTGGAGGCTGGAGGAGGTCGACGGTGGAGATGAACAGTATCCCGTGGAGTCCCGTTTTGCGGTATGCCACACCCCTCCCGATGAACAGGACCCCCGTTTCGACCGTAGGAGGTCCGTTTCGTCCGTTTTGCGGTACGCCACACCCCTCCCGATCAACAGGACCCCCGTTTCGACCGTAGGAGGTCCATTTCGTCCGTTTTGCGGTACGCCACACCCCTCCCGATCAACAGGACCCCCGTTTCGACCGTAGGAGGTCCGTTTCCTCCGTTTTGCGGTACGCCACACCCCTCCCGATCAACAGGACCCCGTTCCGAACGTAGGAGGTCCGTTTCCTCCGTTGTGCTGTATGCCAAGCCTCGTTTCCATCGCCTGTTCCGTCCAAGCCCTCCCGATGAACACGACCACGCATTCCATTCCGACCCAGCCGGTTGGCACCCACACGTTCCGTTGCCTCCCGATGAACACGACGCATTCCGTTGCCTCCCCATGAACACGACGCATTCCGTTGCCTCCCCATGAACACGACGACGACGCTGTTTCTCCGTTCCGACCCAGCCATGTACACGAGCCCTGGCCGTACGTATGCGCGAGTAGGCGTTCGAGACCCCGCCCGTATGTACACATACGTGGCCGTATTTTCTTTCTTGCACCCTGGCCGCTGTACGTACGTGTACATGATACGTGCACGCCTCTACTACGACACGTACGCGCCTGTACATCCACTAGTATATATGTACGTACACGTTCGCGACCAGAATGACAACGCTACGTATGCTTCGACCAGGTGGGTCCCGACTGTCAGGCACTTCCTTGCCTGCGAAGATGTAGCTGGTGGGTCCCAGCAGTCAGGGGGGCGAATCATTTTTTTGCCCGGACGCACTTCCTTGCGTGCGAAGATGTAGCTGGTGGGTCCCAACAGTCAGGGGCAAACATTTTTTTCGCGAAATACGGTGGCCCGTCCGGTGGGGTCCCCGCTGTCAGGTGGAGGAATAATTATTTTGCACATAATAAGGAGGCACTTCCTTGCTGCGGCCGTGGACCCAGCTGTCAGCCTCTCCACGTACAGTCCACGTCCGATGGAAGCCGTTCCTTGACCACGTTGACCACGCCGCGCCGAGAGCACCAGGGCGGTGGACGACGGCGAGGCCTAGGAAGGGGACGACGTGGAGCCGTGGAAGACGCGGCAGTGGATGCCCACGCGTAGAGGAGTACGAGGGTTCACTGGTTCGCAGCGGTGTGAGGCTGCCATCGCCGCAGAATAACAGGGGGTGTGGGTGAGTAGAGGGATGGCCTGGCCAGCGGTGGGAGTAGTAGGGGGCGGTGAGGCCTCCGCCGCATCGCAGCCGGCCACGGGAGGCAGGAGCACGAGGCATGACCGACGCTGGTTTGGGCGGCTGGAGCAAGAAGAACAGAGGTTGAAGAAGCACTACGGCCGTTGGATGGACATCGTACGGTCACTGGAGCTAGAATCGTGCATATTGACTAAGTTGACAAAGCCCACCGTCCCCGTCAACTTAGTAGGCCCACAAGTCAGCCTGCCACTATACTGGGTCCCAGCTAACACGGGGAGTATTCATTTTTTTGTGCGTAATAAGGAGGCACTTCCTTGCGTGCGAAGATATAGCTGGTGGGTCCGAGCTGTCAGCGGCGGTAACATTTTTTTCGCGAAATACAGAGGCCCTTTTGGTGGGTCCCTGATGTCAGGTGGAGGAATCATTATTTTGCGCATAATAAGGAGGCATTTCCTTGCGTGCGGCCGTGGACCCAGCTGTCGGCCTCTCCACGTACAGTCCACTTCAGATGCATGTCGGTCGTTGACCACGTTGACCAGGCCGCACCGAGAGCACCAGGGCGGTGGACTACGGCGAGGCCTAGGAAGGGAACGACACGGAGGCAGGGAAGACTCGGCAGTTGTTTCCCACGCGGAGGGGAGTACGACTGTACGAGGGTTTACTGGTTCGTCTGCCGTCGCCAGAGAATAACAACAGGTGTGGGTGAGTAGAGCGATGGCTAGGCCAGTGATGGGAGTACGGTGGGGCGGTGAGGCCTGCGCGGCAGCAGAGCCGGCCGCGGGAAGGAGGGAGCAGGTAGTCCCGCCAGCGCTTGTTTGAGCGGCTGGAGCAGGAAGAGCAGAGATTGAAGAAGCACGATGGCCGTTGGATGGACATCCAACAGTCAGAGCTTGTGCGTCAACCTTTTTTTAGGAAAGCCTCAAATCTGTGGAAAACAGCATACAGCCCATCTGCCATTATTTCTAATAATTTACAGCCCATTTGCTAATTATTAAGGTTTTTTTGGAGCCCATATTCTTTTTTTTAGCATTACAGCCGATATTGTGGCCACGGTTAAAAAATTATACGAAATTTTGCATATTTCGGTGCGGTCCGAACTGTTTTTAATCCCGAAATTTCGACTCACATTCAAAATGATTTTAAAAGTAAATGTATATCAATATAAAATCCAACAAATTCTCCATGCATAAAAATTAATGTAATTTAAAATCTCGAAATGAAAAAAAAGATATTTGAAACTAATTGCCGGTTTGATGTGTTTTAAAAATTTACAGCCCATTTCTCATTACTGATGGGCCATTTTCTCGGCTAGCCGAATGAAAGCTCTCCTCGTCTTGAAAGATTTGCAGCCCAACAGGCCTGACAAAGCGACTTACTTGGCAAATCACAAAAAAACTGGGCTGTGGCCGTGGACCCAGCTGTCAGCCTCTCCACGTACAGTACTCTTCCGATGGAATGTCGTTCACCACGTTGACCACGCCGCGCCGAGAGCACCAATGCGGTGGACGACGGCGAGGCCTAGGAAGGGGACGACGCGGAGCTGGGGAAGACGCGGCAGTGGATGCCCCACGCGGAGAGGAGTACGAGGGTTCACTGGTTCGGCTGCGGTGTGAGGCTGCCGTCGCCGCAGGGCCTGGCTAGCGGTGGGAGTAGTAGGGGGCGATGAGGCCTCAACGGCAGCATAGCCGGCCACTGGAGGCAGGAGCAGGCGGTCTCCCCGACGCTGGTTTGGGCGGCTGGTGCAAGAAGAGCAGCGATTGAAGAAGCAGCAGGACCGTTCGATTCAAATCCAACGGTTACTGCTGCTAGAATCGTTTGTTGACTAAGTTGACAAGCCCTGCGTACGCGTCAACTTAGTAGGCCCACAGGCCAGCCTCCCAACTGGTGCGCCCCAGATGTCAGTGGGAGGAATCATTTTTTTCGCGTAATAAGGAGGCAGTTGATTGCGTGCGGCCAGGCCAGCAGAGGGAGTAGGGTGGGCCGGGGAAGCCTGCGTGGCATCACAACGGGCCATAAAAGGAGGGAGCAGGCAGTCCCGCCGGCGCTAGTTTAGGCGGCTGGAGCAGGAAGATCAGAGATTGAAGAAGCACGTCGGCCGTTGGATGGACATTCAACAGTCACTACTGCTAGAATCGTGTGTTCACTGACAAAGCCTTGCGTAAACAAGTCAGCCTCGAAATCTGTGGCGTGTACAACCCATTTGCTATTATTTTTATAATTTTTTACTCATTTTCTAATTCATACGGAATTTATTGCAGCCCATTTTCCATTTTTAGAATTGCTGGCCATTTTCTGGTCAGTACCAGGGTCAAAAAATTAACTAAATATGTGGGAAATTCTAAAAATTCACAAATTTTTGCTGGGGAACGAAGTATTCTTAATCCAAAAATTAATAGCCATACTAAAAAAAATTTAAAAATAAATTAGTACTATGTCATGTTAAATCCAATGAAATACGTATAATATATCAATGAAGAACAAGAACAAAAAAAGAAACTTATATCCCATTTGCTATAATTTTTTTGGAATTTTCAACCCCTTTTGATATTACTTTTAACAGACATTGACCATACTCTTAAGCCAGGCCGAAATGCATCCCTCCTCGTCTTGAAAGATTTGTAGCCCAGTAATTCGGAGAAAACAAATAGGCCTAGCTTGGGTATTCTTCAAAAAGAAATACTGGGCTACCTATTTTCCCAAAGAACTGGTGCATGAGCATTTAGCTTTATTTATTTATTTATTTACTTATTTATGTTTAGGGGACCATGAGCATGTACCTGGGCCGGATTCATGTGAGAGCCTCCCTTCCAGTTAATTATGGGCTTCTCTATTGGGCCTTCATCAGTGGGCTGCATGTTATCAACAAGTGGAAAATGTGTTCCGTACGAAAAATAGTATGCGCTACGTACGGTACGGGGCACTAAAGGATCGAACCGTGCAACGACTTCCAAAACATTGTGTTTGTCGTTCTAACAACACATTTATTCAACCAACAGACGAAATATACTACTGATTGTACATTGTAAATAGCAGCAGCAGCAACCAGGGCTGGGGGTGCAACAGAAGCAGTAAGCAGGCCAGAAGAGTGAAGACGCAGATCTCTCTTCCAAACCAAACATCAGCCATCATTACAAAAGGGCTACCAAAAAACAACAAGTGTATGCATCCAACTAAATAAAGATCCTACTACCCCAAGTGTACGCATCTAACTAACTGGCTCAGTTAGACGTTACTATTTATTAAGCTGTGGAGATTGGCTGACGGCTTCAACCAGATGGGTGCCTGACGGGGGAAACTCCAGCCAGCAGGTCGAAGTCTGATACTTGCGACCCTCTCTCCTACTTTGGGCTGCAGAGCGTGGCGGCACATATCAGGGTATGGTGCATGCAGAGACGCATGGTACGCCGTGTACACACAGTTTTGCCTGATGAACGAAACCGCGCTGCCATCATGATCCTTGCCGTCGGTTATCTCCTGGTTAATCGGATAATTCAGTCCGACAAACAGAGAGCGTGTACCAAGGCTACTTACCAGCCTCCAGTCAAAAATTCTTGAAGGCCCAGAGAAGCTGGGATCCTGCTCAAAGACCTTGCAGTGACTGTGATTGTATTCCGCGAAACAACACGTCCGGTACGTGCGAACGATCATCAATCTTTCGCCGTCGTCTGATCGAGCCAGGAACCACCTGCAACTGCCATGCTGCTTTTCTTTGAAAGGTTCTGGGATTAGGAAGGGTAGGGACACCAGGCGGCCTACAACATCATATCAAGTTGGAGTCAAATAAAAAAGGGCTCTTGATTTAGTCAATCTTAAGAACAGCATGTTATGAGCATGAATATTTTTTCAGCAAATGTTGAAAGTAATATAAGCAAGCCATCATGATATCATAGGAAAGTAACATACTGCTGTAACAACCATTTGTAGCGATGACTGGAGTAGGCCAGCAATACATCCAGCCATAGAAGGAGTCGACAGCGTAAATGAAGCCCTTGTGTTCAATGGCATCAGAGAACCATGGAGGATGTATGATCCTGCGATGGACGTGCAGATTTATCCACTTACCGCAGTGACCTGTCAGATAGGCGAGACCGTGGTTGAAGAACGCAATTAGCCTGAAGTCTTTATAATTCCCAGATCTTGTGGGCACTTGGCAGATTACAACCTTGAGCAAATCAAACTTGGTATCATGTTGGATACTGTAAGATTCCGAGTATTCTGGGCCGCGGTGCCAAAGCAGTGAAGTGTTAATCAAGGAAGGGGGATCAATCGCCGGGTGTAGACCTCCACGAGCATCCAGCTGCCGCGACCGTCGACGAGCACCATCCAAGACGTGTTCATGCCGACCCAGTACAAACCGTTATTGTAGTTGAGGCTGACGGGGATCGGATCACAGTCAAGGGGGTTGATGCTCGCCACCCTACGATCATTATGCTGCGTGACACACCGTTTCTGAAGATCAGGCGGCATCAGCAAGCAAGGAGCTGGCTTAAAAAGCTCCGGCCTGAGGGCTTTGAGTAAATGATGCAGCCCTGACGAGCACGCGGCGAGCGGCATGGTACTGAGATTATCCACACGCGAAACAATGAGCTTGATTACCTCTGTGGGGAGGGAATTCCAGCCACTCTTTCGGCGGACGCTGCTCAGTTCTGCCATTGTTAGTGCTTGGGTTTCGGACGAGGGGGGAGGCGCCTTAGCGGGGATGGAAGATTGGACGAGATTATGTGCGGACAAAGATGGAGAAGCGAATATGTGCTGCGGGAAGTGGACAGGTGATGATGACTGCAGCACGCCGCTTGACTTACGAGACACATACCAGCAGCATAGGGTCATGTCGATGCCAGACAACTTGCTTGAGTGATCACAGTACTAGTACTCCCTACAGTGCTATGCCCTAACTTGCTTGACTAGAGTAGTAGAGTAGGATTCTGCTCTACTACTAGCACCGGAGGAGTAGTATATTCTAATCTAAAATAGTTACAAACTTCAATGCCCGAGCATGGAACGACTACGAACCGTGCTCAAAGACCGTGTCTACGTGGTGTTTGGACATGGGCGACAACCTCAACGCCAACGGTGCTGCTCCCGTTGCACCGTATGTGTTTCTGTCCCTCCTGTTCGAAATCATGGTAGAATTCATGTTTCTACTCTGTATCCTACTACTATGCTAGTCCACATGATTAGTTTCATCTCTGTTATAGCCGTCATGATTTATTTTGTGCTTATTCGGATTAAATCTCGTAGTAACTTGCTCATATATTCAACTGGCGCAACGTCCCCTACAGCCACTCCCGTTTCAAGGATGGCCTGGTCGATGCCTCCAAGGAGCCCTTCGTCCACTGCTATATTGCAGGAAAAAAAGTATAGAGAAAAAAAGTAGACAGTAAAGGAAGTAGAGATAAATATTAAATATTAAATATTAAATAAATATAACAGTAGAGAAGAGAGTAGAGATAGCAGAGACGTCGGGAAAGGATCGCGCGCGCGCGGGAAGAAGTGGCCGGGCGTGGGATAGTTTGGGCGCACGGCGTCCGGTGCGCTTTATAAAATCCAACGCCCTCCCACTGCTCTGTGCCTTACCAGCGCTCTCTCCCTGTTCTGTGCCTCGCCACCGCTCTCTCCCCGCTCTTTTTCGCCTCGCCGCCGCCGCGCCACCATGCCGCCGCATCGCCGGGAAACTTGGGGACACGCGGCGTCCGTGCGCGCCCCTCCGGCGGCTTCTCCGCCGAGATCCGGTTCCGCGGGATGCGCCTCGGCCTCGGCAATTTCGACACCACCAACGAGGCCGCCCGCGCATACGACGCGGCGGTGTGGCGCCTCCGGTGGCCTCATAGAACATTGAACTTCCCCAACGTGCCGACGCGGGAGCGGGCGCAGGAGCTCGCGCCTCTGCCGCGGTTTAGCATCGACGAGGATCGTCGCGACAACCGGAGGCGGGAGCACCATCTCGGCATCACCGAGATGGACGAGGAAGCCATGGCGCTGTGGAGCCAACACTTCCCGCAGGACATCATCAAAGAGCGCGAAGTCTACACGCAAAGGAGGGCGGAGCGAGCCGCCTATCGCGAGGACAAGCATAGGCGAAAAGCGGACGCTCAATTCAACATGAGGCTAGGAGCAGCGTCGCCCTGGGAATCCGACGACGATCGGTATCTTCACGCCTACCGTCAGACGTCGGAGGAGGACATCACCGAGGAGGAGTCGGACGACGAGGAGTAGTTGAATTATCTTTTTTTATCTATCTATGCTGAGAACTATCCTCTACTCTCTAGTATCTACTTCTCGATCTCAGCACTGTAAACGCTTTTTTAAAGCGCCGCGCGTTGCGATTCTGTTGGATATGCTCTAACATGGCAGACGAGTGCTTTAATGTTGCCCACAAGATGCGCGAGTATTACTAGTAGTATATTTTTCTTGCCATATTGAGATTTTAAAACCATGAGTGCGAACATGCAGAGGAGCAATGAAGACCAAACACGGGATATTCGGGACATCTTCAAGGAGCGTGGCAAGTTAAAGAGGAGCTGCACCGAACCTGTAAAACGAGCTTTGGTAAGTAACACCCTTTCAATTACTTTCATGTAGCCTCGTGTTCTTCGATGTGTATATGTTGTAGTTTCTGTTTCTCTTAAGCGTGGTGTTCTTCGATGTGTAATAAGAAGAGTCTTAATCGTCCTAATGCTTTCGTTTTTAGCTTGATGTAGGAAGTGGGTGTTCTCACCTTGTAGTCTGTTTTTATTTTTTTCCTTTTGAATTCACTTCTCCGAGTTCTGTTTATCTGACTTCTACTAAATGGATCAAGGTTGCTCTAAGTATTGATCTAAAAAAGAAGTAACTTCATGTCAGGATGCAGTTCCTGCGAGGAGGGAAGTATGGTCAACCTCGAGATCATGTTTCTAAAATGAGGCTGGATTACACACAAGGTGCTAGTTCCCTAATGATGCTGGATTAGACACAAGGTGCAAGTTCCCAGATGATGCTGGATTACACACAAGCCAGGTGGAGTCGTCAGCTGTTCGTGTCCTCGTGGAATTAGTAAAGGCTGAAAGAAAGCATCCAGCAGCCCTTGAGAATGTAGCTGAGTTCCTGAAGAAGCGAAAAGAGCAATCAGATGCTCTCTTCACCCAAGCCAAAGAAGAGATGGAAGAAGCCAGAAATAAGCTAGCAGAGGCAGAGCAGGCTAGGCGTCAATACAAAATTTCCTTCATAATAGCTAGGTTCAAATGTTTATCCAGTCAGCATGCCTGTTGTGATGTCCGTGCATCTACTGATGTGGCACAAAATTTTTTTTCGGGTCATGTAATAACAGCAATTACTTTCCAAACAATAACAGATGAAGCATTGGACATGGTATAGTTCACGCGCAAGCCCGACATTCCAAGTTCAACTTCCACATCAAACTCATGTTCACAGATATCTGCACATTCATACATAATGTCCACAACCATGATTCACTTCAAAGCCAAAAAACATGTGAGGAGAGTTATAAATAAAGAAAATCCTCTACTAGTTCCTGCTACCAGTGCGAGCACAACAAGTCAAGACCATGCGTAAATTAATTATATTTTAGTCATTTTTTGTGTTCTAAAATGCCAGCCGGCTCGCGGAAGGACGTGTTGCCAGCACACGCGCGGATTCAATGAAGGCGGGCGGGGCAGTCTTAAGCTGGTTGCACCCGGCGAGGAGGCGTGCTCAGCCGGGCCTGCAGCGAGTGCGGCCCTCTTGGCCGGCGCGCCGGTTCAATGCCTGCGCTATGAGAGGTCGCGCCCGTGTCAGAGCAATCACTCCCTCCAGTCCTTTTTTGTTTGGGTATAACAAAATCTCGTTTTCCATTCACATTTTACAAGTAAAATTAGTGGACAAACTTTGACCCAAAGTACGATGGGGACTAGTAAACCAGAATGGAGGTAGTAGTTTTTTTAATCAAAGAAGGGTTTCCCCTTCCAATTTTCATTACTGAAAACCAGCATCTAAATCTAAACCATAGTATTTGCCCTAGAACTACCGGGTTCACCATCTCACAACATAAACCCATACAACCTCCATCGCAAAAAAAACCATACAACCATACGCCAAGGAGGTACGTAGTACTATGAATTCCATTTTCGCTCCATACCAATCGTTCTAAAAACTACTTACTACTTATAACGCGCCAATGAAAATCAGAACTCTTAACCCCGCTAAAAAACGATATTTTAAACGTGGCTACTCGATCTGTGGCATCTGGCGAGCCACCGCGCTACAAGTCGTTCACCTGTGGTCCCGACCATCAACTCCTACGGATCAAATTATCACGCGAGCTGACTATTTGCCACGACCGGATTTTTGGGATATTAATTTCCCAGAAAATGGCCTTTGTGCTCACCAGCCCCAGGATTACTGTTAGCTGATGAGGCACCAACTTGATACAAGAATTCCAAGCAAAGTACAAAATATGTAGTACAAGACCATTGTGGCCTAGGAGTACAACACTTGGTTTCTAGTGGTTGATGGCGGAAGCGGTTTGTGGTTCATCTGCGTCTATGGGACTCCATTTCCCACAAGAATAGCTGACCAGGATAACTCCTATCTTCGCGAGGCCGCTATCATCAAAGCGTAGGATCCGGGGCTGTCATCGCAAAGCTCTCTCCACGCAAGAAATCTGGCCAAGACAATAGCCAGGGACAAGCCAGTGAGTACGTTTGAATGTACTCGCAAACATTAAGAACACGGGTATAATATAACAAGGGATAATCATGCTCCGAAATATTCATGATCATAACGTCTGCCACGAAAACTGTGATGCACGCATGTAGGAAGTATGAACATACAATACGGGGGTAAATATAGGATGTATTGACCGAGTGTCTGAAATGACTCCTCGAAAGGTTGCAAGTAAAACAACAATGCCGCAGTCGGGCGTCTGAGCGACGCCACATAAAGGGCTTATAAAGAATGATTAAATAACAAGCATGCCGCAGTCGGGCGTCTGAGCGACGCCGCATAAAGGGCTTATAAAGAATGATTAAATAACAAGCATGCCGCAGTCGGGCGTCTGAGCGACGCCGCATAAAGGGCTTATAAAGAATGATTAAATAACAAGCATGCCGCAGTCGGGCGTCTGAGCGACGCCGCATAAAGGGCTTATAAAAGAGTAATCACAGTGAATGTCCAGGAGGTAGCACCGTCCCAGGGATACTCACGAATACAAGTAATGTAAATGGTTAGTCCATGATAATAATAAACATAATCCTCAGGTCATAAACAATGTTCTGGTATATCCGTTTCTCCATCCGAAGACCGTCACTAAATTCTAGTTTTAGCCGTTCTCCATCCGAATACCGTTACTATGATCCAGTTTAGCCGTGTCTCCAACCGAAAACCGTTACTAGACCCATCTCAGACTGAAGTCCTTACCCATAAATATGGCTATCCGAATGGATATAACCTCTGCAGAGGGTTTACTCTTTACCTACGAGTAACGGGTTTATTTAGCCCACCGGGACTAATTCCGCCTACGGCCTTTTGATTGAAAACACGCCTGACCTGCACACACCAGCTTAACTTACCGGTGTCTGGAATCACCCACGACACCTGTCAAGCAAAACTCTAAGTGGGGAGGCTACAACCTCGACGTAGCATAGGATCAAATTTATATTCACGCGCTCTAAGGGGTGCCCCCCTCTCAGTCCCAACCGGAAAGACCCATGCCCCCGGACCAGGTGGCATGCCTACCGGATGCACCCGGTATCTTCCACCATGGCCTCTCTGTACGGTGTGTGCTTTGGTAAGGGGTTGACAACTTACTGAACCATACCCTACCTGCGGTAGGGACAAGTGGCAGTACAAAAACAAGTAGGGGAATTTACTGAAGAAGACTCGACCTACGACCGACTCAGGTGGTCGAAGTATTCTCCCAATGATTGTTGTAACCAACAATGTTTCCAATAACAGATAAACTCACCACTCATCAAGCCTCACCATGCCACACCGGACAGACTCGTCTCGACGAGGAACTAGGTACAAGCTCGTGTCTACCCAAGACCACGACTTTCCCGGCTTCCTTCCGGTATGCATGAGAAGCTCACGAGGATGATCACTATCACCAGTATGACCATTACTATCAGCAAAGAATCTCCATGGTGCAATCATGCGAAAGATTTTTACCGTCACCTAAAAATAACGTATGCCCATGGCAAGTGGTGTTGTAACCGAATCAAAATACCACACAAAAGTATTATGCCAGAGTTCAGAATGCTTGCCTTCAAGAGTATGCAAAGGATGCACTTTTTGAAAGCTTTTCTTCTTTCTCCATTTTCCTATTTTGCAAAAATATCCAAATAACAAATATTTCAAACACAGTGCAGAAAGTTGTCTCAAATATTTTTGAAATAAATCTTAAAATAAACTAGATGAAATTTGAGAGAGGCAGGAAAAAGAATCAACTCATTTGGAGTTTTATTTTAAAAGTTATAGCCAGTCAAAGATCAGTCAAACTTCTGTTTTTAAATAAAACCAGAAAAGAAAACGTTTCGGGAGAAATACGCTTTCGCAGCAGAGGAGACGTACTCAGGACTTATGCGCCTTCACTTAACCAGAGAGGAAGGCGCGCGGGTCACTGACAGTGGGTCCAGAGGGCCCACTGGTCAGGTTTACCGTTCTTCCCTCTCCCTCCTCTCCTCTGCCCGACGGGGGCGGGCCTCCGGCGATCGCCGGCGACGAACGGCGCCTCCTCGAGGGCACCTGAGGGCAGGGATGGACCGGCCAGACTGAGGCGGTCCTCTTGGTGGTCGTTGGGTCGACGGTGGTGGGAGGAGTCGTCGGCGGCGAGCTTCACGGCGGAGGGAGCTACGGGAGTGAAGTGAGTTTTGGGCTCCGGTGGTCTCCGATCGAGGCTGAGGTGCTGGGCAGCTCCGCAAGGACGAGGGGAAGCGGTTGGTGGCGCTGTATGGGCGGGAGAGTGGCTGGTTGCGGCGGATGGCACCGGATGGCGGCGGCGGCCGAACCGGCCGGAGTTGGGGAAGATGGCCTCTCCCGGCCAATCCACTGCTTGGGGAGCACTAGGGGAAAAGTCTGAGGTCGCCTGAGGTCTTGAATGAGCTCGGGGATCCCTTAAATAGGCGCTCGGGGTTGGACCGCGGCGGCTGAGGATAAGATCGCCGGCGACAGCCGTGCTGTAGCTGCAGGGCGACGTGGCAGCGACGAGCGCTTGCCGATGAGCTTCGGGATAAGCTTGAGCTGTTCATAGGGGCAGCTGGCGCGCTGGTGTGGTTTGGGCGGCGCCGTCCACGGCAGTGGCTCGCTGCCGACGCCGCCGTGCCGCCAAAAGCTCTGCCAGCGGCGCTGTAGGGTGCCAGGGGTGGCGTGGAGAGAGGGCGAGCGTAGTGCGCGGTTCAGCAGGCGAGCAGGGACCAGGGACGGGACGCGTCGAGTGCGGCGGTGCGACGCGGCGGCTCAGTGCGCGCGCGCGCAAAACGTGCGCTCTGGGCGCGCCCAGAGCACGCACGGAACCTGCTCGACGAAATGCCAGGGCGGCCTAGAGTGTGAGGGTGAGGCTGGCAATTAGTAGGACTAGGATAGAGATAGCTAGGAGTTTAGTGGACAAGGTTGCTGGGTCATTGGAGCAAGATCACAGTGCAAACTAGGAAACATGCCCAAAACTGACTGTGCACACCAAGTGTTCGACCGAATGCCAAGTGCACTTAGGCAACACTTGGAGTGGCCAAAATCTCCAGATCAGGGTCTCTCTAGTTGTAGGAGATGATGGTAAGATCAATAGGGCAAAACCAGAAACTTGTTAGTGCAAGTTTTGCAAAACTCCAGTTTTGGACAGAAGGAAAATGGTCTCATTGCATGCACTTTAAGTCCTCCAATGGGTCCAATCTCCTGGACATAAGGGCTTTATAGGGAGGGCTTCAAGCAGGAAAAAGCTCATGGGCACTAGAGCAAAATAAGATAGGGTTGCAGCACAAATCACCAAACTGGACCAGAATGGGAAAGAGGTTGATTCACTCAAATTTTTCAAAGAACAACACTGGGTTTTTGCATGAAGTTGAATTGTATGCATCTACTGACATCTCCAAACACTTGGAGGAATTTTTAAAGAAATATTTAAATAGGTTGCAGTGCAAAAATGCCTACTGGACCAGATTTGGAAATTTGATGTAGAGCTCAAAATCTCAAATAACCAAATGATATTTTTGCATAAAAGTGATGTGGAAACATCACATGACATCCCCAGAATTTGGTGGAAATTTTTAAATGTATTTGTCAAATGGTTGCAGTGCAAAACAGGCTCCAAATTCAAAAGAAATCATTTTAAAAGAATAAAGTTCTGAGAAAACAAATCTTGCAAATCAAACCCACTGATAAAGAATTGTTTTATAGAGGGAGTATGCAAGTCTAACAATATTTTTGGAAAGTTCTCCACTAGAGGAAAAAATCCACAATATAAAAAAGGGTAAATCTTGACAAAAGGAAAAGTTTTATTTCCTGGCAAAAATTTAATTTAGTAAAACAAGGTCCAAGTTTTTGGGGTGTCACAACACTACCCCCCTTAAGAAAAATCTCGTCCTCGAGATTTGTTAAAAGCTGTTTTGAACAAACATTGCTCTTAGCAAAAGAAAACATTTTACTGTGCAATAAAAATGTGGCTACATTGGGAGGGCAATTAGTGGTGTAAAACCACAGTGTGGTACACTAGCGTAGCGTGGAAAAATCCACGGTCGGGGAAAAACGAGATATTTCTACGTGGATACAGTAATTTAGAATAAATTCTAAATTACTAAAGCACGCTGGTCGCACCCGAGAGCACAGTGCTCTCTCTCTGGCTGACAGGTGGGCCCAGGGCCCACTGTCGGCCTCTTCTTCTACCTCTGGCTATCTCTCCTCTCTCGCGTGCTCTCCTGCGGTTCCTCCACCGGCGATGCCTAGCTCGTAGGGCATCTAGGCCGTACTGCGGTAGTGCGCGGCGTGCTAGCTGCCGGTGCAGCGTGCACTCACCTCGCGGGCCAGTGCGCTGTCGGCACTGCTCGCGGACTCGCCTCCGAACACCGGCGATCGAGCGGCGAGTGGCGCTGGTGGACCTCGCCCACCGTACACCGATCTCGAGCTATAAAACGATCGTGGTGCTCCTCTCTTCTCCCTCACACCTGGTCTCGCTTCCACTTCTCCTTCCTTCTCCTCCATTGCTGCTAGCAGGAGCTCGAGACGAGGTTCTAATGGCGGAGGCGATGCCGGACTGGTATGTGGTCCTGGTGTGTGGAGGTTTGGCGGTGCTGCTGGGGCTCTCCGTGCTCTTGTGCGCGATGATCCTGGATGATCGTCGTGATGCTGCCGCTCGGGTGTTAGCTCTTCGCGGCGGCGGCGATCGCGTGGATTAGGTGCGGCATGGAGCGCTAACTGCTGTCGGTGTGCTGGGGCAGCTCGCGCTCGAATGATCACTTACAAATCTCTCTTACCGAGATTGTGGTGTCCTCGGGTGTGGCCAGTAAGGCGTAACAATGTGTACGAGGATTTGCAATTAGTGCACGAGGTCGAGTGGTTGGGGTTGTGAGTCTGCTGTTACTGTGCTGCGTGAATAAAATCTATGTCGTGAAGATATATGCGCTGCAGCAACTCGGGGAAAGAAATCTCGTCACAAAAACTTTTCGCGAGGGAAAAAAATTAGATAAAACAAAAATTAACAGCAGTAAAACTGCTCACATAAATGAAACCAAAAGTCGGATCTGTTGCACAAATTTTGGATACCACGCATAAGTTACAACACAAAAATAAAAGCTGGGATAATAAATACGGCGGTGATGATTACAAAGAAAACGGCAAAAAGACAGGGTCCTGAGAAAACGCTTCGGGCACTGGGGCACACTCCTCTTCTATCGGGGGAAGCGGGTTGACCAGTCGATGAATGCGCCTCTCCTGGTCAGGCCTCAGTGGTCTGCCAACAGCGATCCGGGTATTTAAATCAGCGATGCTCTGGAGATAACCCATTACCCGCTGAGTCAAACGCTCCTGAGTGATAACGTACTGAGCAAGGTTGGCCAGTACTGGATCTCTCTCAATTCGTCCACCGGGAAAAGATGCAACTCCTCCGGGTGCTGCACGACTCGGAAAATAATAATATCCTCGCTCGCTGGCATAGGGCACCGCGAATCGAAGACGAGTGAGCGCCTCGTACGCAGCAGCTTCTATGGCCATATGCGGAGTCGGCATGGATTTCCCCACGAAGGAGACTTCCGTTGGGTCTTGGTTTGGGTAAGCGGGAGGGATGTGCACCACTGCCCAATATTTCGAGGTGGAAGGGATGCTCCTCGATTTGAGCAACTCGTACTGGGGTGGATGGGTGGCACTCATGGTGCTGCAGGTAAAGTCCCACAATAATTTAACAAAACTACCTGGGGTTGCATCTGGGGTTCTCAGATAAATACTGGGGGTCGGCATGGCAAAGGAATGGCTGTGAGTGTTGTGCACAAGGCGAGGGGTACTCGGCAAGGTCACGAGGTGGCCTTTATATAGCATTGGGGCTGGGTTATCTACCGGGGTGAATGGTAACCGGTTGTTGATCCTGTTCTTGGGTCAAAGCCACAGATATACGCATCACATAAATGTGACGCATTACTGTGGGTGCTGTCGGGGTTGGTCTTGGCAGCTGCGCCCGATGTTTAAAAATGCAACTGTACGCCAACGTACATATGCATAGCTACTACTCCAAAAACAGGGGCGCACAAGTAGACAACATTAAATAAAAGCGATACAAGATCACACCTTTACAAGTGGAGGCAAACTAAGGCTTGATACTACTCAAGCGGCTTAGTCTACTTCGTTAATCTCTAAGTGGGCTGGCCTTGCGGACGCCGAGGTTTCTCCACGGGTGTCACCGTCGGGATCTGCTGGTTGGGGTTGAGGGGCTGCAGGGTCGGGGTAGTGGTGATGACCATCGCGGGGGTTGTTGGCCACAATCCCGTTGGAATGGGTTCCCAAAAGGCGACGAAGCGCTTCTGGGGACACCAAAGCACTCTGGTTGATGGCTGGGGCAGACCTCAAGGGATCGATCGGGTGTCCGAACAGCAGGACTGGGTTGTCGGCGCCGGGCTCCTCTTCTCTTCTTGCCGGGGCTCGGCGAACCAGCTCTCCACGAGCTGCGATCAGATCAAGGGTGACCTGATCGGACAGTTGCTCTAGTGCGCTTACATAGTGCACCAGATGCAATAGTGTAGGATCTGTCTCGTGATCTCCGTTGGCAACCTGGGGCGGCCTACCATACCCGTCACGACTGGGGTAGTAGTAGAACGAGCGACAGTTAACTCTGGGCGACAAGTGCCGGAGTTGAACTATAGCTTCTCGAGCTGCCAGTTGGATGGCTTGTGGCTCAAAGGAAGTCGTCCTTCCAGTGAACCTGTAGGGGCATTATGGCGACAGACCCCTACCATAGATGTGCACAGTGGCCCAGTACTGACGGCTCTCACCGTACATGGGTCCTTGGTACACAACATATTCAGGAGGCTCTTCTAACGCATAGGCACGGCGGGTGAGGTTAGCGAGCACCGTCACAAAACCTCCAAGGTTGGTTGCTGTGGTCTCATTGTGAACAATGGGGCCAGGCATCGTGGCTTGGTTTGGGGAAAGGGGCTGTGCTGTGCTGTGTTGAGGCTAGCATGCCCTTTTTATAGGAAAAAGGGGACGGGGTCTTCCTCCGCACGCTTGCGATTGAGACGGGTTGGGTGTCGGTCACTGGCGCGCGATCGACGGGCTAGGCTGATAGGTTGGGCACTGTCCGCCGAAAGGTGTCGGATCACTGTGGGGCTATCTTACGCGGGAAGCTTGGCCAGGGTTAGGCTAAGGTCTGGTGGTTTGGTTCACCTAGGTTCATTGACCTGGCTAAGATAGGATTAGCCAATGGTCAGCCTGGCTCTGATACTAAGCCTATCACGACCGGATTTTCGGGATATTAATTTTCCAGAAAATGGCCTTTGTGCTCACCAGCCCCAGGATTACTGTTAGCTGATGAGGCACCAAATTGATACAAGAATTCCAAGCAAAGTACAAATTATGTAGTACAAGACCATTGTGGCCTAGGAGTACAACACTTGGTTTCTAGTGGTTGATGGCGGAAGCGGTTTGTGGTTCATCTGCGTCTATGGGACTCCATTTCCCACAAGAACAGCTGACCAGGATAACTCCTATCTTCGCGAGGCCGCTATCATCAAAGCGTAGGATCTGGGGCTGTCATCGCAAAGCTCTCTCCACGCAAGAAATCTGGCCAAGACAAGAGCTAGGGACAAGCCAGTGAGTACGTTTGAATGTACTCGCAAACATTAAGAACACGGGTATAATATAACAAGGGATAATCATGCTCCGAAATATTCATGATCATAACGTCTGCCACGAAAACTGTGATGCACGCATGTAGGAAGTATGAACATACAATACGGGGGTAAATATAGGATGTATTGACCGAGTGTCTGAAATGACTCCTCGAAAGGTTGCAAGTAAAACAACAATGCCGCAGTCGGGCGTCTGAGCGACGCCACATAAAGGGCTTATAAAGAATGATTAAATAACAAGCATGCCGCAGTCGGGCGTCTGAGCGACGCCGCATAAAGGGCTTATAAAGAATGATTAAATAACAAGCATGCCGCAGTCGGGCGTCTGAGCGACGCCGCATAAAGGGCTTATAAAGAATGATTAAATAACAAGCATGCCGCAGTCGGGCGTCTGAGCGACGCCGCATAAAGGGCTTATAAAAGAGTAATCACAGTGAATGTCCAGGAGGTAGCACCGTCCCAGGGATACTAATGAATACAAGTAATGTAAATGGTTAGTCCATGATAATAATAAACATAATCGTCAGGTCACAAACAATGTTCTGGTATATCCATTTCTCCATCCGAAGACCGTCACTAAATTCTAGTTTTAGCCGTTCTCCATCCGAATACCGTTACTATGATCCAGTTTAGCCGTGTCTCCAACCAAAAGCCGTTACTAGCTAGACTCATCTCAGACTGAAGTCCTTACCCATAAATATGGCTATCCGAATGGATATAACCTCTGCAGAGGGTGTACTCTTTACCTACGAGTAACGGGTTTATTTAGCCCACCGGGACTAATTCCGCCTACAGCCTTTTGATTGAAAACACGCCTGACCTGCACACACCAGCTTAACTTACCGGTGTCTGGAATCACCCACGACACCTGTCAAGCAAAACTCTAAGTGGGGAGGCTACAACCTCGACGTAGCATAGGATCAAATTTATATTCGTGCGCTCTAAGGGGTGCCCCCCTCTCGGTCCCAACCGGAAAGACCCATGCCCCCGGACCAGGTGTCATGCCTACCGGATGCACCCGGTATCTTCCACCATGGCCTCTCTGTACGGTGTGTGCTTTGGTAAGGGGTTGACAACTTACTGAACCATACCCTACCTGCGGTAGGGACAATTGGCAGTACAAAAACAAGTAGGGGAAGTTACTGAAGAAGACTCGACCTACGACTGACTCAGGTTGTCCAAGTATTCTCCCAATGATTGTTGTAACCAACAATGTTTCCAATAACAGATAAACTCACCACTCATCAAGCCTCACCATGCCACACCGGACAGACTCGTCTCGACGAGGAACTAGGTACAAGCTCGTGTCTACCCAAGATCACGACTTTCCCGGCTTCCTTCCGGTATGCATGAGAAGCTCACGAGGATGATCACTATCACCAGTATGACCATTACTATCAGCAAAGAATCTCCATGGTGCAATCATGCGAAAGATTTTTACCGTCACCTAAAAATAACGTATGCCCATGGCAAGTGGTGTTGTAACCGAATCAAAATACCACACAAAAGTATTATGCCAGAGTTCAGAATGCTTGCCTTCAAGAGTATGCAAAGGATGCACTTTTTGAAAGCTTTTCTTCTTTCTCCATTTTCCTATTTTGCAAAAATATCCAAATAATAAATATTTCAAACACAGTGCAAACAGTTGTCTCAAATATTTTTGAAATAAATCTTAAAATAAACTAGATGAAATTTGAGAGAGGCAGGAAAAAGAATCAACTCATTTGGAGTTTTATTTTAAAAGTTATAGCCAGTCAAAGATCAGTCAAACTTCTATTTTTAAATAAAACCAGAAAAGAAAACGTTTCGGGAGAAATACGCTTTCGCAGCGGAGGAGACGTACTCGAGACTTATGCGCCTTCACTTAACCAGAGAGGACGGCGCGCGGGTCACTGACAGTGGGTCCAGAGGGCCCACTGGTCAGGTTTGACCGTTCTTCCCTCTCCCTCCTCTCCTCTGCCCGATGGGGGCAGGCTTCCGGCGATCGCCGACGACGAACGCCGGCTCCTCGAGGGCACCTGAGAGCAGGCATGGACCGGCCAGACTGAGGCGGTCCTCTTGGTGGTCGTTGGGTCGACGGTGGTGGGAGGAGTCGTCGGCGGCGAGCTTCGCGGCGGAGGGAGCTACGGGAGTGAAGTGAGTTTTGGGCTCCGGTGGTCTCCGATCGAGGCTGAGGTGCTGGGCAGCTCCGCAAGGACGAGGGGAAGCGGTTGGTGGCGCTGGATGGGCGGGACAGTAGCTGGTTGCGGGGGATGGCACCGGATGGCAGCGGCGGCCGAACCGGCCGGAGTTGGGGAAGATGGCCTCTCCCGGCCAATCCACTGCTTGGGGAGCACTAGGGGAAAAGTCTGAGGTCGCCTGAGGTCTTGAATGAGCTCGGGGATCCCTTAAATAGGCGCTCGGGGTTGGACCGCGACGGCTGAGGATAAGATCGCCGGCGACAGCCGTGCTGTAGCTGCAGGGCGACGTGGCGGCGACGAGCGCTTGCCGACGAGCTTCGGGATAAGCTCTGCTAGCGGCGCTGTAGGGTGCGAGGGGTGGCGTGGAGAGAGGGTGAGCGTAGTGTGCGGTTCAGCAGGTGAGCAGGCGCCAGGGACGGGACGCGTCGAGTGCGGCAGTGCGACGCGGCGGCTCAGTGCGCGCGCTTGCAAAATGTGCGCTCTGGGCGCGCCCAGAGCACGCATGGAACCTGCTCGACGAAATGCTAGGGCGGCCTAGAGTGCGAGGCTGAGGCTGGCAATTAGCAGGACTAGGATAGAGATAGCTAGGAGTTTAGTGGACAAGGTTGCTGGGTCATTGGAGCAAGATCACAGTGCAAACTAGGAAACATGCCCAAAACTGACTGTGCACACCAAGTGTTCGACCGAATGCCAAGTGCACTTAGGCAACACTTGGAGTGGCCAAAATCTCCAGATCAGGGTCTCTCTAGTTGTAGGAGATGATGGTAAGATCAATAGGGCAAAACCAGAAACTTGTTAGTGCAAGTTTTGCAAAACTCCAGTTTTGGACAGAAGGAAAATGGTCTCATTGCATGCACTTTAAGTCCTCCAATGGGTCCAATCTCCTGGACTTAAGGGTTTTATGGGGAGGGCTTCAAGCAGGAAAAATCTCATGGGCACTAGAGCAAAATAAGATAGGGTTGCAGCACAAATCACCAAACTGGACCAGAATGGGAAAGAGGTTGATTCACTCAAATTTTTCAAAGAACAACACTGGGTTTTTGCATGAAGTTGAATTGTATGCATCTACTGACATCTCCAAACACTTGGAGGAATTTTAAAAAAACTATTTAAATAGGTTGCAGTGCAAAAATGCCTACTAGACCAGATTTGGAAATTTGATGTAGAGCTCAAAATCTCCAATAACAAAATGATATTTTTGCATAAAAGTGATGTGGAAACATCACATGACATCCCCAGAATTTGGTGGAAATTTTTAAATGTATTTGTCAAATGGTTGCAGTGCAAAACAGGCTCCAAATTCAAAAGAAATCATTTTAAAAGAATAAAGTTCCGAGAAAACAAATCTTGCAAATCAAACCCACTGATAAAGAATTGTTTTATAGAGGGAGTATGCAAGTCTAACAATATTTTTGGAAAGTTCTCCACTAGAGGAAAAAATCCACAATATCAAAAAGGGTAAATCTTGACAAAAGGAAAAGTTTTATTTCCTGGCAAAAATTTAATTTAGTAAAACAAGGTCCAAGTTTTTGGGGTGTCACACTATTCCTACAAAGGTGCTCCACCACGTACCCGGTACCCGCGAATGCAACAATCGTGCACCTAGGGTTTTAGGGTTTATTTGTTAGCGTCGCCTTTACGTAACACTCATGTGTGCGAGACATCGAGAGGCCGACTGCGTGCCTCTTCTCTTCGTATATGTACTCCACCGTTTGTCTGGTGTCCAAAAAATTATAATAACTACTAGCAATGTGCCAATGCGTTGCCACACTATCAAAGTAGATTAATACATATTCACCGATTTGATAAAAAAAAAGTCTAGTTTTGAAATACGTATATCACTAAAAATATGTTATGTTTCACTCAAAATATATTCCTTTGGCGGTTTTGATGTGATAAGTGAGGAATGTTGTTGGTTTCAAGATTCGAGAAGTGGTATATGTCTAATTTCTACTCTTACTAGCAAGATTCCCGTGCGTTGCACGGAACATCAAGATCTTGTGGGAGAAAAGGGTGAACGAGGGAAGGCCTTATCTGCAAATGTGGTGAAGAGTGCGGGTAAATTGCCATATTTTCCTTCCTATCCGTCAGATATAAATTGGACGACCTACATTGCAGGATGGCAGGCCCACCATCATCACCAACTCTATTTTTTATCCCTACTCTTATAAAAAGCATTGTGGGTGATGATCCTGTGCCTGCCATCCTGCAATATAGGCCGTCCGATCTATATCTGACGGATAGGAAGGAAACTATGGCAATTTTGCAAAAAGATACCCAAACTCCTCTCCACATTTGCAAATAAGGCCTTCCCTCGTTCATCCTTTTCCCCCACAAGATAAACTACTCATACAAATGCATCTTGATGTTCCGTGCAACGCATGGGCATCTTGCTAGTTGTTGCAAAAAGCCCATGTGTGTGTGAGAGAGAGGGAGAGTGGAGGAGGACGGAGTGCCTGTGACAAAGACACAAGGAGTGTGTGTGCGATAGGTATCAGCTTAAAATGAGGCGATAGTGTGTGTGTGCACGATCGAGAGGCCGTGTCTCAAGAAGGGAAGAAAAATCTACATAGATACAAGGAGCGGGAGAGAGACATGTATGCGATGGTGGAAGCACGAGTGTGCGGGTGTATAAACCTATCTAGAGGCTAGCTAGTTGATAAATGTTTGTGAGAGAAATACGAGTCGGGGTGCGAAAGCGAGAGTTTTGTGTGTGTGTGAGAGAGACGGTAGTCGGGAAGGGGAGTGGAAGGAGGAGTTGTGTGTGTGTGTCTGTGTGAGAGAGAGGAGACGGTAGTCGGGGCTGTCTGATCGGTAAACAAATGAATAATGTCAGTCTGGGATGGAGACGAAAAGGAGACCGCAACAAATGTTGTGTCTACAGGAGAGAGAGAGAGAGTAATTTTAGTGGTATGAGTCATATGTAGAGACATATAGGGTGTGTGGGAGAATCCCATAGAGAGAAAGACAAAGTGAAAGACGAGTGGAGACTGTGTGTGTGGTGGTGAAAAAGAAAGCTTAGGTACCGTGTGATACCAGAGAACAATAGAGACGTGAGAGATAATGAAAACCGTGTAATGTATAATGATAGGGAGAGTGTGACACTTCTCAAGGGAGACGTCGAGAGACCATGTTTGCGAGGATAGGAGAAACATGAAGTGAGCGTGCGGGTGAGCTGGAGAAAAGAGAGTGATAGCTACCTGAAGGAGCATGCATGCGAGAGAGATGGGCGTGAAAGGAGGGAACAAAAAAGGGATTCAAATATTTGAATTTGAGATGATGATACATGTAATCCATACTCGAACCAAAATTGATCTATCAAACATGCATACTCATATGAATTCACGCACATCTATGTTATTTAATATGTAGATATTACTGATCCATACATTTTAGTAGAACATAATTTGGTTAAATTTTTTCGAATTCAACCTTAAGATTTCGAGATCGTTGTATTTGTAAATCATATTATACATATAAAGGAGCAGAATTCTTTGTTGTGCTTTTGAAAGTATATATAAAAAATGATGTATATAGAATGTAATTCCAATTGAAAATGGATCCCGTCCGAAAAAAATAGAATACAAATGGGATTCGAATTGAGTTGGCACGGTAAACGTGCACTCTGCAAAATTTGAACGAAGCGGGGAAAGTCGCAGTAACCGCCCGAAACCAAAATCTGCGAGATGGAAATCACTACTGCCTATCCCTGCCACGCAAAGCCTATCTGCTAGATTTCTATAGGTTTTGATAGGGGTAGGTTTGTAATTTCACCCAAACATGACGTAACGGCCTCTCACCCGGATTCATACACGGTGGGCGCCAAAACACAGTGTGTCCTCGGCCGAAATCGACTCCCTCCCCGATTCATATTCATACACGGTGGGCGCCAAAAACGAACTCTCGTCAGCAAATATTCGGTGTATGCGAGATTACCGTCCTATCAATATAGCGACCAGACCATAAATAGTCTGATCTACCGTGCACCAGTGTCATCCCTGGATCAGTAATGCTGACACGCATAGTACTTGGAGGATTTATAACAGAGTAGCAATCACACACTTATTACATCAAGTATCTCAAGGGAGAAATAAGTATGACAAATATGGCATAAGGCCATCTAAAACGATAACAGCGGAAGACTTGGAAGATAAGTGAGTCCATTAACTCCAACGGCATCACTGAGTATAAGACCACGACCTAAGGCACCTTACTCGTCGTCTGAAAAGTCTGCAACATGAAACGTTGCAGCCCGAAAACGGGTCAGCACATGGAATATGCTGGCAATGTAACACATAGAGAGTAATGAACAGAATAATGCTATACTACATGCATATATGGCTGGTAGAAGGCTCTATGCTTACAGTTTTTGCGCAAAGCCAATTTTTTCCTACTGCAAAGGAATACATTTTACTTAACTATCATGGTGGTTGTTAAACATTGAGAATGGTTGACAGCATTCTCAATCCCAATTAAGTATCATCATCAAAACCCAACAAAATTAATTAAAGTAACATGGTGATGAGATTCACATGATAATCCAGATCTAGATACTCAAGATGTCCATAACCGGGGACACGGCTAACCATGATTAGTTTATACACTCTGTAGAGGTTTGCGCACTTTTCCCCACAAGACTCGATCGCCTCCGCTTGATTCTCGCATTACATGATGTTTGAGAAACGGATGACCGAGACACAGTCTTTCAGAAACAATAACTCTTTACTCCGGTGGACAGTTACACCTACTTTCCCCTACATCTGCTAGCCCACCTCTTCAAGAGATCATGTAACCTACTCAACTATGCTAGAGCCCATAATAGCTTGTGGCTGCACACGGAAGTTTCTAGCATGAATAATCTCATGATCCCTTTGAACCTGGGTGGCGGTCCAAAAGAAAAACAGGCAATCCTGGAATACCCAGGTACCTCAATCCACCTAGATGTGAGTTTTAGTTGCCACCTTAAGGTTAACCATTAATTTACAATCTCACCTCTGTCATGGTAACACTCAAACCCAATCCATGTCTACTAGCATAGCATAGCAATATGAGCAAACGTAGAAGTAACTCCCAAAGGTTTGATAATAAACAGGGCAATAGGTACTACCTCAACTACTTCCCAATACCCACAATTTAATTAGATCCTAATCATGCAATGTTTGAGGGTTGATCTAATGCAACAAAACTGGGTAGTAAAGAGGTATGATCAAAGTGTTACTTGCCTTGCTGATGATCCGTGAAACCTAGAGATTCGAAGTAGCAAGCGGCGCACTCCGGGTACTCTATTGCAAACAAACAAGCATACAATAAGCACTCACTAATGCATAGGTAAAACTAAAATAAAAGATCCAACCAGAAAGTTCAACTTAAGAACTCCGGTTTGCAAAAAGAATCAAATCAAACGAAGCAACGAAAGTCAGACGGTGAAAGAAACAAGCTTCATTTACTAATCTGGATCTAGGTCAAATTTTACAGTAGCATAAACTTGTTTGAGTTGGTTAAACGGAAAGAGAATTTCGAGACGAAACTCTAGGCGCTTGAATCACCTGATTCCGATAAATGAGCGAAAAGTTAAACTAAAACGAAAAAAGATCAGAAATCGCGATCTAGGAAAATCGCGGATAATCCGACGAAAAAGAAAACTGACGAACAGTTAAACGAATGGACGTTCGTTAACTGCGACTAAACAGCGAATACGTTCGTTAAAACGAATGAACCGGCGAACGTTCACTAACTAATTAAACCGAAGAGAAAAAAAATAAACCGATAAAAAAATAAACCTAGGGTTCGGAAAAAAATAAATCGAGGCGGTTTAAAAAAACGGACGGCGAACGACGGCGGCCGCTAACCTCCGGCGAGGCTCGGGACGGGGCTCCGGCGGGGTCTGGACGGGGCGGCGAGGGGCGGCGGGGTGCGGTCGTCGTCGGGGAGGCGAGGGGCGTCGAGGGGCGGCGGGACGGCGGCTTCCCGTGGCGGCGGCGTCGGGCTCCTTCGGTGCGGCTCCTCTCGGCGGCGGCGGCTTCGGGTCGGGGCGAGGTGAGGAGAGGGGCGGCGGGGTGCGGTATTTAAGAGGGGGAGGGGGTGCCGTGGAGGAGGGGTGACGGGCGGCGGCGGGAGTCGTCCCCGATCGGGACTCGGCGGCGGGGGTCTCCAGGAGGGAGACGGCTCGCGGGGTGGGCTAGGCCGCGCGGCTGGGCTTGGGCCCAGTCGGCGCTCGCGCGTTTTTTTCAATAATTTCGCCGAACCTAAAAAAAATGGTAGAAAAATAAATAAAAATCCAAAAATGCCAAAACAAATTTTCACCGTCTAATTAAAATAATTAGGACGAGATGAACATTTTTTTGGCCCAAAATGCAGTTTTGAAAACATGCAATTTTTTTCTAATGCAAATAAAATTGCAAATAAAATCCGAATAAAATCAAATATTTGATTTTAATATTTTCCTCCAATATTTCAATTATTTTGGAGAAGTCATATTTTCTCCTCTCATTTATTTTAATACGAAATATTTTTCGGAGAGAAAAATAATTAAAACCAAAAATCCTCGTTTCATTATTTGATAAAAGTAAAATATGAAAACCTTGAAAAATCCCCAACTCTCTCCGAGGGTCCTTGAGTTGCTTAGGATTTTCGAGGATTTTGCCAAAATGCAATAAATTATGCTATGCAATGATGATCTAATGTATAACATTCCAAATTGAAAATTTGGGATGTTACAATCCCCAACCGACTAATGTTGCTGTGATGTAGTAGAAATTTGAAATGTTGCCGTGATGTAGTAGAAATTTGAAACGCGCCCTGGATGCATGGTTTCCCCCTTCCTCTCTACCACCCTTTTCCCCATTAGTACTCCGTGGGCGCCAAAACACCCTCTCCACCGACCCTCCTCCGTCCGCGACCCCATCCACCGCCGTCCTCCTCCACCATGCCGGAGCTGATACCCTGACGCCGCCGTCCATTACAAGAGATCGACCTCTCTCATCACGGCTTCGGACCGGGATCCTTGCATCCCGTCCTCTCGCTTCATCCCCGCCGTCGTCCACCTTGCCGGCGCCGCTCCTACGACCGTCTCGTCCACCGCGCCCCGCCGCCACCGTCTACCCTCCTAGATCTGCTTCCACGCTGCCGACAGCCATCGCTACCGCAGCACCGTCAAACTCTCAGCAGATGCGTACACGGCGCCGCACCAGAGGCGGTACTCTTTCGTATCTGCTCAACTTATTTATCGCAGCAAGAAAATAGATCGCCACTGCTTTACTCTCATTTCTTGTCTTGGTTGCGAAGTTGCCTTTCTCCGGTTTGCACCTTCAAATCCGCCATGGCACGCTCAACACTATACTCCCAATGCTTATGGTTTTCCCCTTTTATATTCCACACTAGTTAAATCATAGTAGACTAAATTTCAAAATTGGGTCAGTCGATTTTTCAGAGCTCGCCGGAGTTCGCCGGTGCGATCGAAGGGGCTCGGGTGGTTGTGGGGCCTCGCCGAACGAAGAAACCTCGATGTGGGTGGGGGTTGGGGTGGGGGTGGGGTGGCGGAGGAACACAGGCGGTGGGGGCCGGTGGTCCGGCCGGCGGCCCGTGCGGTGTTCTTTATGGGAAGAATCAGAGACGAGGAAGAAGAAGGGTTAGGAGACGTAGGATCTTCATCCAACCGCCTGAAATGGTCGAGAGACAGCTGGGAGTTGCATTCTTAATGCGCTCTGGTTCATCATGTGTGGGCACTGCGCAACCAGCATTTTATTATGCAAAATCTGCTTGCTCTTCTTTACCATGTTCCTCTTCCGTTCTTCTTTAATATGTACTCTCTCCGTTCCTAAATACAAGTCTTTGTATAGATTCAACCATGGACTACATATGGAGCAAAATGAGTGAATCTACACTCTGAAATGTATCTGGATACATCTGTATGTGATCCATAGTGGAATCTCTACCAAGACTTATATTTTGGAACGGAGGGAGTATGATAGTAGTACAGTATGTTCCTTCTACTGAAGATGAGCAGGGACATTTGCAATGTAGAGGTCTATACGGTCGGTTGTGATGGACACTTTGAGCCTCTTTGATTCGTAGGATCTTGTAAACATAGGAATAGGATTTGTAGTGGCCTGTCCACTTGAATCCTATAAGAATAGCAAGGAAATGCGGGGAGCTATGTCGCCTTTGAGAGTTACACTGATATTAACAGTACCGCACCTTCACTTGAAGAGAGCTGGTATCCGAAGCCTTTCTAGCCGTACCGGCAATACTAGCACATATATTCCAGCAAGTTCCACTTTGCTGATTTTACTCTGATGCTTAAGGTTTTCCCGTTATATCTACACTATGATCTGTGTAGCTACTTTGTGTCGCACTAGCAGCAGTCCACTCTTGAAGCTAAACACTGCAATGACTTAAAAAATTGGCACCAAGGCATTGAGTGCCATTCTGGATGCAATGAAACTCATACGCTCCCCACCTGTTGATTCATGTTCACAATATGATCCTAATGACTATTCTAACCTCGAGGAGTCAAAGGCAGATGGCATGTCCTGTTCACCCATCAAGGTGCCTGTTCTAATTTGGCAATGTTTTATTGATTGCGGGTATCTTGCATATGTTGTCTTGCATTTTTCTACTTTTGTAACACCCCAAAAATTTGACCTTGTTTTATTAATTAGAATTTTGCCAGGAAATTAAATTTTTATTTTCTGGTTTTATCTGTTGATTTCAGACCCCCTCTTCTCTTTAATATTGTGGGTTTTTACCTCAAGTGGAAACTTTCCAAAAATATTATTGGACTTGTATACTCTCTCAATAAAACAATTCTTTATCAGTGGATTTACTTGCATAATTGTTTTTCCTGAGATTTATTCTTTTAAAATGATTTTTCATAAATTTGGAGCCTCTTGTGCACTGCAACCATTTGATAAATGCATTTAAAATTTTCACCAAAATTTGGGGATGTCATGTGATGTTTCCACATCACTTTTATGCAAAAATATCTTCTGGTCATTGGAGATTTTGAGCTCTACACCAAATTTTCAAATCTGGTCTAGTAGGTATTTTTGCACTACAACCTATTTAAATATTTCTTTAAAATTTCTTCCAAGTGTTTGGAGATGTCAGTAGATGCATATAATTCAACTTCATGCAAAAACCCATGAGTGTTCTTTGAAAAATTTGAGCAAATCATCCTCTTTTGCTCTCTGGTCCAGTTTGGCTTTTTCTACTGCAACCCTAATTTATTTTGCTCTAATGCCCATGAGCTTTTTCCTGCTTGTAGTCCTCCCTACAAAACCCTTAAGTCCAGGAGAGTGGACCCATTGGAGTATTTTTGGTTCATGCAATTACAGCCTTCAGTTTCTGTCCAGAATTGGTTTTCTCAAAAACTTGCACTAACTAGTTTCTAGTTTTGCCAAACTAACCTTGCCACCACCACCTACATCTAAAGAGACACTGGTCTGGAGTTTTTGGCAACTCCAAGAGTTGCCTAGATGCACTTAGCATTCTGTCGAAAACCTTGAGTGCATGGACAAATTTGGCATGATTATTAGTTTGCATTGTGAACTTGATCCCCTGACCTAACAAGCTTGTCCACTGATCTCCTTGCAAACCCTAGCCTAGACGTGGTAATCCCCAGCCCCACCCAAGCCTCCTGGCATGACTTGGCATTTTGCCGAACACCTCGCGTGCGTGCGCTGGGCGCGCCCAGAGCGCACGTTTTGCACGCGCGCGCACCGAGTCGCCGCGTTCCCCTGCTATCGCCCCGCGCTCGTTCTGGCCCTTCCCCACTCACAGCCAACGCGCCCCGACTCCTCCCTCGCCGCAGAGCCACCCTGGCCCCCTCCTGGCGCCCTACAGCGCCACCGACGCAAGCCGCCACCGCCGCTCCGACAGCTCCTGCCATGGACGGCGCCGCCCAAGCCACACGCGCGCGCCAGCTGCCCCCTGGAACAGCTCGAGCTCATCCGCAACTCGTCGGCAAGCGCTCGTCGCCGCCACGTCGCCCTGCAGCTACAGAACGGCGGTCGCCGGCGTCCTTATCCACGGCCGCCGCCGAACCGACCCCAACCGCCTATAAAAGGGACCCCGAGCTCGACCAGGCACCCAGGCGACCTCAAGCCACTCCACCAAAACCCCCACGGCCAGCCAGCGACGGCGGGAGGCCTTCTTCCCCATCTCCGGCAGGTTCGGCCGCCGCCACGCTCCGGCCCCGCTGGTCGCAACCAGAGCCGCACCCGTCCAACCAGTGCAACCATCCCCTTCCCCTCGGTCTCGTGGAGCCACCCAACACCTCAAACTTGACCGGGAACCACCGTAACGCGAAGTCCCGACTCGCTCGAAGCTGCCGTCCGCCGCGGAGCTCGCCGCCGGCGACTCCCTCCGTCCCCGCCACCCTCTCGACCACCGGGAGGACCGCCCTAGAACCGCGGATCCATCCCTGCCCTCCGGAGCCCGCGAGGAGCCCCCAATCGCCGGCGTCGATCGCCGGAGTCCCGCCTCCTCTCGGGCAGAGGAAGAGGAGGGAGAGGCGACTGGTCAAACCTGACCAGTGGGCCCCGTGGACCCACTGTCAGTGACCCCGAGCCGGCCCGCGCTGTTTTAAGTGAAAGCGTAAACCCAGAAGTACGTCTCCTCCGTCTCGAAAACGTATTTCTATTCGAGCCGTTTTCTTTTCTGTTTTATTTAAAAACAGAACTTTTACTGGCTATAACTTTTTAAATATAAGTCCAAATGAGTTGATTCTTTTTCCTACCTCCCTCAAATTTCATCTAGTTTATTTTATGATTTATTTCAAAAATAATTAGGAAAACTTTTTGTACTGCTTTTAAAGTTGGTATTAATTTGAATATTTTCAAAAATAGGATTTGTTGGAGAGAGAAGAAAACTTTCGAAAGTTTTGGAATGCACCCTGCCTCTCCACACTTGAAGGCAAACATTCTGAACCCTGGCATAATAATTTTGTGTGTTGTTTGATACGGTTACAACACCACCTTGACATGGATCATTCGTTATCTTATGTGACGATGCGATCATACGCATGAGTGCATAACGAGATTCTTTGCTGTTAGAATTGGATATGCTTGTGATGATAATAATCTTCGTATGCCCTTCATGCCTACCGGAAGGAAGCCGGGAAAGTCTCTGTCTTGGGTAGACACGGGCTTGTCCCTAGTCCATCGTCGAGACGAGTGTGTCCGGTACGGCATGATGAGGTATGATGAGTGGTGATTCTATCTGTTAATTGAAATATATTTGTTATGCTAATCATACAGGGAATACTTGAACCTCCTGAGTCGGCCGTAGATCGAGTCTTGTTCCCGTAACCCCCATACTTGTTTCATACTACCACTTGTCCCTGCCGCAGGTAGGGTACGGTTCAGTAAGTTGTCAACCCCTTCCTCGCACACACCGTACAGAGAGGCCATGGTGGAAGATACCGGAGGCATCCGGTAGGCATGCCACCTGGTCCGGGGGCATGGGTGTTTCTGGTTGTAGCCGAGGGGAGTGGCTTCCCTAGTTTGCGCGCGTTATAAATTTTGTGATCCCATGCTAAGTCGAGGTTGTAGCCTCCCCACTTAGAGTTTTGCTTGACAGGTGTGGTGGGTGATTCCAGACAGCGGTAAGTTAAGCTGGTGTGTGCGGGTCAGGCGTGTTTTCAATTAAAAGACCGTAGACGGAATTAGTCCCGATGGACTAAAGGAATCCGTTACTCGTGGGTAAAGAGTACACCCTCTGCAGAGATTATACATCTATTCGAATAGCCGTGTCCATGGTTAAGGACTACAGTCTGGGATGGGTCAAGTGTCGGTCTTAGTGTCGATCTTCGGAGGAAAAACTGCTAAACCAGAACATTGATTATGACCTGTGACATATGAGGATTATGATTATTATTATGGACTAACCATTTACATTATTTGAATTATTGAGTATCCCTGGGACGGTTCTACCTCCTTGATATTCACTGTGAATATTCTTATATAAGCCCTTTATATGGTGTCGCTCAGACGCCCGACTGCGGCATGCTTGTTATTTATTTATTCTATAAGCACTTTATGTGCTGTCGCTCAGACGCCCGTCTGTGGCATGCTTGTTATTTATTTATTTTATAAGCCCTTTATGTGGTGTCGCTCAGACGCCCTACTGTGGCATGCTTGTTATTTAAATTGTTTATAAGCCCTGTATGTGGTGTCTCTCAGACGCCCGACTGTGGCATGCTTGTTATTTCTATTATTTATAAGCCCTTTATGTGGTGTCGCATAGACGCCCGACTGTGGCATGCTTGTTATTTCTTTTATTTATAAGCCCTTTATGTGGTGTCGCTCAGACGCCGGACTGAGGCATGATTTATCTTATTTTCCTTTCGAGGCGTCGCTTCAGACACTCGATCGGTGCATTCTATTTCTACTCCCGTATTGCATATCCATATTTTATATGAACAACCTGCATGCGTGCATCATGAATTTTGTTTATTTCGTGACTGACGTTATGATCATAGAATATTTCCGAGCATGATTATCCCTTGTTATATTATACCCGTGTTCATAATGTTTGTGAGTACATTCAAATGTACTCACTGGCTTGTCCCTGGCTATTGTCTTGGCCAGATTTCTTGCGTGGAGAGGAGCGTTGCAACGACAGCCCCGGAACCCATGCGAAGGTGATAGCAGCCTCGCAAAGATAGGAGTTATCCTGGTCAGCTGTACCTGTGGGAAATGGAGTCCCATAGACGCAGATGAACCACAAACCGCTTCCGCCATCAACCACTAGAAACCAATTGATGTACTCGTAGGCCGCAATGGTCTTGTACTACATATTTTGTAATTTGCTTGGAATTTCTATATCAAGTTGGTGCCTCATCAGCTAACAGTAATCCTGGGGCTGGTGAGCACATGGGCCATTTTCTGGGAAATTAATATCCCGAAAAACCGGTCCTGACAGACTTGGTATCAGAGCCAGGCTGACCATTGGCTAATCCTATCTTAGCCAGGTCAATAAACCTAGGTTAACCGATCCACCAGACCATAACCTAACCCCGGCCAAGCTTCCCGTGTAAGATAGCCACACAGTGACCGCGACACTTTTGGGCAGTCGGTGCCCAACCTATCAACCTAGCCTGTCGATCACGCGCCAGTGACCGACACCTAACATGTCTCATTCGCAAGCGTGCGAAGGAAGGCTCCGTCTCCGTTTTTTCTATAAAAAGGGCACGCTAGCCCCATCACAGCACAGCACAACCTCTTTCCCAAACCGAGCTACGATGCATGGACCCATTGTTCACAATGAGACCACAGCAGCCAACCTTGGAGGTTTTGTGACCGTGCTCGCAAACCTCACCCGCCGTGCTTATGCATTAGAAGAGCCCCCAAAATATGTTGTGTACCAAGGACCCATGAGCGGTGAGAGCCGTCAGTTCTGGGCCACTGTGCACATCTATGGTAGGGGTCTATCTCCAGAACGCCCCTACAGGTTCACCGGAAGGACAACTTCCTTTGAGCCACAAGCCGTCCAGCTAGCTGCTCGAGAAGCTATAGTTCAACTCCGGCACTTGTCGCCCAGAGTTAACTGTCGCTCGTTCTACTACTACCCCAGTCGTGAAGGGTATGGTAGGCCGCCCCAGGTCGCCAACGGAGATCACGAGACGGATCCTGCACTATTACATCTGGTGCGCTATGTAAGTGCACTAGAGGAACTGTTCGATCAAATCACCCTTGATCTGATCGCAGCTCGTGGAGAACTGGTTCGCCGAGCCCCAGCAAGAGGAGAAGATGAGCCCGACGCCGACAACCCAGTCGTGCTATTCGGACAACCAATCGAGTCCTTGAGGTCTGCCCCAGCCATCGACCAAAATGCTTTGGTATCCCCAGAAGCACTTCGTCGCCTTTTGGGAACATGCTCCAATGGGATTGTGGCCAACGACCCCCGCGATGGTCACCATCGCTACCCCGACCCTGTAGCCCCTCAACTCCATCCAGCTAACCCCGATGGTGAAGCCCATGGAGAAGCCTCGACGTCCGCAAGGCACGCCCGCCTAGATATGAACGAAGTAGACTAAGTCGCTCGAGTAGTACCGAGCCTCAGTATTTCTACGCCTTGTAATTGTGTGATCCTATATCACCATAATTAAATGCAGTCTGCTTGTGCACCCCTATTTTTAAATAGTAGCCATGCATAAGTACGTTAGCGTACAGTTGCATTTTTAAATTCCGGGCGCCGCTACCAAAACCACCCCGACGACACCCACAGTAATGCGTCACTTTGTGAGATATGTGTATCTGTGGCATTGACCCCGACCCCATAGAACAGAGCCGACAAACTAGTTACCCGTCACCACGGTAGATAACCCAGCCCCAATGCTATATAAAAGGCCACCTCGTGACCTTGCCAAGTGCCCCTCACCTTGTGCACAACACTCACAGCCATTTCTTTGCCATGCCGACCCCCAGTATTTATCTGAGAACTCCAGACGCACCCCCAGGAAGTTTTGTCAAAATATTGTGGGACTTTACCCGCAGTACCATGAGTGCTATCCATCCACCCCAGTACGAGTTGCTCAAATCGAGGATCACCCCATCCACCTCGAAATATTGGGCAGTGGTGCACATCCCTCCCGCAAACCCAAACCAAGACCCAACGGAAGTCTCCTTCGTGGGGAAATCCATGCTGACTCCGCATATGGCCATAGAAGCTGCTGCGTACGAAGCGCTTGCTCGTCTTTGATTCATGGTACCCTATGCAAACGAGGATATTATTACTTTCCGAGTCGTGCACCACCCGGAGAAGTAGCATCTTTTCCCGGTGGGCGAATCGAAAGAGACCCAGTACTGGCCAACCTTGCCCAGTATGTTATCGCTCAAGAGCGTTTGACTCAGCGGGTAATGGGTTATCTCCAGAGCCTCGCTGATTTAAATCCTCAGATCCCTATTGGTAGACCACTGAGACCGGACCAGGAGAGACGCATTCATCGGCTAGTCAATCCGCTTCCCCCGATAGAAGAGGAGTGTGCCCCAGTACCAGAGACGTTTTCTCAGGACCCTGTCCATTTGTCGTTTTTATTGTAGACGTCACCGCTATGTTTATTATCCCAGTATTTATTTATGTGTTGTAACTTGTACGTGGTATCCAAAATTTGTGCGACGGATCAAATATTTGGTTTCAATTATGTGAGCAGTTTTACTGCTGTTAATTTTAATTTAACTAATTTTCACCCGCGATAGATTCTGAAGTGAGATTTCTTTCCCTGAGTTGCTGCAGCATATACCTCTTCTCAACATAGATTTTTATTCACGCAGCACCATAACAGCAGACTCACAACCACAACCACTCAACCTTGTGCGCTAATTACAAATCCTCGTGCACTCTTTGCACCTAACTGATCACACCCGAGGACACCACAGTCTCAGTGGGAGAGATTTGTGAGTAATCATTCGGGCGCAAGTTGCTCCAGCACACTGACAGCAGTTAGCACTCGATGCCGCACCTAATCCTCGTGATCACCGCCGCCGCGGAGAGCCAACACTCGAGCGGCAGCATCACGACGATCATCAAGGATCATCGCGCACAGGAGCACGGAGAACCCCAGCAACGTCGCCAAACCTCCGCACATCAGGACCACGTACCAGTCCGGCATCACCTCCGCCATTAGAGCCACGCCTCGAGTTCCTGCAAACAGAAATGGAGGAGAAGGAAGGAGAAGGAGAAGCGAGGCCAGGTGTGAGGAAGAAGAAAGGAGCACCGCGGTCATTTTATAGCTCGAGATCGGTGTACGGTGGGCGAGGTCCACCAGCACCGCTCGTCGCTCGATCGCCGATGTTCGGAGGCGAATCCGCGCGCAGTGCCGACAGTGCACTGGCCCGCGAGGTGAGTGCACGGTACACCGGCAGCTAGCACGCCGCGCACTACCGCAGTACGGCCTAGATGCCCTACGCGCTAGACATCGCCGGTGGAGAAAGCGCGGGAAAGCACGCGAGAGAGAGGAAGAAGAGAAAGCCAGAGGTAGAAGAAGAGACTGACAATGGACCCCGGGTCCACCTGTCAGCCTGAGAGAGCACTGTACTCTCGGGTACGACCAGCGTATTTTAGAAATTTAGAATTTATATTAAATTTACTGTATACAAGGTAGAAATATCTCGGTTTTCCCCAACCATGGATTTTTCTACACAGCGCCAGTACCACACTGTAGTTTTACACCACTTATTGCACTCACTGTAGATACATTTTATTGCATAAGTAGGATGATTTTTTTTCTTGTAAGGGCATTGTTTGTTCAAAACAGCTTTTAACAAATCTCGAGGACGAGATTTTTCTTAAGGGGGGTAGTGTTGTAACACCCCAAAATTTTGACCTTGTTTTATTAATTAGAATTTTGCCAGGAAATTAAATTTTTATTTTCTGGTTTTATCTTTTGATTTCAAAATCCCTCTTCTCTTTAATATTGTGGGTTTTTACCTCAAGTGGAAACTTTCCAAAAATATTATTGGACTTGTATACTCTCTCACTAAAACAATTCTTTATCAGTGGATTTACTTGCATAATTGTTTTTCCTGAGATTTATTCTTTTAAAATGATTTTTCATAAATTTGGAGCCTCTTGTGCACTGCAACCATTTGATAAATGCATTTAAAATTTTCACCAAAATTTGGGGATGTCATGTGATGTTTCCACATCACTTTTATGCAAAAATATCTTTTGGTCATTGGAGATTTTGAGCTCTAGACCAAATTTTCAAATCTGGTCCAGTAGGTATTTTTGCACTACAACCTATTTAAATATTTCTTTAAAATTTCTTCCAAGTGTTTGGAGATGTCAGTAGATGCATATAATTCAACTTCATGCAAAAACCCATGAGTGTTCTTTGAAAAATTTGAGCAAATCATCCTCTTTTGCTCTCTGGTCCAGTTTGGCTTTTTCTACTGCAACCCTAATTTATTTTGCTCTAATGCCCATGAGCTTTTTCCTGCTTGTAGTCCTCCCTACAAAACCCTTAAGTCCAGGAGAGTGGACCCATTGGAGTATTTTTGGTTCATGCAATTACAGCCTTCAGTTTCTGTCCAGAATTGGTTTTCTCAAAAACTTGCACTAACTAGTTTCTAGTTTTGCCAAACTAACCTTGCCACCACCACCTACATCTAAAGAGACACTGGTCTGGAGTTTTTGGCAACTCCAAGAGTTGCCTAGATGCAATTAGCATTCTGTCGAAAACCTTGAGTGCATGGACAAATTTGGCATGATTATTAGTTTGCATTGTGAACTTGATCCCCTGACCTAACAAGCTTGTCCACTGATCTCCTTGCAAACCCTAGCCTAGACGTGGTAATCCCCAGCCCCACCCAAGCCTCCTGGCATGACTTGGCATTTTGCCGAACACCTCGCGTGCGTGCGCTGGGCGCGCCCAGAGCGCACGTTTTGCACGCGCGCGCACCGAGTCGCCGCGTTCCCCTGCTATCGCCCCGCGCTCGTTCTGGCCCTTCCCCACTCACAGCCAACGCGCCCCGACTCCTCCCTCGCCGCAGAGCCACCCTGGCCCCCTCCTGGCGCCCTACAGCGCCACCGACGCAAGCCGCCACCGCCGCTCCGACAGCTCCTGCCATGGACGGCGCCGCCCAAGCCACACGCGCGCGCCAGCTGCCCCCTGGAACAGCTCGAGCTCATCCGCAACTCGTCGGCAAGCGCTCGTCGCCGCCACGTCGCCCTGCAGCTACAGAACGGCGGTCGCCGGCGTCCTTATCCACGGCCGCCGCCGAACCGACCCCAACCGCCTATAAAAGGGACCCCGAGCTCGACCAGGCACCCAGGCGACCTCAAGCCACTCCACCAAAACCCCCACGGCCAGCCAGCGACGGCGGGAGGCCTTCTTCCCCATCTCCGGCAGGTTCGGCCGCCGCCACGCTCCGGCCCCGCTGGTCGCAACCAGAGCCGCACCCGTCCAACCAGTGCAACCATCCCCTTCCCCTCGGTCTCGTGGAGCCACCCAACACCTCAAACTTGACCGGGAACCACCGTAACGCGAAGTCCCGACTCGCTCGAAGCTGCCGTCCGCCGCGGAGCTCGCCGCCGGCGACTCCCTCCGTCCCCGCCACCCTCTCGACCACCGGGAGGACCGCCCTAGAACCGCGGATCCATCCCTGCCCTCCGGAGCCCGCGAGGAGCCCCCAATCGCCGGCGTCGATCGCCGGAGTCCCGCCTCCTCTCGGGCAGAGGAAGAGGAGGGAGAGGCGACTGGTCAAACCTGACCAGTGGGCCCCGTGGACCCACTGTCAGTGACCCCGAGCCGGCCCGCGCTGTTTTAAGTGAAAGCGTAAACCCAGAAGTACGTCTCCTCCGTCTCGAAAACGTATTTCTATTCGAGCCGTTTTCTTTTCTGTTTTATTTAAAAACAGAACTTTTACTGGCTATAACTTTTTAAATATAAGTCCAAATGAGTTGATTCTTTTTCCTACCTCCCTCAAATTTCATCTAGTTTATTTTAAGATTTATTTCAAAAATAATTAGGAAAACTTTTTGTACTGCTTTTAAAGTTGGTATTAATTTGAATATTTTCAAAAATAGGATTTGTTGGAGAGAGAAGAAAACTTTCGAAAGTTTTGGAATGCACCCTGCCTCTCCACACTTGAAGGCAAACATTCTGAACCCTGGCATAATAATTTTGTGTGTTGTTTGATACGGTTACAACACCACCTTGACATGGATCATTCGTTATCTTATGTGACGATGCGATCATACGCATGAGTGCATAACGAGATTCTTTGCTGTTAGAATTGGATATGCTTGTGATGATAATAATCTTCGTATGCCCTTCATGCCTACCGGAAGGAAGCCGGGAAAGTCTCTGTCTTGGGTAGACACGGGCTTGTCCCTAGTCCATCGTCGAGACGAGTGTGTCCGGTACGGCATGATGAGGTATGATGAGTGGTGATTCTATCTGTTAATTGAAATATATTTGTTATGCTAATCATACAGGGAATACTTGAACCTCCTGAGTCGGCCGTAGATCGAGTCTTGTTCCCGTAACCCCCATACTTGTTTCATACTACCACTTGTCCCTGCCGCAGGTAGGGTACGGTTCAGTAAGTTGTCAACCCCTTCCTCGCACACACCGTACAGAGAGGCCATGGTGGAAGATACCGGAGGCATCCGGTAGGCATGCCACCTGGTCCGGGGGCATGGGTGTTTCTGGTTGTAGCCGAGGGGAGTGGCTTCCCTAGTTTGCGCGCGTTATAAATTTTGTGATCCCATGCTAAGTCGAGGTTGTAGCCTCCCCACTTAGAGTTTTGCTTGACAGGTGTGGTGGCTGATTCCAGACAGCGGTAAGTTAAGCTGGTGTGTGCGGGTCAGGCGTGTTTTCAATTAAAAGACCGTAGACGGAATTAGTCCCGATGGACTAAAGGAATCCGTTACTCGTGGGTAAAGAGTACACCCTCTGCAGAGATTATACATCTATTCGAATAGCCGTGTCCATGGTTAAGGACTACAGTCTGGGATGGGTCAAGTGTCGGTCTTAGTGTCGATCTTCGGAGGAAAAACTGCTAAACCAGAACATTGATTATGACCTGTGACATATGAGGATTATGATTATTATTATTGTGGACTAACCATTTACATTATTTGAATTATTGAGTATCCCTGGGACGGTTCTACCTCCTTGATATTCATTGTGATTATTCTTATATAAGCCCTTTATGTGGTGTCGCTCAGACGCCCGACTGCGGCATGCTTGTTATTTATTTATTCTATAAGCCCTTTATGTGGTGTCGCTCAGACGCCCGACTGTGGCATGCTTGTTATTTATTTATTTATTTATTTTATAAGCCCTTTATGTGGTGTCGCTCAGACGCCCGACTGTGGCATGCTTGTTATTTAAATTCTTTATAAGCCCTTTATGTGGTGTCGCTCAGACGCCCGACTGTGGCATGCTTGTTATTTCTATTATTTATAAGCCCTTTATGTGGTGTCGCATAGACGCCCGACTGTGGCATGCTTGTTATTTCTTTTATTTATGAGCCCTTTATGTGGTGTCGCTCAGACGCCCGACTGAGGCATGATTTATCTTATTTTCCTTTCGAGGCGTCGCTTCAGACACTCGATCGGTGCATTCTATTTCTACTCCCGTATTGCATATTCATATTTTATATGAACAACCTGCATGCGTGCATCATGAATTTTGTTTATTTCGTGACTGACGTTATAATCATAGAATATTTCGGAGCATGATTATCCCTTGTTATATTATACCCATGTTCGTAATGTTTGCGAGTACATTCAGACGTACTCACTGGCTTGTCCCTGGCTATTGTCTTGGCCAGATTTCTTGCGTGGAGAGGAGCGTTGCGACGACAGCCCCGGAACCCATGCAAAGGTGATAGCAGCCTCGCGAAGATAGGAGTTATCCTGGTCAGCTGTTCCTGTGGGAAATGGAGTCCCATAGACACAAATGAACCACAAACCGCTTCCGCCATCAACCACTAGAAACCAATTGATGTACTCATAGGCCACAGTGGTCTTGTACTACATATTTTGTACTTTGCTTGGAATTTCTGTATCAAGTTGGTGCCTCATCAGCTAACAGTAATCCTGGGGCTGGTGAGCACAAGGGCCATTTTCTGGGAAATTAATATCCCGAAAAACTGGTCCTGACAACTTAGTTGCACCGCCATCTGTTTAGTTTACTCATCATATATGTCGAGAAGCCATGCCCATCCATTATCAATACATATTCCATCTGTCATCATACCATGTTTTTCCACTCAAATGCTGTTCTTGTGCCTCAAACATCAAAAAGGAAGAGGGTGATTGCCGAACCTGAAGGAGCACCAGCAAAGTCCTCGAAAAACATGGTGGTGCCGGAGAAATCAGACATCACCCCACTTATATTGGCTGTACAACCAGTGACACAAAACGTAGGACCAACTCCAGCAGACTATACCCATACTTCACTGGCCACACCACTAGCCCCACCACACAGGACCTGCACTCCAGCAAAAGGTATACCGATTACATTTGCCATAGCACCAGGTGTACCACAGAAAAATCCCACTCCAGCAAAAAGTACAGCAAGTCCACCGGCCGAAGACCTATCCCAACTGCAGAGACGACCAATTCCTGCAGATTGGAACCCCATTCCATTTATTCCAAGTTTAAAAGACAATGCTTTCAATGTTGTTAGGGACTACGTGCATATATTCTCATCATGGGAAGATTATTGTGAAGACAAACACCATTTTCACATCTTCCTGTCCAACTTACGTGTAAGTGCTAGTATTCATGGTTATTATTTTCCTGTTTTCTGCTGATTGAACACATCAATGATTTACATTACATTGTTGTAACTAGGCGAGGGTCAATCTGGATAGTCATGACGAGCAAAGCTTGCTTGTGATTTTCAAGGAAGCATTGCAGCAGTATCGGTGTTACCTGAGGAAATCACACTTTGATGGCAAGTCTATAAACGAATTTCCGGTGTAGTCTCCTGTGCTAAATTTAGAAGACATTGAATGGAAAAACTTTGTTATGCACTGGTCTCGTTCCCAGGATGAGGTACTGTCTATGAAATCACATGACAATTTGAACTTCTACTTTTCCGCATGTGCCTTACGGATCTTTTTTGCAGGAAATCTGCTCGAAGAAGAATTCCGGTTTGACAAGAACGACAGGATATCGCAAATATGCTGCCCGCTGCTTTGCTCTTGTTAGTACCTGTTGTCCTGTATCACTGTACTTGCATACATACCTAGTTCATTATGTGACAGCAGTATGCATGATAGCTTGCTTATCAATTGTTTGCTCCAAATTATTTGATCTGTATGAATGGTTACATTAGTGTAGAATATATCCAATGCCAATGTTTTTTTAGCTCTGCATTGTTCTTGTAAGTACATGTTGTCCTTTATCAGTGTACTTATAATGACAGGTAGTTGTTCATGTACCATCACTCTGCAGCTTATTTTCCTTTGCCATCCATTTTCTACACATCAGATCTATATTTACTCTTACCATAAGGTTGGTACTGAAGAAGTTTAGCTGTGCATTGCTCTTGGTTGTACCTTCTGCCTATATCGCTGCACTTACATTTATAGCTACTTGGTTATGTAGCATCACTCTTCATCTTATCTTAAATATTATCCATTTTTGCGTATATTATCACATCTATATTTACTCTTAACAAAATGTAGAATAAAGGCAATGCTTTTGAAGAAGATTCTGTGGAAAACTTCTTGAATTGCCCCCCCCCCCCCCATCAGCATGGACAAGGCCTTTATAGAGCCTGTCTTCACCAATAATGTAAGTTTGTCCATCTCAAGCCTTCAAACTTTGTTGTATATATTTTGTTAGGCATGACTGCAACAGCTGTTTATTTTTGGTGTTTGCATCAAATTGCTTGTTTAAAGTTTATTGTGTAGTTCATAAACAAAAGTTTGTCCTTTCTCAATTTAAGTTTTCAGTTGTACAACCAAGTTCCTTCTTCATACCATGTAAATTAAACTATACAGAGCAAGTGATCTTCTTTTGCACTGCATGTATGCTTCTGTTCTTCATCCGTAATCCACTGGTGTGGTGAACCTACCCACTACAGCACAATGTCATATTCTGCAATGTCTTAACTATGAACAATGTCATATCATTCTACTATTATTTAAACCGTCTCTTTATTTGCCAATCTGAAATGGTATAAATTGACAGCACACTAACCATTGATACTTATGAGTTCTTGGTCTGTAATCCAGTGGTGTCTTGAAGCTGCCAACTCCTTCACAATGTCATTTCCAGCCATGTCTTGACCTGAACAATACCATATTGTGTTAATGCAATTTTAAACTGTGTCACTTTATTCGTCAGTAAGAAATGTGATGAATTGTCAGCACTGATACTTTTATGTGCAAAACCTGTCATCTGTCTGCTTGTTTATCTTTCAGAGTGAGGAAGATATAAGTGTTGAACAAGCGCAGTCTCATCATCTTGCTTAGCTGCTTGCGCTGCAGCTCCCCAGCAGGGCTAACCTTTCTTGTACTCTATTGAAGTGATGTCGGTTTTGTATATTATTTTGTCGGCGTGTTTATTTGCACTCATGGCAATCTTTGATGCCCAGTGTATGTAATCTGTTGTCTGCTTGTGCTTTATTATCATAGTGGCGAACTTTGATGCCCAGTGGATGTAATATGCCGTAATTTCTTTATTGTATAGTCTAGGTTTTTTCTTATTCACGATGCTGCAGTTATTTTACTGTATATATATCCTGTCTCCACAGTAAACCGGCCAAACCATAAAATTACGGTACATAATCGGGCCGTCATGCAATCACGATGTAGGTTGGGCCTGAAACGTGTCGAACAGCTCATGGGCCGGCAGCAGCCCGAAATGAACCCCGGCCCATGATTGTAAGAATCAAATCACGGGCTTTTAACATGCCAAAATTGTCTCGGTCCTTGTTTGGCCCAATCAGATATCGGCTGCGAGCAGGCCGGATGCAAACCGGGCCGTAGTTAGGCCCAACTATATGACGGGCTTTTAACAGGCCGAAATTAATATAGGGCTGAAATGTTAAATGGGCCCTTAACAGCCAAAACTAATATCAGGCCGAATTACTAAGTGGGCCTTTAGCAAGTGGGCCCAAAAGCATAGTGTCCAGTTGACGGGCCGAATCTGATATGGGCCATAATTGAGCCCAAAGCCTCTTAAATGGCCGGACCTGATCTGGGCCGTAATTTGGCCCAGAACGTGGTAGGCTTTTAACGGGCCAGATCTCATATGGGCCACTATTAGGCCCGGAGCGTGGCAGGCCATTAATGGACCGGATCAAATATGGGCCGGCATTTGGCCGAAAACATGGCAGCTAGTTAATGGGCTAGCCTACTAGGGTCCTCAAAATCTTGTGGCCCTACAGCTGGGCCGGCCCATTAATTCGGCGGAATCTCGCGGGCCTTTAGCTGGGGTGGCCCATTATGATCCGCAAGAATCTTGTGGGCCTTTACCTGGGCCGGCCCATTATGGCCCGCAAAATCTTGAGGGCCTTTAGCTGGGCCAGCCCATTATGGTCCGCAAAATCTCGTGGGCCTTTAGCTGGGCCAGCCCATTATGGTCCGCAAAATCTTGCGGGCCTTCAGTTGGGCCGACCCATTTAAACTTGATGGGCCGGTCCACGTGTCAACATATCATAGGCGCATCTCGCCCATTGGATGAGTGACACCTGTGCCAACGCGGACCTGACACGTGTCTCCTCCAGCCAATGATGATTTTACACGTGGAAAATCCCCATTGGTCGGGGCTGTTAACGGGTTATCGGATCCAAAACCCGACCCGATAGCTTAACGGCGTTCCGTTACGGTGGATGCCACATGTCGGTCACCGTTGACGAAAGCACCTCTGTGACGCGCGATTTATCGTGATGGAAGTGGACACTTCCATGATGATAATTTTGGTAATGTCATGGAACACTTCTACGACAGCACAGGTATGACTATCTTGATTCTTTCATAAATTTGTCATGGATGTACATGCATGACAAAAAACACGACCTACTGTGAGAAACACGTATCATCATGGAAGTGTCTTTTTTTGTAGTGACCCAAGTAACTGAATGGTAAAGCACCTAATTCACATCCGAACAATTGTCTGTAAGTGTGTTCATCGTCTTTGGCCTTCCCAAAGCAGAACACCTCTCTCTTATGAAAATTATTTTTTAAGCCAGACAATTGTTCAAAGAGACACAAGATAAGTTTCATATTACGTGCCTTAGCCATGTCATGTTCCATGAACAGAATAGTGTCATCAGCATACTGTAGAATGGAGACCCCTCCATCGAATAGATGAGGAACTAGACCCTCTACATGGCCATGCTGCTTGGACCTGCCAATAATGACGGCCAGCATATCTGCCACAATATTGAACAGAAGAGGAGACATGGAATCCCCTTGTTACAACCCCTTATGTGCCTGGAAATAGTGACCGATGTCATCGTTCACCTTGATTCCAACACTACCTTTCTGGACTTGGGTATCCACTTGGTTCCTCCAGGTTTCACTAACACCCTTCATGCGCATTGCCTGCTGAAGAAAAGGCCACTTTACTTTATCATACGCCTTCTCAAAGTCCACTTTGAAGATAACCCCATCCAGTTTCTTTGAGTGGATCTCATGAAGCGTTTCATGTAGAACGACCACCCCTTCTAGTATGTGTCGTCCCGGCATGAACGCTGTCTGGCTTGGCTGGATCACTGAATGAGAAATTTGTGTCAATCTATTGGTACCAACCTTTGTGAAAATTTTGAAACTCACATTCAGCAAACAAATGGGCCGGAATTGTTCGATCCGAATTGCCTCATCTTTCTTAGGTACAGCGTTATCGTACCAAAGTTAAGATGAAACAACTCCAAATGGCCGTCGAAAAAATTCGTGAAACATAGGCATAAGATCATCTTTAATAATATGCCAACATTTCTTATAGAATTCAGCTGGAAACCCATCTGGTCCCGGTGCTTTATTCGGCTTCATTTGGGATATTGCCCTATGAACCTCTTTTTCAGTAAACGGTGTAGAGAGAACATCATTCTCTGCTGCCTGTAATTGAGGTATATCATCAATCACAGATTCATCAAGTGACGCCGTAGTTGTATTCGGTGGTCCAAAAAGTTTTTTATAATAACTAGAGATATATGCTTTCAGATTTTCATGTCCCACTATTGTCCCCTCGTCCTGTTCAAGCTGTATGATTTTCTTCTTCCTATGCTTACCATTTGCAACCATATGGAAGAATTGTGTATTGTCGTCCCCTTGGACAACCTTAAGCGTTTTCGCACGCAACGCCCACTTCAGCTTCTCCTCTCTCAAGAGAGCTCGTAGACCTTGCTCAGCCTCGGACTTGGTTCGTTGCTCATTAACAGAAAGAAGAGTGGCTTCAGCCTTTAAGTCTAGTGCCTCAATCAATTGAGTAAGACGCTCTTTTTCTTGTTTGTAAATCCCACTCTCATTTGTGGCCCAACCTCTCAGAAACTGCCGGAGATGTCTAATTTTATTTTGCCATCTCTCAACATGTGTCCTTCCACTAACCGGCTTAGCCCATTCTCGTGCAATCATCTCCATAAATCCTTCTCGCTCAAACCAGCTTTGCTCGAAGGAGAAGATATTTTTATTTGCCACATGGGTAGCCTCACCCGAGTCTAAAAGAAGTGGTGTGTGATCCGAGATCGCTCTCTGCATCGCATGTACCGACACCAACGGATATTTTTGTTCCCACTCCACACTAGCAAGTACCCTATCCAGCTTTTCACAAGTCAGAATAGGTAACGAGTTGGCCCATGTAAACTGTCTACTGGTGAGCTCTATTTCTCTCAAATTGAGACTCTCGATAATCATGTTAAACATCATAGACCAACGTCCATCAAAATTGTCATTATTCTTTTCATCTCTCCTCCTGATGATATTAAAATCCCCCCGACTAGTATTGGCAGATTTTCATCTCCACAAGATATGTGTGATGTTACTCATACTACTAGTAACTAGTTATGTTACTACTTTCCTTTCTTTCTTCATTTATTGCTTGCCACATTATTTACTTTATCTAGATATGTGTGATGTTACTACCTATGTTACTCCCACTATGGTTAGTCTTAGGATGCCGTGTGAAGGAGGAGCTGTCCAAGGTTGGCATTGGCCACGCAGGAATACATGGCCGCGCAGAACAACGAGGCCTCGAGCTAGCATCCGGCCAGATGGGCGACGGCCGGCCCGGGACCTTGTTGGAAAAATGGGGCGCCGGCTAAAGTCTGTATCTTCGCATGGAAAGCTGCTCAGGAGGCTCTTGCAACGCAAGCTACCAAGACCTACATGCACATTCAACTGAATCCAACATGCACCATGTGTGGACACGCAGAGGAGGACATGCACCATGCTCTCGTGGGATGCCTAATGGCAATAAGCCACGGCGAGCCGAGTCTAGTGCGTGCACGCGCCGGACACGTCGGATGCAGACTGGGTCGCATCGGGTCTGTGGCAAGTGTGGGTGTGTGCGTGCGCGTGGTGCACGGGCGTGTCCGTACACGAGTACACCTTGTGCCTGTGTGTAGGGCTAGGCTGTTGGCGAGACGCACAGGGTGCTCGTGGGCGATCTGTTGGAGGCCCGCCATGGACCGCGCTTGTCGAAGTGCGTCGTGGGCACGAGCGGAGAGGGCGGATCGTGCGCACGAGGTAGAGGGGGCATGGGTGCGTGCGCTCGCGCTGGCGCTAGATATAAGACCCATGCGGTGATCTTTTTTATTTGAGAAACCCCATGCGGTGATCGTTGTAATAGTTGAGGCGTCGAGTTTGTGCTCAGGAAAAGACCGTTGTTGCGGTGGCGTTCGTGTGCCGGAAAACCTCGCCATGTCCACTATGTGCTCTCTGGTCTCTCTTCTTTCTTCTTCTTGGTTCAAGCTAGAGAGTGAGCAAGGTGATGGGAGAGAGAGAGAGAGCACCGGCGAGCTACGACAAGGGTCTTGTCGTGGAATTGTCACGGCAGATGTCCTAGTGTGAGGACTTAGTCGTGGAGCCATCGCAACAAGGTTAGCCTAAAGGGGTTAATCAGGACAAAGGACGCGAGGAGTTTATACTGGTTCGGCCCCTTGCGGTGAAGGTAAAGGCCTAATCCAGTTTGAGGTGGTATTGCTAGGGTTTCGATGACCAGGGAGTGAATACGCTTGACCTGATTCTCGATGTGTTGTTTTCTGTCCCTAAACCGCCGCCGGGTCATCCCTTTATATGCACAGGTTGACGCCCGGTCGGTTCACAGAATCCCGTCCGGCTCATAAACGTGTCCGGCTCGGTATCTACTCTTTCCTATCTAATCATACAAGTCATACACCTTATGGCGGTTTACATATATGGGCCTTAACCCGCCTTTGGGCTTTGGGCCTTGCTATTAAGTCTCCTTTGTAAAGCGCCATCTTCTATGTCTTCACGGGCTTCAATACGGGTAAATCCCTATGAGCATAAGCCAGCCCCTCCTGGGCGGTTTATACTCAATAGTTATAGCCCCAACATTAGGCCCCAGGTTGATTTGAATTTATTCACATCAATCTTCAACACTTAGAAAAATCCCTCCTACATTACCTTCGCGAAACTTATAACTCGCCATGACGTCAACTTCTGGAATCATGATAATCCGCCATGACGTCACCTGCCACTAACTTTACACAGAACCCAAATCTTTTAATGTATCTCCTTTTCTTTAATGAATCTCCAAAAACCGAGGCGTCTGCACATCGACGGATCCGTTTTTTTCCCTCCTCGATTCCCGCGCTTACCACTTATCCATTCGCCTTATAAATAGGATCAGGGGTCCCTTTCACTTTTCCCCCCTCGTGCCTCTTCGTCTCATCGCCTTCCTCGCAATGCCCTCGCGTTCGAGCCCCGCCGCCGCCATCAAGCTTCCACCTCAATGTTGGCCGTTGCATCACCCTGTTCGCACCAGACTCCACTCGCGCACCTCCGCCATTCAATAGCTTCAGTAAGTTCTTCCTTCCCTCCGTAGATCTATTTAGGGTTCACACGAGCTCATGGGGGTTCATCGCTGTTCTTCCCCTATTCTTCACCATAGCATAAATGGAGGATTCAACCTTAATATATTCCTGCGCGGTAGTAGTAACAGCCCCTCTTTCCATCAAATCATCTCTTTTATGTCGAAAGCCCAATCTGGAATTTCATAAACTACTCAAGTACCAATATTTAGGTCCGAATATTTTTTTCTTTTTCTGACACACGGTAGATCTGAAATAATCTGTGAAACCGGTTTTTCATCACTTAGCCATTTCCAGCTTTCAGATCTATACTTTCAATATCCATACAGGTGGTTTAACTTTAGAAAATAATAACCTGCCATGTACCATTAGTCCCCTCTTAAACCGCCAATTGCTCATCTCTGCAACTTGATAATATCAATCTCCGGTTTATCATACTTGCATGTTTGAATGCTTTCTGCCTTTTAACCTTTAACGGATTAATCCTGAATCTTAAACCGGCACAAACCTTCCTCCAGGTTGTTGAAATAAATGGCCAAGTCTTTTTATTCTTGCATATGGGTTCCGTCTCGGGTTACAGAAGAAGAACTGGATGGATGTGTTGCAACTGGCACTTTATCAAAAAAGGATGACATCCATTGGAGAGCCCCCGGTCCAGAAAATCCTCCTGAGCCCAAGGATGGTGAAGTGGTTGTGTTTGTTGATCATCTGAGCCGTGGGTTTAAACCTCCCGGATCAAAAAAATTCTGTGACGTGCTTCATTTCTTCCAACTTCACCCTCAAGATATCGGACCTAACTCTGTGGCCAATATTTGCAACTTTCAAGTTTTTTGTGAAGCTTACTTACAAGAAGAGCCCTCAGTCGAACTGTTCAGAGATTTCGTCTACTTAAACCGCCGTACCGAGTTTACTGATGGGCCCAATACTGAACTTGGCGGGGTGTCAATTCAGAAAAGGAAAGACGTCAGCTTCCCTCATGCCAACCATCACAGCCACCCCAAGGATTCGACTCAAACTTGGTTCTATTGTCACGACACGTCTCCAGCTGGTGAAAACCCTCTACCAGGCTACCGTGCTCATCGGCTTGCCGGTACACATCCACTCCCCCAAAGACTCAGTGCCAAGGAACGGGCCAAATATGCCCCACAGCTCTCAAAGCTCGGGGCCTTTGTGGCCAACGGTTTGACAGGCATTGACTTTGTCCGTTGCTGGGTATCTTGGAGCATTTTGCCTTTAAGCCATCGCTCCGGTTTAATGTGTGAGTACACGGGTGATGTGAAAGACCCTCAACGGCACACTGACATTCAGCTGACTGATGCTGGAATTACTGAATGTGTCAAGAAAATGTTGGATGAATCGGTGGCCGACTGCAGTAAAACGGGGCTTAGTCCTTTCCGCGTCACAAATAAACCGCCAGCTGTAAGAATTACTTAAATCATGTTTTATTCCATGTTTTTAGTGCTCCTTTATAACCTTTTTTAATTTTTAACATGGCGATGATCCATTCTGGAAAAGGAAGCCGTAGGATAAACTGGCAAAAACACCCCACGCCAAGACCAAGGTCACAAAAGAAACCTGCCAAGAAGAAAACCGCCGAATCTTCTGAGTTAATCATTGATAATGATAATCCGGAGTCAGAGGTAGAACTTGATTCTCTTGGCTCATTTTTCATACACCTCATTGACAATGATTGTTATCAGGACGATGCGGAAGCTAGCCACGCAAGTGACATAGAGGTAATTATTCTCTCATCCAGTTCAGACCCTCTGCCCACACAGAAAACCCGACAAGCAAGCCGGAAAGTAAGATTTTCTCACCCCCTAGCTCACTTGGATCCAAACTTTCTTTTGAAGAAACAACAACACGAAGATCACCGCACAACCCGGCATAGCGGTCATGTGGTCACTTCGTCCGATTTACCGAACACGCCGGTTCGTAAACGCCGCCCAGAGGTCTCTCACATTTTTGACACATCTTATCCCAAGGCGGGTTATTTCCGAAAACCTCTTAATCCATCTGATTCAAACTATCAGGGAACTTCTCATTCATCTTCTGGCGAGTCCACAAGGACACAACTTCCGCCCCTCAAAACTGTTCATGGGTGAGCATATTAAACTAACCCTTTATACCTTATGTTTGCTTACTATACTAACCTTTATGTTCGTCCCTTTCAGAGCCAAGGCTAGACCCAGCAAAAAGGCCAAGTTGAATAAACCGGTTGATGATAACACGGCAGTTGATCCGGAAAAGACCCCAGAACAATTTGAACCAAATGTTGACGCTATTCTTGATGATCCGCCACCGCAAGATCATGAAATCTTTGTTGAACAGATGGAAATTGATCCGACAGGTCATGTAGATAAACCGCCAAGCCCAGTCAAAGCTGCTGATAAACTGCCAAGCCCAGTCAAAGCTGCTGATGACAAAACGGATGATGTTATAGTTACTAGCTTTGGCTACACAACCCCTGCCAACCCCATTGCTCTGTCAAAACATAGTGCCAAAGAAGAAATATCTGCTGTTGACAAGGGCAAGTGGAAAATAGACTTGGAAAGCTATGCCCACCTCAGCGCCCAAGATATCCATTCTGGGTTTTTAAACCGCTTGTACACAAGCCGTGACTATGAAGTCAGTTTAGTGAACACGATGAAGGAGCGATATGAGGTAAATGCTGCTAATCTCTCCATAATTATTCCTCCATTATGATCGGTTTAGACTATCAATCCAATAGCCCCCAAGGGCCGGTTTATAATACCTTTATGAACCAGGATTTGTAAAATACTTCAACTTTGCCTGTGTAGCCCCCAAGGGCCGGTTTATCTTTTCAAGATGAACCAGGACTTTAGAATAATAATTCTTCAATTTCACCTGTGTAGCCCCCAAGGGCCGGTTTTATCTTTTCAAGATGAACCGGGACTTTTTCTGCTGTAAGTCTCAAAAACTCTTGTTGAACATTTTTGTAAACCGATGGACCACGAAGCTTATTGGTGGAAGATAAAATCCATAACTTTAACTTGAGCAAATATACATTAGCCCCCAAGTGCCAAGAATAATATTTGTATTAAGCTTGGGACTTGCAAAAATTTCTTATAAGAAGCAATAGACATTAGCCCCCAAGTGCCAAGTGTATAACTTGTTATGTGCTTGGGACTTCAAATATGTACTGCCAATTCATAAATTGCATGTCTCTTGTAGGCTGAGCTGAGCAAAAAAGAATCCCAAATTGCGGACCTTCAAGAAAATATCAAATCTCAACAAGCAGAAACTTCCAAGGCCAAAGAGGAGCTGGCCAGCGCTTTAGCAACCATGGAAAAACTGAAGGAGAGCTTCAAGGGCGAGCGGGCAGGCTGGGACACAGAGAAGGCAACTCTGCTGAAGAGAGTTGAGGACGCTGAAGCGGCCCTTAATCCGGTAGCAGAGGAACTGACTGGCTTGAAACGGCAAATAAATGCCATGACTACTGCTGTTTTCGGTAATGAGCCTCTTCATAAGCTTAAAACATGTAATATCTATAAAACTGTCAGTTTACCGACGTTTGTGATGATGCAGGATCTTGCATCGCTCATCTTTGCCCGGATATGCGGAAGAAACTGAAGGCTGCCTATACAGTTATAGAGCAATTATATACTGGTGCACAACGGATCATCTGCACGGCTTCCCACAACAAGCCGCCCCCAACTTTGCTCAAGGAAACATTAGAGAGGCTGTCGATGATGCCTGCCCCGTTTGAAGAGCTAAAAAGATCAGCTGCAAGGGCAGGTGCTCTTACCGCACTAACTCGGGCCAAAGCGTGGATACCTGATGTGGGAAATGGCTATCCGAGCATAAAGGAGGACGGATCAGACTTTGATAATGATAACCTCAGAGCCTTGATGAAGGAGATGCGCCCATTGGCTAGCAAATTGGTTGAAGAGACCGATCTGTCACATTAACAGTCTATTTATGATGCCGACAATAAGAGAGTTAATGCGCCAACCTATGATGCTCCAACTCTTATTCCTCCAATCCGTAAGCATACTTATGCCCCTGATGTTGACCCCTCCACACTTATAAGTGATGAAGCTATATTTAAAGCCTTAACTGGGATCGATTGGGCAATCATTGACTTCCAGCCACTGGGTAGAGAGGAGGAGGATGAACCGGCGCAGGATGATCCGCAACCTTCAAGTCAGCTCGGCGAAGATTCATAAATCGGGAGCCGGTTTAGCTTCCGCATTCTGCAAGACTTGTTGAAAACCATTATTTTTTTGGGCATCAAAGCGCCTTGTAATAGGAAAGTTTTAAACTCTTGATCTGATATGCCATTGTGCATATTTACGTTGCATGACACTGTTAATCCGCCATGTTAAGATATCCTATGTTTGCTCATGAGATTTAGCAATGTGGAATCTGGTCCTGCATATAACAGATAAAAAGTGTCCTGGCGGTTTACCGCTAGACGGGTTATCATGCCCAATAACATAGTTTATAACCAAGGCTGGACTCAAGAATAACCATATAATTGAGCATATAGCATACCTGTGATATTTGATCACACTGTTGGTTTACCAAGCCAGTATAAGGGTAATAACCCACAATTTGAACACTGGAAATTATATTGCCGGTTTATGAAACAAACCAGGCCAGTTTAATAAACACTGGATATTATGTTACCTTATACTGGCGACTTATAGTCAAAAACCAGGTTGGGTTAATAAACACCAGATTATTTTTATCTCATACTGGCGACTTATAGGCAGAAACCAGGCCGGGTTAATAAACACCGGATTATTATTGGTCATAAAGCATGATAAGCCTCATCAAAATAAACCTCAAAAAATCTGTTTGAATAAAAACAAGCAAAAAAAGGCAGGATAAACGAGGCTTTTCATGGGCTACCAGGCCGAAAATCGAGGCTTTTCATGGGCTGCCAGGCCACTGAGTTAAACCATTTTACAAACCTTCTAAGATGGACCTCACATTAACCAATCGTTGTTTTAACTTTGACAAGTTCAGGGTCTGCATAAGATTGACTTGTCAAACGTTCGGCGGGTCGTTCCAGGAATACCTGGGCGGAGTGACTTACTTAAAAAGGCAGGATAACCCGGGGTTTCAGGTGAATACACATGGCTTCCAAGGCTTGCTTTGAAGCCTATCACAAGGGTTATAGCAGCATGTGTTCTTTAGAACAAAAGAGCCCCCAAGTAATATTGTGAGTTGTGCTCAAGGGGCACCTATGTTTGAGCTGTGCTTTTGCAACAGACTCTCTTTGGTCCTTTTAACTTGGGTAGCAAGCCCCCAAGCCTTTTTTCAATTGGCTGATAAGCCGGTTCAAAGGGTAATCATAACTTCAAGCATAAACCGGAAGCCCCCATGTAACCAAAAAACTTACTAAGGAAAAAACGACAAAGGCCCTGCTTTAGCAGGGATGTCGGTTTATTATATTGATCATAATATATACATTGTCAAAAATATTTAGATCAGAAGAGCCTGTGGCTCAGGTGTAATAAGGCCGAAGATGAGCAATATTCCATGGCCGGTGGGTCTCCTCCTCCAACTTACG